>NC_090025.1:145270757-145620757 GCF_037176765.1 Anolis sagrei
CAGGAAACAAAGAATCATAGAATCATAGAATCAAAGAGTTGGAAGAGACCTCATGGGCCATCCAGTCCAACCCCCTGCCAAGAAGCAGGAATATTGCATTCAAATCACCCCTGACAGATGACCATGAGCAGAACATGAGCATGAATCCATAGGTAAATCCATAAAACAAGGAGCTAAACTTGACTAGGAATCTTGGGTCTTGAATTAAAGCATGAACCAGAGACGAAACAGGAGTTTCTCTCTCCAGTAGCGACGCTGCTTGATTTAAATTCCTAACAGCTCTCTCCCTAATTTAAGGACTGCAAAACACGAACATTCCTTTGACCTTGAGAGGCCTGCTTCTGCCTCTCTTTCTTAAGGGCTTTCCTGCACCTGGATTTCTGCCCCTTAAGAAGCAGCCTGGTATCTCTGTCAAAGCCAGCTGCTTCCTCGGATGAGCCAATTTTATTATTATTTTTTATTGTTGTTGACACAGGTAAAGTAGCATCACAATCAATAACCATTCTTAAATATTGAATTACATTATAAATACATATCACATATTGTTTTGCTAGTGATCTTATCCAACCCATCTTTACCTCGCCCTTGTGTCTAACAATTTTACACCCCTCACCTTCTCCCCCATCCCTCCCTCAGGGAACAGTATTTATCTTATTACAGATATTAGTTTAATTGAACAATCGTAAAAAGAGAATGGTTCAGCACTTCATATCTTTCTTTTCCTTCAACTTTTTCTATCAGTCTTTCCCATTTCTGAACCCAGGTCTTTTTTAATCGGGATATTGTATATTTGGCTCTTCTTTCATAGATATAATCCTGGAACATATAATCTGCTAAATAATCATACCATTGTTAACCTCCCACTTTCTATGGTCTTTCCACCCCAAAGCCACAGTTGCATGGGCGGCTACTATCATGTATTTTATAATCCCCCCCCCCTCGGCTTTGATATTATCTTTTTTGTCTAATTTCTGAATGAAAAATTCTATTTTGTTCAAAGCCAGTTTATACCCTATTATTTCTTCCATTTCCTTCTTTACCTTGTTATAAAAATCTTGTAACCTGTCGCATTCCCGTCACATGTGGGAATAGGAGCCAATTTTCCCACATCTGTGCCAACAGAGTTTTGTTGTAGTTTTTGTTATGTGGACTATTTTAATTGGAGTTCTGTACCATTTCGTCAATATTTTCCTTTGTGTTTCTCTAATCTTTATATGCTTAATATTTTTGATTGAATCGATCCAATTTTCAATTTCTGAAACATTATTATTTAGATCCTCTTTCCATATTTTTATCAAAGTTTGTTTCAGATTGTATTGTATTCCAACTAATCTTTTGTAGATAAACCCCATCAGGCCTTTCTCCTTTTCTAATTTCTATTTTAAAATTTGATCCAGGGCTGTTTCGGGGTCTTCTTTTTCTCTCTCCCTTTAATGATCCTTTGTTTCAATCCATTCCAAAGAAGACAATTGCCTTGCCCACATTTTTCCTTTATAACTCCCAATCCTTAATTGTCCCATCTATGTTCAAGAAGTCTTTTATCAAATGCACTCCATTCTGTTTCAAATTTGTTATAACTTTGCCAAATATCTGTTCTTTTTTGTTATCAAGAAAGCCTATTGGGAGTATATCTACTTTGTTAATTTGGAATTTGCTTTGCCATTTCTTCCAGCATTCCAGGGTTGAGATCAATGGTCCCCCTTTAATTTCTGTTAAAGATTTTTTGTTGATCCATCCTTTTAAACACAAACAATGGTTCCATCCGTTAATTTTTTTTTCAATTCTGACCCATCTTCTCACATCATCAAAGTCTAATTCTATCAATCTTGATAACTGACAGGCGTCGAAATAATTTTGTTAATTAGGAGCACCCCATCCTTAATTCTCTTCTGGGGAATAAAATACTGATTTGGGAATTCGATTTTTATTTGTTCCTTCTATCCAAGTTTTTATTGAGGTATCAAATTTTTAATAATTTTGATGGGGATACTATATGGGAGTGCTTGAAACAAAAATAAAACCATTGGGAGAACCATCATTTTAACCATTTTAATTTTGCTTGACATGTCCCAATTTTGTTTTTTCCAATTACACATCTGATTGTTTACTTTTTTCCATAAGTTATTATAGTTAGATTGAGTTATGTTATTTAAGTTTTTGGGAATGGAAATGCCTAAATATTTTAGCTTCTTCTCCCCTAATTTTATCCCAATGTTTACGTAGATCCAAAATAATTTGTTAATTAAAGTCAAAGTCTAGGGGAAAACAAAACCAGTTCTTGGGATTTAAGGTTTGCCGGTCGAAAATCTTGTCAGATCAGGCATCATTTGGAAACCTAGCACAAGCCTCATGGAATTCCTGTTCAAATGATCTTGTCTTCATGGTTTTTTTCTAGCCTTTCAAATTGACTAGCAGCAGTTGGTCTATTCTTGCTTCCTGGTTGATTCCTGTCTGGATTATCAGTGCCTTGGAATATTATCTTATGCTTTTTGAACATTGCTTTTGAATGCTACGTATGAATGATGTGTCTTCTTCCTGCCTTTAAATTCCATATTGTTTTTTGGAATCTTATTAATCCTTACAAACATTTATTTTTACTGGCTTTTCATAGTCAGAGGGATCAATTCCTGTTCTGGAGTGCAACAGTGCCAATGTTATCCTCCCCTCCCGGTCTGTTGGCTTCCAAAACAGTTTCACTCTCACACTCTGTCTCCAAAACCCCCTCCATTCCCTCAGCTGGAGAACCATCTTTCTCCAAAGGCCCTGAACCCCCAATCCTCCAAAGCACTTCCTCTCTGACACATGCACTACCTCCCGGGCACTAGCGCTTCCTCTGGTGTTAGTCCTTAACTCAAAACACTCTTAAATCGAATTTTCACTGTAATTGAGATTGGAATAAATGGAGTTATTTCCAAGTAAAATAGAGCAGCATCTTAAACAGCTTACTCTCTTACATGTAATAGAAATAGGAACTCAATAATATGAAAAATGATTAAATATTACATAGCTACATATTGCATAACATTTATGGCTACAGTCCTAAGTTTAGTTGCAAAAAGGAAATTGGAGATATCAATGAGTCTTATTTTTATAAATTCAGAGACCTATTTAGATGGCATATAGGCAGGGTCTGGACTCAGGCATACGGATAGGAAAATTTAAGAGTTTTGATTTCTTCTATATTTCAACTTAAAAATATACAAATTTCTTTCCATCTTGAACATAATGTGCATGTGATTTGCAAATTCTTAGCAAAAACAATGAAATCTTCACCTGTCCTATTTTGCCTATTTTGTGGTTCCCCATGGTCAATGTTTTTCCAATTTTTTTCTTGGAAATGTTTTTGTTTCCCTAAAATGTCCTTTATTGGGTATGGGGTGCATTTCAAGGTCCTTCTGGGCTAATTTTGAACTAGGGAGTGACTGTTTCTTCCTATTGACATAAAATATATTTCCTCAGCCTGAAATGGCCCAGGAAGGTGTAAATGCCCCCATGCCCCTGGATAACATTTCCAGAAGAAGGTGATTGATGCAGCTTTCCAATGGTTCCTGAGGTACTAATATGCCTCCCTCTCCTTCAGCCTTCCAGTTTTCCACCCCTGTTCTTGATGATACCTACCTCAACAGACATAATCAGGCTGATTATGAGGGACTGGTGAAAAATGCAAGAGAAAATGCAGTGCTGATAAATTTATCCTAGCGCAAGATGTTAGCTATAACCATGTCACATAATTAATCACATAGGGAAGACCATGTGTTCATTGAAAACTCAGCAGAATAGTTTAGCAAAGCTTCTTTCAAAGTATAAAATTATCAACGATTGTCAAGTATTCTAGGTTCAGATGTACCCATATTTCTCACCTCAGAAGTCTTCATTCTCATTTTTCAGTATTTTTTAAAAAGGCTATTTATATTCTGTAGGAATATTCCATAGGGAATATGGAGAAAACAACCACATGTGGTGCAAAAATACCTGTTTAATTTTTGTTTCAGTTTAACTTCCTACTTTAAAAAATACTTTCCCTAAAACTAAGACAGCACTGCATAGTTGAAAACTGTTGTTGATCCTGACAATTCACATCTCTATATCACCCCCTGAGAGAAGAAACGGAGGGGGTGGGGAGAGTCTCATCCTAGAACTGTTTTGAGTTTGCCCTCACCTCTCTGACCTGAAGAGCAACACAGCTTGACAGCTGCCACTGAGTTAGGAAAATGAAAAGATCAACAATCTTTAAGTTGTACTAAGGGGAGGGCAAGTGTCTTCTCTGAATGAAAATACCCAGTTGCTTATGGTGCCATTAAAATGTAGATAGGAAGGAGGACTTTACATTTCTTTTAACTGAGAAATTAGAGGGGAGGGAGCATACAAATAGCTTTACTGGAGAACCTCCAGGGGCAAACCAAGAATGGGCAACCTGGAAGTCCCTGAATAGATTCAGAAGCAGATCAAAAGACAACCTGGCAAAATGGCACTACCTAAAATAATATACAATAATATAGATGGGTTCCTGAATGAAATATATATAACAAAAATACCACTTGTATAACATAAACAATGATATAATTCAACAATAGTATATAAACATGCTGCACTGTTAACCTCACAGCGACAACAAACAATATGGTGCAAACTTTTAGTACAGTCGTATCTTCTTATAAGTAGCTTGTGGATCAGCCAACCACAATTCAACAACAGTATATAAACATGCTGCACTGTTAACCTCACAGCGACAACAAACAATATGGTGCAAACTTTTAGTACAGTCGTATCTTCTTATAAGTAGCTTGTGGATCAGCCGACCACGACCGGTTTCGGCCTACCTCAGGCCTTCCTCTGGTGGACTGTAATTAATGTACAAATCAATGTTTTACTACAGTAGCATACACATAGAACATCTGTATCGTTAAATATCATAAGTTACAATACACTTTAGTACTTCCAAAGTTATACACTTGAACAATAATACATTTGATAATACATTTGAATACTTACAAAATTATACACTTGAAAGTATGTTCTCCTCGGGAGATACAATTTTTTTTTGTTGGTATCTACATAAAAGGAACAAATGTGGCTATAATTTTTGTAAATTACTAAGTTAAGAATGGTTATTATGTAGAAATATTACAGTATTTTACACATAAGAGAGGGTACTCACATGATACTCTGCTCTAAGTTGAGTTCTGGCTGCGAGTATGGGAAAGGTCTTTGGTATCCCTCCATTTAAAGGGAAAAGAACTACTTCAGGTGAAGCTCAGTTGGAGCCATAGGAGCAAGGGTTGTGAACAGCAACCACCAGATGGCACTGTGGGTGCTCTCCATGTATTTAAGAAGGGATGCATAGTAGGGCTGGGCGGTTTCGTTTCGTTAATTCGTAATTCGTCAATAATTCGTTAATTTTTTCAATTACAAAACGATAACGAACCATTCTGGAGCAATTATTTAAAAAAACGAATTTTCAGAAACGTTTTGTAAATTTTGATATTGTATTCGTTTCGTTATTGTTTTGAGGTCGTTTCGTTATTATTTCCGCATGTCTGGGCCAGTTTTATGGTTTAATTAGTGAAAAAAAATTATAATATCACACCAACAGTCAACAACAGAGGGAGAGGGAAGCTTCAGAAGGTTTTGGAGGTTTTTTAGCGTATTTCACGGTCGCGTCCGCCATTAACGAATCGATTCATTATTGTTTTGGAAATCGATTCGTTAATTTTTTACCATTTACGAAATTTCGTAAATATCGAACTTTTTAAAAGGAAAATTTTGTAATTATTTTAAATATCGAAACAAAAAACCCCCCCAAATACAAATCGATTTTAGAAACAAATTTTCCGTTGTTACCCAGGCCTAATGCATAGTACAATAAAGGTCCAGAAATTATGTGTAACAACTGTACAAATTTGGTTCATTCAAACCATGTGGGTATTCTGTCCTTAATCTAAAAATCCAGTATGCTTCTCTCCGTAGAAGTTTGTTGTGGAAATCAATTTGTTGGGAATGAGTGACCACTTCAAGGATATGGAACTTAAAGTATTCTGGGCTATGGTGTAAATCATCAAAGTGTTTGTAGAGTATAGACTCCCTGGAATGGTTTCTGATTTTACTCCTGTGTTCAATTATCCTAGATCTTATCTCTCTGCGAGTTTGAGTTCGCTTGGTTATATATCAGAGGATTTATACAAGTTTTTACATACTCCATGTCCGAGAACTCCTGTATTGTATACTCTTCCTAAAATACACAAGAATGTTAGGCCAGTTCCTAGAGAACCTCATTTATTTCCTTCCTTTCTCTCTTCCACCCTTCTCTCTCTCTTTCTTTTCTTTCTTCCATCTCTCCCTGCTATCCTCTTGTTATCCATCTCTCCCTCTTCCATTTTCTTTCCTTGTTAATCCTCATTCCATCCCTTCTCCTCTCTTCCTTTTCTCCTCTTATTTCCTATTCTCTTGCCATCCATCTCCTCTTTCTTTAACTTTCCTTCCTATCTTATTTCCTTCTCATCCTTTTTGCTTTGGTTCTCTCATTGTTTTCTTCCTTTCTTTTCCTTCCTTCTTTCTAGTCTCCATCCATCTTCTCCTTTGCTCCTTCTCGTTCTCTTTTTTTCTTTTTCTTCCATCTACTCTCCTTCTAATTTTCCTATCTTTCTTTCCTTTGTTATTGAGCCATGCTACTCCCTGAAAGATTTATAGTTCATCAAGAGACTACAAGCAAATATATGATTTTTCTTTTTATTAAAAACCTTTTCCAGAGGTCCAGAGTTGTGAAATTCCAAAGCTTTAGAGGATTGGCAGCATACCTAGCAACAGCTATACCCTACAAACTATCAATTCTAAACCCTTTAATAAACTCTTTCAATTTGATGATTTTGTTTATCTTGTATCTTTTATATGTTGTGTTCCCTGTCCTGCCTGATCTGGTTTAATGCATGCTAAATCACTACAGCTTGGCCACACATATCATTAGTGAAATGTTGGAAAGTATAGGCTCATATACTATTCAGCCATATCCGAGATAACATGGCATGAACCAGAGGAAAGTTTATTTTGTTCCTGAGAACCCAGACAGGCAAACACACACATACCTACTGGCTGCAAGATTGGTATTTCTACTAACATACTAACAAAGAGCAAAACCGAAACAATTATGGGAAGGAAATGCATTCTAGAGATGCTGAAAACAGTGGGCTGTTCACCCTCCCCAGTCTTTTATTACAGCAGAAAGCCTTAATATCCTTCAAACCCCATGCTGCCTTCAAAGATGTTTTTGGAATTGAATCAATGAGAAAGACGTGAACAGAAAATTATAACCATTTAGAAGAACATTAGAAGAGAGGAAATTGGATTTACTTGGCATAGTGTTCTCTTGTCAAAGTACTGCACAGAGAACAAATGATCTCAGGGGGATTGAGACTGCAGAGCATTCCACCTTTGGCTTTTAAAATGAATTTTTCAAAAGGGAATAGGAGCATGTTTCAAATGTATGATCCTTGGGTTTGGTGTATTCAGTTCTCATGGAAGAAAACAAAACCTTTTGTAGATTACCATATAAAGATTCAAAATCAATATATACTGTTAAATGAATAAGTAAACCTTTAACAGGAACATTGAATCATAATTTTTAAAAGAATCAATGATGCATGCATATCAGAAATGAAGATTTGAAACTCTATTTATGGGAAATGTTGGTCAAGATCCTGCATTGGGAGATATAGTGACAGAGATCCCATTTCCAGTTTACCTTTTAAGCAGTGTACCCTCTATCCTTAATACTGACATTTTCATCTTGTCAGGAAGCAGGGAGATGAGTGAGACCATTTCCAGATCTTTTTTAGCAGCTGGGAATTCTCCGACAGGATCACATAGTAATTTAGGGCAGTCTTTGTCAACCTCCAGCTACTAGGATTTTGGGCCTCCAACTCCCACCTATTTCAATGGTCATGAATTCTGGGAGCTGAAGTCCAAAACACTTACAGGGACACAGGCCTGCAAAATTTAGATGAACACTGCAAGAGAATCACATCAATGCCTGGGTTGGATTTGGGGGGAGGGGTTACTTGTGGGGGGTA
This sequence comes from Anolis sagrei, assembly GCF_037176765.1. NCBI lineage: Eukaryota > Metazoa > Chordata > Lepidosauria > Squamata > Anolidae > Anolis > Anolis sagrei. The sequence continues at coordinate 145,278,821 of NC_090025.1, forward strand.
CTTTGAGTCATCACAAGATCGGAATAGCATTCCAACCTGCACAATGCACCTCTGTAATTCATGAACAGGATGCCACCATTGTTGTTAGTACAGATATTATCTTTCACCCCCAAATTCCAGATTTTCTGAATGAAGTTGGGCCAATATAAATATGAAACACACATTTTCATAGATCTTAGTCTTTAGGTATCACTTTTTGTCAGCAAGATCCATTAATTTTGGGAAGTACATTTTAGTACATTTTTAGTAAAATGTACTAAAACCTTGGTGAATTCCATTTTTTTTTCATGTCAGGAGCGACTTGCAAAACTGCAAGTTGCTTCTGGTGTGAGAGAATTGGCCATCTACAAGGGAGTTGCCCAGGGAACACCCAGATATTTAATGTTTTACTATCCTTGTGGAAGGCTTCTCTCATGTCACCTGCATGGGGAGTTGGAGCTGACAGAGGGAGCTCAACCTCCTCTCCCCAGATTTGAACCGCTGACTGTCCTGCCAGCACAAGGGTTTAACCCATTGTGCCAGGGGGCTCCAGGTGAATTCCAATAACACATGTACTAATCTCCATTTTATACAATGATATACAGTACAGTGATAGGGCATACTCATTCTAGGCAGTGCATCAGAACTGCATATTTTACACATCCAATAAGTTCAGTTTTCTGATCTGCATGCATTTAGCATCTTGTATAATGGATGCTGCCTCCTTCTTGCAGTCTGTTAGTTGTTGTGGGAATAAGTAAGCTAAAATGAGTAAAAGCATTTTCCACTAAAACGTATTTATTCAACACTTCCAGACATCCATTTTATTTGACAGTTTTGATTATACGGAGCTTTCTCTTTCCCTCTGTATTTCAAGGGTTTCCAGAAACAAATGTAAATACAGAATATGAAAAGTATGTTCTATAAAACATTGCATTTATAGATGTATTTACACTTTTTGACTATATTTATGTGCAATGGCCAAGATTATGTTTAAAATCAATGGAACATAAAGCTTTGCTTGTCTGGATGAGGCAGCACTGAAGTTTCAGAGGATACCCTTGCTGTTCTCCCATTAAAAATCATGGAAATTGGGCTGGTTCAGTACACTAATTGGTTTTTATGCCAACCCACTGTGCTGCAGGTGAGGAAAAAGTTCTGGTGTTGACTATATTGAATCTCCTTATATTGGGGTCTAAAGGGGCAATCTACACTAATGATCTCATCACATTTGCTGCTGCAATCACCACAGATCATGGTGAATCTGACAGTGCCCAGAGGGGAGCATAGGGAACCCGCCAATTCACACCTCACATTGCCCAACTTCCCCCTTACCTCATCCCATGGGGAAGCGTCCAAGACTTAGCTTCCCCCTTGTGATCTCAATGCTACAATGGAAGCTCCCCATGTTATTACCGTGATGGCATATGTGAGTTCCACTTGATGGCATACATTAAATTTGTGTTGTGGGATGGGAGACGGCAGGCTCCATGGCAAAACTGAAGAGGAATTGGTGTATGCTGCCAAATTTTAACCTGCCCGATAAGGTTGTAAATCATTATACCAGCTCAAAACACATTAATTATCATAATTCTGTGTTGAGGAATCTTCAGATTTTTATTTGGTAGGAAGTAAAATTTCTCTGTGATAACAGGGGTGCTTCAGTACTGAAGAATTAGTTTGGGTTTATGCCACTTTAACTGCCATGGTTCAATGTTATGGAATCAAGGGGATTGTAGTTTTACAAGGTCTTTAGCCTTCTCTGCCAAAGAGTGCTGGTGCCTCATTGAATTATAAATACCAGGTCAACAACAATTTTGTTTAATTTCTTAAACTATTAACATATGTATATTTTCATTTTGCACCAAATCACACAATCACAGGGTGGCTTATAGGTAAAATCATACTGAAGCAATGCAGCATTCTTTAAAATGGACAAAGGTAAAAATAATTGAAACAACCTAAAAGAATATTTATTTATTTAAAACTTTTATATCCTGATCTTTAGACATCAGACATATACAATCCGTTAAAAATACATATAAGATAAAAAGTATATAAACCATTCACCGAGCTATAATCATGTCCAACTCAGTCTGCACATTGTGGTCAATAACTTTAGTCAATTACCGGTCTCAGCCATCACTCTGCAAATGCCTCATTCTACAACCAGGATTTCACTAGTTTTCTTAAGGTCAGGAAGGAGGGGGCAGCCAATAATCTCATTTGGGTGAGAGTTCCATAGCCGGGGGGGCACCACAGAAAAGGCCCTGTCTCTCGTCCCCACCAGACGCAACTGTGAAAGTGGCGGGACTGAGAGCAGGGCCTCTCCGGAAGGTCTTAACATTCTTGATGGTTCATAGGGGACAATACGCTCGGATAGGTAAACTGGGCCGGAACCATATAGGGTTTGTAGATTAAAACCAGCACTTTGAATTGTGCTCAGAAGCTAATTGGCAGCCAGTGGAGCTGGCGCAAAAAGGGAGTTGTGTGCTCTCTGTACCTCACTCCCGTGAGTAGCCTGGCTGCTGAGCGTTGGACTAGCTGCAGCTCCCAGGTAGTCTTCAGAGACAACCCCACATAGAGAGCATTGCAATAGTCTATATGGTATGTAATTCTTTGGAAGATGCCTGTGCGTGAGTTTTTTTAATGTGTGGAGGTCAATGCACAACTGATCAACACACAGTCTTCACAGAGTGAGGTTCCACTGGTGGTGTAGTTTAACACAATGACTGTGGCTTCTCAATCTGTTGCAGCCTTCTTCCGCCTTCACAGCCATTGTAACATGTACCATGTTATCCTCCGCCTGCTCCGCCGTTGAGGTCTTTGGGTCTTCGGACTGTGCTTGGTCTGGAACCTCCCCTGCAGCCACTCCTGGGAGTGCATGACTCCAGTTGTTGTGCCTACAGTTTCATCGGAACCCGTAAGCCCCCTCACCACGACATGGTGACAGTCCATCGAGGGGGAAGACAGGCGGACAAATGTCCACGTGCTGGAAGAAGCAAAGACCACCAGCATTGAAGCGATGGTCCTTCGCCATCAACTCCGCTGGACCGGCCACGTAGTCCGGATGCCCTACTACCGTCTCCCAAAACAGTTGCTCTACTCTGAACTCAAGAATGGAAAACGGAATGTTGGTGGACAGGAAAAGAGATTTAAATATGGGCTCAAAGCTAACCTTAAAAGCTCTGGCATAGACACTGAGAACTGGGAAGCCCTGGCCTTTGACCGCTCCAGCTGGAGGTCAGTTGTGACCAGCAGTGCTGCAGAATTTGAAGAGACACAAATGGAGGGCAAAAGGGAGAAGCATGTCAAAAGGAAGGCGCGTCAAGCCAACCCCGACCAAGACCACCTTCCACCTGAAAACCAATGACCTCACTGCAGATGCAAGAATTGGGCTCCACAGCCACATACGGACCCACAAGAATACTGAAAGACAATCTTCCTCGGAAAACGAGGGATCACCTAAGTAAGTAAATAAGTATGTTATGTAACCAGAGCATGGACCACCGTGGCCAAGTCAGATTTCCCAAGGTATGGGCGCAGCTGGTGCGCAAGTTTTAACTGTGCAAAAGCTCCCCTGGCCACCGCCGAGACCTGGGGTTCCTAGCTCAGCGATGAGTCCAGGATCACTCCCAAGCTGTTAAGAAGTTGGCAATTGAAACAAATTTAAACAGTTCAAAATTAAGTACCAGTGCAGATTAGGGCAAAATAATTCAACCCTAATAAGGCATGTTTCATCTTGGCACTGGGATTGATGCAGCTTTAATGCCAATGCGGCCTCTGAGGAAAGCATTTAACCGATAGAGTTAAATTAAGAGTAACACTTGAATGGGAGAAAGAATTGAATGGACATGAACAAGGGCATTGAAGAAATATACAGATAAGACAGGAAGTGTCTGTGAGCTTGAAGGTGCACCTGATTTCCTAGAAACTGGAAAATGATATACCTACAGGCAAATGTTTTTGTCACGGAGATATCAGCTTTTCCAAATTGATTTTTTTATTGTTAATGTTTTTATTATTCTTATAAAACAATTATAAATGACCATAATTACCATGCATTATGGTTATATATAATGGGAGTGGGGAGGGAAAAGGGAATGAAAAAGGACAAAAAAATTGATTTATTATAGGCCTCTGATCACTTCTAAATCCTAATACAATTCTGGCAATATACTTTTTTCTGCCTTGAAAACATTCAATTAAACAAAGACTTTAGAAAAGTCAAATGGAGTTACTAATATCAAATGCTGTCACTGCTTAACAAAGGGAATATGTCACACTTTTGTTATAAATTGTCATCCAGAAAAAAATCTGAATAATTATTGGCTTTGACCACATCAGACAATGCAATAATGGAAACCAAATAGAAACAGCCTACACACAAGGCACAAAGAGGCAGCTGTCCTGTGCATCAGATTGTGGATGACATAAAAGTGCAGCAAATTATTTGTTATTTGGTTTGCTATCATCTTGTTTTTATTGCAAAAGTTTTCCACATGTAGGTTTTTTTGTCCAAATATATTCACATGTATAGCTACTGTGCACCTTGACTTGAATGAGTGTGTTTATTTAAGGAAGAGCCATTTGTTATTCCAACTCAGGCAGCAAAACACCTGTGGTTATTTTTCGAGTCAAACAAGAAGATTATAGAATCATATCATTTTCAAACTGCAAGAGGTTGCAAGAGCCATATCGTTGCAATTCAAGATACTATAATATAATATGCTTTATTTATATTCCAGCCTATCTTCCCGAGGGGTGGACTACAGTACACATATACGGGAAACATTCGATGCCAATTATACAATTAACAAAGACAGTACATAAACAGAGGTAAAGGCTTCCCATCTTTTTTTCATTTCTGGCATCTGCAGGCTATGCTCAACTTTGCCCATGGTGTGCGTGCGTGCATGCGTGCGTGCAGTTGCTCTGTCTTCCATGCCGAGAAACTTTGTTGTCTTTAGACGATCTCCCAATTGAATTGCTGGCATATCCACATGGGTGTCTTTTATTACCTCCCCACCTAAGCGATACCTATTTATCTACTCACATTACTGTTGTTGAACCGCTAGGTGAGCAGAAGCTGGGCTGATGGTTGAGAGCTCACCCCAACCCCGGTTTCAACTGTCAACCTTTCATTCAGCAAGATTTTCTGCAGCTGGAGGTTTAACACGCTGTGCTAAAGCCTGGTCTTCTGAAAGGGGTTCATGGAACTGCAGCTTAAAGATCTTCAAAACTGGAGAGTCTGCCACCTTCTGAAGTCATTTCATGCTTGAAAAGCTCTTACAACTAAAATATTCTTCCTAACTTTTGACAGAAGCTCTTTTCTTAGAATATGGATCTATTAGTTCATCCTCTGCTGTCCGGAGTAGCAGAGAACAAGCTCCCTCCATCTAATACAACATGCCTCTTCAGATACTTAAAAGTGGCTATCATGCCACCTTCTAGTCTTCAATAAAATATACAGAACTTCCTAGAACAGGTAGTTTCATATAGATTTGTCTCTCTTTGGACAAACTTTAGATATCATTATCATTGAAATGTAGTGTCTAAAATTGGACACAGTATTCCAGGTTAGATTTGGCCAAAGCAAAATACAGTGGCAATATTACTTCCCTTGATTGGGATATTATCAGTGCCATTTGGCCAATGGCAACTACATCACATTCTTGAGTTATGTTTGGCTTATGGTCTACTAAGATTCCTGTATTCTTTTCACATGTATTGCTTTCAGCTTGTCTGTAATCCTGTATTAATGTGTTTCATTGTTCCTACCTAAATGTGGTACATTACATTTCTCCCTACAAAAATTGATTTTGTAAGTTTTGGTCCAGTTCTCCAATATGTCATTATTCTTAATATTTTCTCTGGAATATTAAGTAGTCTCACCTCCTTGGTTGCATTAGTTGTGATGTTTACATTTGATAAGATTCCTTATAACATCTAAGTCATTTATAAAGATATTAACCTAGACAGGGTAAACTCTGAGACAGTCTTCTAACGACTTTTCTCCAGGATGAACAGAAATCCCTGGCAAACACTCTGAATTGGGTTGGTCAAGCAATTACATATCTCTATAACAATAACATTATCTAGTCCACAGTTTACCAGTTTGTCTGCAAGAACACAATGGGAAAACCTTGTCAAATCCTTACTGAAATCCAAGTATACTTTATGAAGATGTAACTTTTATGTGTAGCATCATTATGATAGGTAATTATATCAAGTAAATATGTAAAGAAGCCTTGGAAAAAATGAAACCAATTAAGTGAATTCAAGGGAGACATCAATCTCCTTAACATCAAAATGGAAAGAATTGTGAAGTATAACATTCTTGCTATGTGCTTCTACCAAGTACAAAAAAAAGAAGCGTACATGTATAAGTAACTTTTTAGACGAATGAACGTGGAGAGAAGAAAATGTTGCCAATGATTATCATAACTATAGTGTGTTTGAAGATGCAGGATAATCTCAAATTAATGTTAATTTTGTGGTAAGTATTTTGTGATAAGAATAATTTTGACTTGGGGTCCTTTTGAGATATCTGTAGGTCTACCTAAGTTCTGAATAAAGCTTATAAATGATAAAGAAGTAGGGAAACTTGACAATGAGATATATCACTTGATTTCACAAGCAACCATATGTGGACAATGGTTATTTCCATGGAAACTCGTTATTTATAATGATTCCATTTTCTTCTGAGAAAAGCCCAGCAGGCAGAAAAGCAGATTTATATCTGTATCCATTACCCCAAAAGGAGAGGCTGACTAGATATGTGTAATGTGAAGGATAAGAATTGAACTGACAAAAGATTGAAAATTCAACGTCAGCCCTAAATCTATTCTTAACTGTCCTCATTTTTTCCTAGATGCTCTGAAGATGTATTACTCTTTTATACATCTAATAATATTTCTACAGTTAAGAGACGAATTCCACTTCTGCTGTAGTCCTAGAATCAGCATTTCTCTTATTAGTGTCTTGTGAAGACACAGTGAGGCTTAAATCCAACATTACAATAGTGAATGCTTTCTGGTATGATAGATCTTTCTTCCCCATCCATTCCTTCCCACTTGCAGACCTTCATACCCTTTCCTATCCTCTTGAGAAGGTTTTGAGGTCAAATAAGACACAGTATCTGCTCTCACATTTCCACAGCCAAAAAAGTCCCATCATCTTAGGCATCCAAAAGACAAAGGCCATAAAAAGTTCCAGAAGTAATTAAGTTCTTGAATTCTCTGCTTCCTCTCTTCTCTTAGAGGAAAAACTTGGGGAGCTGTCCAGGTAAAAAATAGTCTTCAAAGATACAAACTGAATAAAAAAACAGAGTTGAGGTGAAACCTAAACAATTTCAATTAAGTGTGCAGGGCTGCAAGCTCCCCCCAGCTCACAGAAAGGAATACACAGAGAATGTCGTTTGAAGTAACAATAGCCACAGCTTGATATGTTTATTGGTTACAGCTGAAAATCTGAATTGAGAACCCATACAAAAGTCTTGGATCTAAGCATTGGCCACTCTAATGCTAGGCCAAAGAAAGAGACCAGTAGAGCCACCGGCTATACCATCACCTCTACCAAGTCACCGCTGGGCCTTGATGAGATGCTGTGTGGGCTTCCATCTGGGATGGGTAGTTGGGGGGAAACTCAAAGGTAATTGAAGCACTGAGCAGCCAGGCCCAGTATATACTGATGCCTACTGATGAAAGTTCAGAATGCACATGAAAGAGGTGGTTTATGGTTGAATATTTTACAAAAACCTAATGTAATGTCCATGGATGATTTAGGTAACGTTAAAGTAGGGAATGAAGACATCAACATATTTAAAGATTTTCTTTACTTTGGTGCAGCTAATAATCAAAATTTAGACTGTAATCAAGAAATCAGAAGAAACCTAAGACTCGGAAGAGTTATGAAGGAACTAAGTGCAGTTGAGACTCCATGTGGATTCTGTGGATTCTACATCCACTACTTCAATCATCTATGGCTTGAACATACCCCAGTGGATACAAAAGGCAAATGTAAGATCCTCAAAAGTAAAGGTACAACCTTACAACTGAAATTAGAATCATCATGCCAAATTATTTTTGATTTCTATGTAGGATATAAAAGCCAGACAGTGAAAAAGGCTGATATGAATAAATTCATTTAAATGTGGTGCTGGAGGAGAGTACTATGGATCCTATAGTGTGCCATAATAACAAATAAATAGATCCAAATAAATAAATAAATAAATACTTTATTTATATTCCCTCTATCTCCCCGGAGGGACTCAGGGAGGATAAAGCAAATCAAGTCTGAATGTTCCCTAGAAATCAAAATGATCAAACAAAGGGTTTTGTGCTGTAATCATATCATGAGACAACATGATAATTATTGGTAAAATGGAAGTCAGTAGAAAAAAAAGAGGGAAACCACATTACAGATGGGTTGATTCAATTAAGTATATTAGAAAACTAAGTTTGCCAGACCTTAGCAGGACTGTTGATAACTTGGTTCATGGAGATCTCTCATTCATAGAGTCACCATCAGTGAAAGCCAAATTGACAACAAATAATAACAAATAGACTCAATGATCTTCAAGAGATCAATTTGTAGACAATGGTTGGTATGGCTCTGAAAGTGGTTTGTATTCAGTAAGACTACATAGCATCACTGAAAACCTTTGTAAAACCATTCCAGTCAAACTTGAGAACATGCTACCAAATGTGGTTGAGGAGGCCTGTTTAGATTTTGAGCAGGGAGCAAGGAGGAGGATGCTTGAATAAGTGTGTGACAATTTGAATCTAGACACCTGTCACAAGTCCTTGTTCTGGAACTCTGGCAGGAGAAGGAACACTGGCAGGAGAAGGTGGAAATTTTCTTTCCCTTGTACCCTGGCCAAAAGCTGAAATGACCTGGTTGTTCAAGTGGGTGAGTGAATTGAGATGTTACCTAGACATATATAACTCAGTAGCAGATCTAAGATTCCTATGAATCTTCTTCATACAACTTTTTAGACCATCTGGGCAATCTATAGTACTGTCATTAAACTTGGAATGCTATCGAACTCTACAGTCTCTTCTGTACCTGCAGTACTAAGATGTCACTAATCAAATGGTTCAATTTTGCCAAACATCTAATACAACTAGAGTGGTGACTTTGGAAAGAAGGTCAAACTGTTGCAAAAAGTTTTACATTGCATTTTTTGTCATATAAGCAAAGCCACTGATAACCTTGCCTGTTGCTGCTTCATATTCCTTTTGACATTTTGTTAAGACCTTTTTATACACCAAGGCTTTCAGTTAATTAAGTCGTTGATTTCCCTTTGGCCTGCTGATTTTTATATGCTACTTAGATGATTTTATTCTGCTATTGTGAAACTTTAATGATATTAATATGATTAGATTGCATATAGGTTTATTATTGATTGATATGCTGCACTAGGCAAGTTGTTGAAGGGGTGATATATACATAATCCAAATACTCTCACCCATCCATATGGAATGTGTGCATTTCAATTACCCTTTTCACTGCTATCATCATGAATTATTACTGTCATAATTAGTGTTAGAATTTCTGGACTAAGTATCTGCAAATTGCATATCACATTTAATATTAAAGAGCTATACATCAGTAGCACCAGGAAGCAGTTGTATGGGTGATATTTAGCAGCCTCGAGCACTTTTGTGTGTGATAATGGTGCTTACAAGTTTCTGAAGTACTAGAATTATGACCTGACAAGTGGCTATTCCAACTAGTGTGAGGAATACTGCTGAACAGTGCATTACCTCTGCCTCACATAGCAACTGTGCTCATAAATACAAAGACTGGAGACACACAATTTATTCTGACATCATGTAGAAGTATTGTGTTTATTAGCCACACTTGCACCACTGAGTTCTTTTGTTCACAAAAACCTAGCAATACTATTGACATCCCAGTAACAGAATCATCAAAAACTACTGCCAAAGGGGGTCTTTATAGGCTTTCGCCTTTGCTGCTGTTAATAACAGTATATTCAAATAACATATGAGTAATTTATGTGACATTACATATAATATTCAAATAATATGGACTTTTGTCAGAAGTTTGATGCACTGTTCTTTTGTGCAGGCCAACCACATTCCTTTTTATACTGAAATAGCCTCTACTGATTGTGGTAGAGCTTCCACCCAAGTAAGCATAAACAATATTGCAGGATTTTTTCCCTAAGCAGCATGGAATAATGTAGTGCATAAACTGAAATGAGCAGCATAACTTGTTTTGATTTGTTAGCTGAATTGATCTCCCTACTTTGTTTCCGAGTTGAGGGCACATAGTTCAACAGCTGTCTTGGAACTTTTCCTAGGGTATAACAAACAAATCAAAATATCTGTTTCTGCTGTATGTTTATTCTCTAGAGTGAGTTCCTGAACTATTACTCTAGGAAATGAAATATACTATTTTAGGAATATTTTAACTGTCCAAACTTTTGCTTTCAGCTATCTTAAGCACATTGTATATGAAGTTTTACTATTTTATTTCCCACAGCTACACATCTATCTCCAGCAAAGGATCGCTGCCTTGTTGTGGTGCTGGAGCTTGACCGCCTCACTGATGTCATGAGCCAAACTGTGAAGGGACACCCAAGACGGGACGGTCATGGCAGAGAGGTCAGACCAAGCATGATCCCTGGGGAAGGCAATGGCAAACCACCCCAGTATTCTTGCCAAGAAAACTAAATGGACCAGTACAATCAGAGATATGTCGGTATGCCATTGGAAGATGGGACTCCCAGGTTGGAGGATGGTGAAAATGCTACTGGGGAGGAGCAGAGGAGAAGTTCAACTAGCCCCAGATGTGATGACGCAGCTAGCTCAAAGCCGAAAGGAAGGCTAGCAGCCAACGGTGCTGGAGGTGAACGATGAATCCGATGCTAGATCAACACACTATAGGAACCTGGAATGTAAGATCTATGAGCTAGGGCAAACTGGATGTCATTATTGGTGAGATGTCAAGACTAAAGTTAGACATTCTGGGGGTCAGCGAACTGAAATGGACTGGAATGGGCCACTTCACATCAGATGACCACTAGATCTCCTGCTGCGGACAAGTGGAACACTGAAGAAATGGAGTAGCCCTCATAATTAATAAGAAAGTCACTAAAGCAGTGCTTAGATACAATCAAAAAATGACAGAATGATCTCAGTTTGAGTGCAAAGAAAGCCTTTTAACATTACAGTGATCCAAATATACACCCCAACCACAGCTGCTGAAGAAGCAGAAGTAGACCAGTTCTATGAGGATCTGCAGGACCTACTGGATAATACACCAAAAACAGACATCATTTTCTTTACAGGAGACTGGAATGCTAAGGTGGGAAGTCAAATGACAACTGAGATCACAGGCAAGCGTGGTCTGGGACAACAAAATGAAGCAGGACGCAGGCTGATAGAATTTTGCCAGGAAAACTCACTGTGTATAACAAACACAAAGATGTATAACAAAAACAAATATGGCTCTATACATGGACTTCACCAGATGGTCAACACTGAAATGAGATTGACTACATCCTCTGCAGTCAATGGTGGCGGACATCCATCCAGTCCGTGAAAACAAATTTATGAGGCTTTTGGAGAGGGAATTAAGATAGTGTTTCTGTAAATGGGATAGTGCCCTGAACAGATATAAGCAAGGCATTGGTCTCACACAGATCCAAATTTTAAGTCATTCATAAGCTTAAGTCACAAGTATATTTACATGACAGACACATTCAAATGTGGTCGACTGTGAGATGGGGCACAGTAGATCACAGCAACTCCCCCTCCCTGCCCCCAGGACTCACCTGCTGCTGCACACAGAAACCCCGTTGGGAGAGATTTACCCCCCCCCCCCACTTCCTCAGCCAAGCAGGTCTCTGTAATGCCAGATCGCCATCCTCATCTAGGATCAAATTCTGGATGGCTGTGTGATAAAGTCTGCATAATTAAACAATATTCCCTGCACAATCCCAAATCTTGCTTTAGGAGCCAGCAGCTTGATTGAGTGAAGACTCCAGCTTCTAATTGTGATACAGACAAGGACCTTTCTGCCTCTTCCTCCCAGTGAAGGCTGTAGCAACAAAATGGGACAGGGATCCTGCTTATGATTGTTTCAGTCTTGCTCATTGATGAGAGGGGTGAGAACATCCTTTTTTTTTTCTCCTCCTGATCAGAAAATGAATCATCCTCCTTTCAGCATGCTGCCTCCTCAAATGGAATGGGATGATATTTCTATAGTTTTGCTGGGAAACAGCATGAAACTCTAGATAATCATTCTCTAATTCCAGATTCTGAATCTGTAACTGGAAAACTAAATGCCAGCCATTGTTTCTTAATTCTTTCAGTGCAGTGTTGGCAGGGGATATGAAAATCTGATTTAACTGCATTTCTTTGAATCCCACCTGCATTTTCTTTCCACCAGGTTTCTTTCATATCTACATGTTTTTTTCCTGCATTGAAATCTGTACGCATTTTTGTTCATTATTCTAATATTATTTACCCTTTATACCCACATTTTAGGTGATACATGCATTTTACTCATTGCCTAAAAAATATATGTGCATATTTTTGTCAGTTTAACCATTCACATTTTCACTACTATATGCGTCCTACCCCCCCACCTCCGAAAGCATCATAAATTTGCACAATCTTGACATTTCTACAGTAAAATTGCTGGACATTCTCAAGAAGTATTGAAAGGTTATTTTTACTGAGACTGGGGCCCCTTCTACACTGCCATATAAAATCCAGACTATCTGCTTTGATATGGCAGTGTAACCTCATATAATACAGTTTACAGAAGATAATGTGAATTATCTGTTTTGATAATCTGGGTTATATGGCAGTGTAGAAGGGGCCAGAGATCATACAAAATTTTCTATCCCTAGTTGTCATAGGATGAGCAATGTAAGAGGGACATTAAGGGAACTAACATACTTGTTTAATACTTGCTTCTTTAAATTAGGAGTAGTTTAGGGCCAAGTGAGGTGGGCTGAGCTCAATTCACCTGGGCCCCGCCCACAACAAGCCCTTGCTGGGACTTTTAACTCTTTGTCTTCCCTTCGCCAGAAGGCAGCAAAGGACTTCCCTACCATCATACTGAAGGTAGGAAAGGAATTCCTGTAGGCAGGAAGAAGCCAGCCTTTTAAGCTGCAAGGCTTTTCAAAAGTTATGAAGGTGGGCAATGAATAAACAACAAACATGAAAATACTTAAATGCACTGTTTTAGAGGTGTTTTTGTTATTTGTAAAAAAGAAGAAAACGGTTTTTCAGAGGTTATGCAAAAGCGCAAATACCAATGGAAATCTATGCTGTTTACTCTTATGGCTGACAAAAAGTAAATTAGATCTATATCTGGAATTAAGTTCTACAAAGCTCATTTACACTGAATTTTGGTTCGAACAATAGTGGTTGGAAACATTCAGCTACAGCACATTTCAAAATTAGTTTCATAGCATTGTGAATTGATAGCTTGCTTGTATGCATTGTACAATTTATGGGAGATACAGAAAGTGCTGGCAAAATTTTCTTAGGCATATCACTGAATGCTTTAAAGTCATCAAAAATGCCTAAAATTTACTCTTAAATATAGACCTGAAAAAGTGAGTCAAAATGGATGGTTTTCTACACTCAGTTTTTAAGGGATCTAAATCCTTTCTGAATTCAGCTAACATGATGAAATGGAGAACGGAAAATAGGTTTGCTTACCAGGCTGAAATTCTATTATACTGATTTGTTTCTAAGAGCTTCAAAGAAAGTCTCTGCCTTGAGAAGTATAACATAAAATATTCCACTATGAGTATGGCTTCCAGTTTCAGTAAGGTTTCAAGAATATTAGGCCAAAGCTATTATGTGTCTATTTTCAGATTCTTGGATTTTCTTAAATAGCCTCTGTAGAATGACACAGACCACCACTTATTAGTATAAAAGAATAAACCCAAATCACCAAACACATTGGCTTATCAATCACAAACAAGTGTCAATTGTTCTTCCTTGACTCTACCCTAAAGTTAAAGTGATTTCAATAACAAAAACCTAACCAATAGCAAAAGCTGAATCATACCAGGACTACTACTTTATTGTTATTCTATCAAGATTGGATCTGAAGATAAGGTCTGGTGGTTTGCATTGTAGAGATGAATTTGTAAGATAAAGTTATGGAACCAGAATTGCTTCATATTTAGGAAGATTAAGTAGTAGGAGTGTGCATTTTTTTCATTAGTCATCATAAGTCATATCAAAGTTGTTGAATTCATCCTTACACTGCGATATCTGATGTGCGAGCATCGCATGCGCCAAAAACTTAAGAATTAAAACTTACCCAATACTTTTTCTTTTTGAATTTTGTAAACCTCAGAAGCCTGCCAAAGTCAGTTGCATTTTCAGCATAAGGAAGCAAAGTAAAGCCAAAAAAAACTGCCTTTCCTCTTTAAATTAATGGTCTCTTGCCATTAGCAGAAGAAAGAAGCAGGAAAAAGCAGAGTTTGCTGGGAAAGACACTGAGAAAACACAAAATTCTAGAAAATGTAGTTTACAAAGGCGAGGAGCCCTATGCCAGAGAATCCAAAAGGCCCTGCCCTAAACTACATTTCCCAGAATTTTGCTCAGCATCAGAAAGCCACAATCAAGATAGGGGAGAGCTATTTTCCCTCCATAGCAGCAGCCAGCCAGAGTTCCAATAAATTGTTGAATCTGCAAAGAGGAGGAATGACTGATACTTCTATTAAGTAAATCTATTACTAGAATTTCAAAAGTCAAAATTAGGGGGTGCTGGTGTTTCATTTTTAAAGTGTTTCTAAAGTATAGTTAGTAAAACTTTAATTGCTATAACAAGAGCAATGAAATTTAATTACATTTTTTGTTATTGTAATTGCACAAACAGGGAAATTTCAGGGACTACTTTCTCCCTCATTTTATAGCTATTGGGGGTGAAACTTGCTACAATGGTGGAATAAATTTACCACTGCTAGTCCATCAGGTTTCAGAATATTTCACTTATCCACAGATTTTTGAGGAATTTTTGAAGTTTTTATAAATAACCTTAAAAAAACTACAAGAGTTCTCTCCTTGTATTTTCTATATAATGACACAAGATAACAAGAGATCATTCCCCCTTACTTTCAGAAATATTCATACATCTAACTGATTTTAGGATTTTTTTAAAAAAATCTTGACAAAAGTGTTTTTTTTTTTTAAGCCACAACAGCTATTTCATTGAATGTCTCTCATATTAACTAATACATCTTCCATTTAGGGATTTCTTCCCAGTCCAGCACAGAGATTTACTTACTAGAAGTATCAGTCAGTCCTCCTCTTTGCAGATTCAACCATTTATTGGAACTCTGGCTAGCTGCTGCTAAGGAGGGAAAATAGCTCTCCCCTGAAAATGAAACTGACTTTGGGAGGCTTCAGAGATTTACAAAATGCAATTGAAAAAGTAAGTTTCAATTGTTCAGTTTTTTGGTGTGGGCCATGCCCACACATTGAATATTGCACCATAAGTATGAATTTAACAAATTTGATAACGACTTATGATGACTAACAAAAAATCCACTCCTCTAATAGACAGAGATGCAGTTATGAATATAAACTGATGTAGTATCAACATATATTCAGTTGGAAAAATATATAGTATTATGATGGGACTATACACACATTTGCGGAAACATGCATAGAAAAAATGATAAATTTCTCCTTATAAAAATGGGACAAATTTTCAAATTTACACCAAAATTTAGGTCTTGTGCATTAATATTTCAGGCTTCACTTTAAGAAAGACAAAATTCATATTAGCATTGCCATTGTAACTCCTGTGGGGGATCAAGAACACTCACTTCATAACATTCATTTTTAGTTAATGGTTGTTATCATTCCCATTTGCTGTCAGGTCCATATACCTTAACCTGCAAAGTACAATGTCCATGCTAATAATTAAATAACTAAACATTATTGTTACAGTGTTCATTATTCTGAGCAATAGACAGCAGCCTAAAATGCTTCCCTATTAATACATTATCATACATTGTTCCCCTGAATTATACCGAGTAGGCTATGAACATGTGGTGATAGTGAACCCCTTTACTTTGACAGTCCAGCATGCTATGTTTCATGTCTGTTGTGTGTACTTATAATTTCATGGGTGATACATTGATACATCCGTTTCAATAATGCAGAAATGCGGAAAAAAGAGACCAGACAACAGGATTGGGTACTAAAGGGCTACTTTATTAACCATTTAAATCTTTCATTTTAAACATTAATGTTCTGCAGGGAAATTTTTCAGCAGTGCTTAATTTATAAAACTAATTGGAGTTATTGGAACTGAACAGGTATAATTCAGTTTGCAACTTTAAAAATTCTAAATGCACACTTTCTTACCTGGACATTTGTCATATATCCTAAAAAACCCTGCCTTGTTACTAAGGTGAAGTCAGAACTGTACCTAGGTTTCTAGGTTAATAGCTTATTTCATTCATTGGCTGAAAAGGTGTTTTACGTTTCTCTAAAAAAATTGATGCCATGTTGAGATTGTAATATATTCTCTGCTTTAGAGGAGGGCTGAAACTCCCTCAGAAGCACGGCTTAAAATGGAAACAATCTGAAGAATTGGCTCCTGCTATGTTGGCAAATACAGCTATAATGAAAAGTATCTGCTGCAGAGTATATTAAAAGGGACCATTTGGTGTTTGGGGACTCTGTTGGATTTCATTTCCCATATATTCTAGAGTCCTGATGTGTCAGGTTATTTTCCTACATCTATGTTTTTGCTTGCTGATGTGGAAATTTAAGAATTTTTTTCATCGTTCATTTTTCATTCCTCAGATAATGAAATATTGAATCCTTTGTGTATGACTTATTTATACTCAGCTGTTTGCATCATACTGCCAAACACTTTTAAAAGAACAGAAATTTTAGATTTAAAATAGGAATCTCTTAAAATTAGAAGTGAAAAACTGATCATAAAATCTTTATAGGCATGTCTGCCCTGGGTATGGGTGGGAAGTGAAATTATATTATTCATGGGATGCATGAGAAGAAGCAGAGGTGCAGTTGTAATGAGGGCAACATTTCTCAAATTGTAGTTTTGCTTGCTTATATTTTCATACTGTTCTTTGCTATTCTCCATGAATTTAGGTACATTACTCTTTAATAAACTTTACTATTCAGATCAGAGATTTATTAGTTATTGTACATCAGTTCAGTTTGGGAAGTGTTTCTTCTCCCTTCTAAATAACATGTAAGAAGTGGCATCTCCTCTTTTTGTTGTGGGGAAGAGTGAGAGAATTCTATATTTCTGTCACTATCTCCTTACAAATGTTTTATTTCCATTTTAAAATGGATCTAGAAAAGGTGGCAGAGTTGAGAGGAGTACACTTCAGCATTTTTAAAGTATTAACAAGCATTTTTTAAAAAGCCTTCTAAAATAATTAAGAAGCACAAAACTACAAAGAATCCTAAACATTCATAAGTAATATATATCAATGCAATTGTAAATACAATTGTGTATTTATGCATACATTTCTTTCTTGCCTTTTGTGAATAGACTCAATGTGATTTAGAATATTCGAAAAGACACAAGGGCCCTCAAGTCCAACTCCCTGTTGGCAGGACTATATAATCAAAGCACTCCTGACAGATGGCTATCTAGAAGGGGACTCCACTACAGTCTAAGGCAGGGGTCCTCAAACTTTTTAAACAGAGGGCCAGGTCACAGTCCCTCAAACTGTTGGAGGGCCAGATTATAATCTGAAAAAAGCATGAATGAATTCCTATGCACACTGCACGTATCTTATTTGTAGTGCAAAAAACACTTTAAAACAATACAATAATTAAAATGAAGAACAATTTTAACAAATATAAACTTATTAGTATTTCAATGGGAAGTGTGGACCTGCTTTTGGCTGATGAGATAGGATTGTTGTTGTTGTTGTGTGCTTTCAAGTCATTTCAGATTTAGGGTGACCCTGAGCGAGGGCCGGGTAAATGACCTTGGAGGGCCGTATCCAGCCCCCGGGCCTTAGTTTGAGGACCCCTGGTCTAATGTAATGTATTCTACTGTCAAACAACTGTTATATTCAGGAAGGTCTTTGTAATCTTTAGGTGGAATCTTTTTTCCTGTAATTCAAACCCATTGCTCTGTGCCCTAGACTCAGGAGCAGCAGAAAACAAGCCTGCTCCATCTTCCATATGACATCTTTTCAAATATTTAAACGCGAATCTCTTAACCATCTCTCTCTCTCTCTCTCTCGCTCTCTCTCTTTCCCTTTTTTCTTCTCTTTTTTCCTCAACTACCCCTTTTCCTTCTCCCCTATGTTTTACTCCTTTTTCCCACTTTTTAAAAATATAATTTGGAAACTTTTAATAAAAATATTTTTTTAAAAAAAGAAGAACAGGACTACATAAGCTTATGAGGTTTCCTTTTCCCACAGAGACTTTACAGTGGCAACCAAAGGAAAGGAAATTCAATTTGTTTATCAATAAAATGTTTTTAATTCAAATACAGCCTCTGATCTGTCCTTTTTGTCACAATACATCCTTCCAACTCATCTTTAGCAAGTACAAAGACAGAACAGCTCTGTACTTATGGTTGAAAAATTGAAACAATTAAAAATGGCACAATACAAAACCATGAATTGGAAAGAAACCATAGTCATTTTAAAATAGAGAGTAGAGCTAATATATTTAAAAATAATTCAATAGACATAAAAAAGTTTTTAAACTATATATGGCAACAACACAATGTTTTATAACTCCAGATGGTATTTATTTCAGTTTAAACCTAAGAACAAATGCAAACAGGATTAATGCAATACTTCCACTCATTGTATATTCAACATAATCCTAATGATTTAGCAAATGGCAACAGTTATATTGAAGGATAACAGCATTCTAGAATCACAAAATGATCTCTTTATTCTGTCAGGTGTTTGCACAACTAAAGTGATCATTGACATTTTAAAGCTACTTACTGTCAGTGTGAAATATTCTTATTTTATCAAGACCCAACTTCTGTTAAGAATAACTGATATGATGTCTCTAAGTAACTAAAACAAGGAAAGTTAACTTCAAAAAACTGAATCCAATGTTACTTCTAATCATATTAGATTCATTGATATAGTTACAATTTGTTAACTGTCTCATTGAGACTTAACACAAATGAACCACAGTACATCAGGCATTTCAGCATACAACACATTCATAAGAATTTGAGCTATTGGCATTGGTTGTTTTTGTTTTGCGCTTTCAAGTCAACTACAATTTATGGTGATATCAGTTGATCTAGTCAGTACTTATTCAGATAAGATTTGTGACATCGAAGGCTTTGGATCTAAGGTTGAAAGAATGTAAGTTGCTGTGAATACCCAGTGGGTTTCTATGACGGAGTGGGGATTCAAATCCTGATTCCCCAGTCCTAGTTCTACACTCAAAGCACTACTATTAATTTCTAATTTAGCATGCTTTTACTTTAGCATGCGATTAATTTCTTATTTAGCATTTGAACTTTGTAATCTCTTTTGTTACCCTTACTCAAATATATGAGAGTTGCTCTTATATAAATGCAGTAATTGATCTAGGATCATGGAGCTGTCTGAGGTTCTGAACACCACCTAGTAGATTTGAATATTGGATACCTCCTTTCATGTTTGATTTAACCTCAGAACAGAATCAGAGCTCACTGCTGAAACCTAAAGTCATGAAAACAGTACTAGTTGCACACCATGGAACTTTCCACTTTCAACTTCTTTTCCCATACTTAAACACATTTTGTGTGGGAGTGCATCTACAACATATGCATGCTTGGAAATGAATTCCATTGACCTCAGAGATATTTATTTCCAAGTTAATATCCTTAGGTTCATGTTTCCAAGGGTAGTATTTTGTAATAATGCAATCAATATGAAAATAACTCTGAAAAAGAATGTTTCATATTCAATAGAATTAATTAAGCCTTCTGGTGCATATATAAAATGTGGCACTGCTAGAATATTTTTGTACTGTGACCTTTGAGGAAGTAAATTTTATTTTTAAATCAGTCACCTTTTAATAAAAATAGCCCCAGTTTCATGTGGTATGGTTTTATTTGGTAAAAAGGAAATATATATTACAACCAATCTGTTCCTCCTGAAGCACTGCATTTTTTTATGATCTGATCAATGTTTTAGAAAACAATTGTGTGCCAGGTTACAAGAGTTTTATAAAACTCTTATATATTAACTTGTAATGTACTATTGTGCTTTACTGTTATGTAGAGTACACATGATCTATTGTTGCTGATATGAGCTTTAAAACTACTGGCTGTGTATGGATTTTGAACAAGTATTTTTCTTAGTGGTTAAGCCCTAGCTATTAGTTTAAAATACATGCATAGGAACACTGCAATTATCAAAAATGTTCAAAAATATTGTCAGATAAGCTTTTAAAATATTAGAATGCCTAAAAGTTTATATTTCATAATCAATAAAGCTATTTTTCTCTCCCCCTCCCTTGTGCTTGTGCTACTTTTTGTCTTCCCCTTGTGCTTGTGAATTTACATTTCCATATTTACAAACATATAAACATTTGATTTTTAATATGTACCTTTTGCTGGATAATTTGGGAATATATTAGACACGGGATCATCCTAGATAGCAAAAGGATTTTCTTTGCCTATACAGTCCTATTCATGTTTTATAATCACTCAACTGTGTGTCCTTTCTCTAGTGCTGAATAAGAAGGGACTCCAGAATTGTTCACAGATATTTGAAAAGAATTTTCAAGATGATACCACCCACCCCCCATTTATGGACCTCTGTTTCATTGCCCACACATTACAAATACATAATTATGAGAAAAATATGG
Source organism: Anolis sagrei (assembly GCF_037176765.1). Classification (NCBI taxonomy): domain Eukaryota; kingdom Metazoa; phylum Chordata; class Lepidosauria; order Squamata; family Anolidae; genus Anolis; species Anolis sagrei. Next base: position 145,299,640 of record NC_090025.1, read on the forward strand.
CACTCTCACCTTTGGCAAACATGCCTTTTTCTTGCATTGGTGGCCCTCGGGAGAAAGGCCAAGGCAGACTGTTTTTGTGGAGAAGTGACTTGATCAGTAGGTAGCTGTTCCTTTATTAATGGCTCATATTTACTTTACTTGGTTGATTCAAAATAATAGCTTGTTAGATGCTGTAGATTTCTGAGATGGCTTTAGTATAATTCTAAGATGACAGAAATTTTTATAATAACATGTGGCTTATTTATTTTAAATGGTACCTAGATGCATGACCTTCACTTTGTCCCTGATTTTTTTGTAGTCATACAGGAAAGAAGAAAGCTACTGAAAGACATGGTAGAATAAGCTCTTGACATGTCTGAGTAAAATCTGTATCTGAAGTGGATAATCTGACTTTCATTGAGAAATTCATGAGGAAAGAATCTTGAATATATTCTCAAATTTGTCCAGGAACTAGTACTTACTTCCTCCACCTCATCCTACTCCTAGCTGTATGCATTCTCATAAGACTGCAATTGAACCCAGTATATGGAGAGTTCACGCTAATGGACACCACTAGACTAAATTCCACAGTCTTTCTCTTTGAAATATACCCTCTAATTGACAGCTTCAACATTACACATTTGACCATGGTGAAGGTCAAAAACTGGGTCAGCAAGAGAGTCTTTTTGTAGTTTTAATGAGCAATTTTTTCACTTATTTTGAGGGCATGAAGGCATATTTGAAAAACCAGTCAAAAAGTGACATTTGGTCAGCCTCTATCCATGTAGCAGACTATAAAGAAGCTTTCTGCAGCCGATTAGCTATATATTCAGTTAAAAATAAGTAGTTAATGTGCCAAAACATGAAGCAATTTATGCTCTGTTAGAAACATTGCATTCTTCTGTAGTGGGGTACCCTTCAGAGCTAGGCAGTTCAGAACCCATAAGAAGAGGAAAAATGAACATGATTTAATTTTAAACAACCAGTGCACTTTTAAAAATATTACCTATATTGGATGTTATAGGAAAGTACATTTATATTTAATCTGTACCTTCTCAGTAGAATTAGCAATTTAGAGTGTTGTCCCACTTACAAAGAGTTTTCTCAGCTGGTAAATGATGACTTCTTCTAACCCTGTTTGCTGTTTTTGTAATAGTGATATATTTAGCTAGTTTTAGTTTTATGAATAGTTTAACGATATTTTATGTTTGGTATATGTTGAGCTATGTTTCTTTTAACTGTTGTAAGCTGCCTTGAATCTCAGATCAGAACTCAATTTGGATGATGATGATGATGATGATGATGGAGTTTCCTAAAATTTAATCCTAAAATCAGAGTTATGAAGTAGTAAACAACAAATCATCTGTTTTTGTTGTATTGTCGAATGCTTTCATGGCTGGAATCACTAGGTTCTTGTGGGTTTTTTCGGGCTATATGGCCATGTTCTAGAGGCAGTTTTCCTGACGTTTCACCTGCATCTATGGCAAGCATCCTCAGACGTTTCGCCTTCATCTATGGCAAGCATCCATCTGTTTTTCCATATAACAAATAATATGACACTGGATTTGGAGAGATATGTAGATCAATATTCACCTCTTACTTCACCCACAGCTTTCTTTGCTCTGGAACTTGTGATAAGAAGTATCTATTGTAATCTGCAGGGGTACTTGAAATGCATTAGTGAGGAGATCTACGCAACAGCTGTAATAAAAAGAAATATAAGACACTCAACACTAGCGTCTGTTTTTTTTTCTTTTTCTTCCCCCTCCCAACTCCTTTTCCTTTATGAGTCATTTTAAGATTGTAAACTTGGGAGCAAGGACTTTCTTGTTTTTACTGTAAGCCTCTCTAGAGGCCTCTTCAACTAGAGCAAGGTACAATTCATTTCAATAATAAACATGTGAAAAATAAATATAACTCTGCCAACTTCAAACTGGCATTGCGTGAATGAGTGATGGTGGCTCCTGTGAAACACAGATGGTAAGATGTTGGTGAATGGGTAATGGAGAATGGGTATGCAAAGGTTAATTCAGGGGATTATTGATCCAAGAGCAGGTGTAATGTTGGGTGTTGCACCACCTTCTACAAGATTTGCCTGATCAAAGAAGGAACAAGGGTGTCTGTACCTTTAATGTTGTGAAGACCTGTCTCTTCCAGCAGGCCTACCTAGTCAATTTTAAATTGTGAATTATAAACTAAATTTTATTGGTGTTGGTCTTGTGTTTATTTTAACACAAAACTATTAAATACATATATCTCTTTATTTTAACAATGTTATAGTCTGCCTTGAGTTGCAAGAAGGTGTAGATAACAAATAAAATTGTTATTGCTATTATTTTGAAAAAATAGGTTTCAGTTTTAGACTACTTATGACATTCACACTGGTGTGATATCAAAGTACCTAAAGAATTAGATGGCAAAATTAAATTGAAAGTACTTAGATGAAATAAACACACAAATAAAGCAGGCACTGGCACACCTTTTAAAATAAATACACAAATAGGTGGTTATCCACAAAGTTCAGTGGAATACACTGCATGACACACAATACAGTGCAAAGAATCTTGCATCCATCATACACAAATCTTGACCCCAAATATTGTTGATATCATTGTGTGCCTTCAAGTTGTTCCTGACCTATTCTAACTCTAAGGCTAACCTTTCATAGAGTTTTCTTGGCAAGAGTTATTTAGAAAGGGTTTGCCATTCTCCTCCTTTAAGACACAGAGAATGTGACTGAGATTTGCCAAAGGTTACTTAATAAATTCATGGCTGTGCAGGGATTTAAGCTGTGATCTCCAGTTGTAGTTCAATGCTCAAACTACTACACTAAGCTGGTTCACCCAAATACTAACAAGAAAATAAATATCCTGTCTTCTCAATTATATTTTGCATATTGATCACACACAAAGAGGGACATTCTGGCAAGGTATCAATAGTGTATACAAACAAGAACAGGATCTGACATTAGTTCTATAGTGCTTGTGAAATTAAGTTCACTTTGTGAAAACTAAAGGTATACCTCAATTAACAAAACGAATGTGTCCATGGGCATTATAATAGAAACTCCACTTTTGAGTGTTTCATTTTCTCTAATTTGATTATTTGTGGATTATTTCCTATGACTTATACTACTACCCTATTTTTAATAGGAACTGCAAGAATCATGAGACTGAGGGAGATTACAAACACACAACAAGGCTTGCACATCCTATTTGAAATGTAGGGCAGCAATGGAGGTGAAATCCATTTTTGTTTGCCTGCCTGCCTCTCTGCAACCACCTATGCCTTGCTCCACTGGGACGTCTTCATTGCAGCAGGTGCCTGAATTTGAACAGTTTCCAATCCAAAGTTTTTCAATCATTTAAAAATGGTTATGGTCATGTAAAAAGATTGACATAGCTGTAAAAACTTATAAGCCTATTTAAAGTCAATCAATATCTCATCAAGTAAATTATAAGCTCCAACAATTCTGTCTTTTTGTTTTTGCATGTGACATGCGATCAACCTGCTTTATGTGAAAACCAGGACTCAACAATTTTCAGTTTTGGAGCCAGAAGAGTCTTATGTGCTACTTGTATCAGTAGAGAAGGATGAACTCTTTTTTTCACTTGTTCTAACAAAACTTAGTTATATTTAGATGAAACTTCCATAGGGACTGGTAATGGTTTGAAGGACCAATTTTTTAGGATTGTTTATAATATCAAAGAAAATGTTTTCATATAGAAACGAAAGAAAAAAAATTATTTTGTTTTGCAAATTAGTTGTTTCATTGGCTACCAGCTAGCAATTAAAACAGTGTAGTTTGTAGTCCAATGGTAGATCACATGGTTGGATGGACAAGACCTCAGATTCATTTTTAAATAACACCCATTAAAAGAACCAGGAAACAAATGACTGGAAGACCACAGTTTTCTGATCTGTGTGAAGCACTATTATACAGATTGTCTATATCAGGAGTCCTCAAACTTTTTAAACAGAGGGCCAGGTCACAGTCCCTCAAATTGTTGGAGGGCCGGATTATAATTTGAAAAAAATGAATTAATTCTTATGTACATTGCACATATCTTATTTGTAGTGCAAAAGACGCTTAAAAACAATACAATATTTAAAATGAAGAACTATTTTAACAAATATAAACTTATTATTATTTCAATGGGAAGTGTGGGCCTACTTTTGGCTGATGAGATAGGGTTGTTGTTGTGTGCTTTCAAGTCATTTCAGATTTAGGTTGACCCTGAGCAAGAGCCGGGTAAATGACCTTGGAGGGCTGCATCTGGCCCCCGGGCCTTAGTTTGAGGACCCCTGGTCTATACTGTTATCATAGCTTCAAAAATTGTCCAGATTCTCAGGAAACTCAGAAGTTTCCACCCCTAATTCTGTGAAGAAAAGAAAACTGTTATTTAGGTTAAAATGAAACTTCACCCAGGTAATGCTTCAAGATAGGTAAGGCTGGGCAAAGTAGGGTTGCTATGTTGGAAACTATGCTAAGTTAAGTCTGACTTGACCGTGGTGGTCTATGCCTTAGTTGCCTCTAGACTGGACTATTGCAATGTTCTCTACGTGGGGCTACCCTTGAAGATGGCCCAGAAGTTACAACTTGTCCAACGGTCGGTAGCCAGATTAATAACAGGGGCATCTTACAGGGCGCGGTCAACCCCCATGTTTAAGGAGCTCCATTGGCTGCCGTTCATCTTCCGGTCCCAATTCAAGGTACAGGTTCTTGCCTATAAAGCTCTAAATGGTTTGGGACCTGCCTACCTTTGTGACCGTATCTCTCTCCATGAACCAGCCCGAACTCTTCAATCCTCGGGGGAGGCCCTCCTTTCGCCCTTGCCAGTTTCTCAGGCTTGCCTTGTGGGTACAAGGGAGAGAAACTTTTCCTCTGTGGCTCCCCGACTCTGGAACTCATTGCCTGGAGAGATTAGGAAACTTTAGAAACCTTTAAAAAGAGTCTCAAGACCTGGCTCTGCCATTGTGCTTTTGAAGAGTAGTCACATCATTTTATGCTATTGCTCCCTCAACGTTCTTGTCCCAGGAGTTCCCCCCCCCACCCCACCTTGTACAAAGGTTTGTTTATTTCTCTGTCTCTCTATGAGTTCTCCCTTGCAAACAGTTCTGCCCCTTTATCTCATCCCGAGTTTTTAAAATAATTTTATGTACATGTGGCCATCTCTCTGTCATTATGTTTTGGTTTTTATGTTTTGTGTATATTGTTTATATGCTTTGATGTTTTATACTTTATTGTTATGTTGTTTATTTTATTGCAATTTGTATTTTTGTATTGTAATTTGTTGTTCGGGCTTGGCCCCATGTAAGACACTCTGAATCCCCATTGGGGGAGATGGTGGCGGAGTATAAATAAAGTTTATTATATTATTATTATTGCTAAAGTAAAATGAGCTGAAAGGGAAAATGCCAGATAAAGCTACAGAGTCAGCAATGCGGATTTTAAAAAGAAAATGTATGTAGTATGTAGAAAATGAAAGCAAAAGAAAAGTATAGTGGCGTGGAAGCCTGATAAGAAAAATCAAATCAGATAGGCAAGATCCACAGGACTGGGACCCAATTTTCCATCCCCAGGACATGCTATGAGCAACACCAGCTCCTCAAGTAAATAAAACTGGATGCCCACTTCATCCATGTGAAGTAGGGCATCTAAGGGATTGGGGGTAAAAGAACACATGAGTTTCCACACCATGTGATTGCTACTTTGATTAGCCTATAACTGTCTTCTCTGATGGGCAGTATTTTTTTAAGTTGCTTACAGTCCTTTGAGAAAGAAAAAACTCATATTAGTAAGCATAAGTGAGATGGGAAACATATTGGAGGTACAAGAGCCAAGGTGGCAGAAAGCAAGCAGTTATGAGAAGATTCATTGTATGAATGATGTTCCCATTTTTATTTGGACAAAGTGGCCAGTTTACTGTCTACAAACTTATCATTATTCAGTATTTTTAATGAGTCAGCATTTTCTTCTGCCTTTGCTAAAAATGAACAAATGCATGTTTTATCACTGAATATATTCACAATGAATATTCCTGTCTGATCATTAAACGTAACAGCATAAGTGCTTGTGTTTTTTCCGTCTTCAAAGTGAGTGATCAGAGTGTGAAGTCTTCAGAAAAACTGACACCGTATGTCAAATTATGCTATATTAAGTGAAATTATAGCAAAGACTTGAATGTGCTACAATAGCTTAATGGCTTCTTAATTGATGTGTTGCTTCTTGACACGATCTAAGTGTATATTTATATCACTGCCAAGGAAATGGCAATAAGTCTTCCAAATCCAAGAATAGCTGTCAATTAAAGCAGCTTTATTTTACTGGCCTACTTTCTTTTGCTGAACTGTCAAGATGAGGGTGTGTGTTTGTATGTGTCTGCATGTGCGTGATGGGAAAGCTTTTGTTTGCCTTAGTTCATGGGTCATTGGCTTTCACAATTGCTGGCTCTCAGCGCTATTCCACATTAAACAATGTGTTTCTTCATGAATCATTTATTCACATAAATTCCAAATAGTTTAGCACTTGTCTCATTCATTAGGCAGATTATATAGACAAATTGTTACCTTAAGCCAATCAGCTTTCTTGTTTTTCCAGTATTCTAAATTGCCTGAATATATTAAGAAGCTCTCACCAGAATTGCATGGGTAATCAGGACCTCTGTGTTCTGCCTTCTTTAATAAAATACATGAAAGCTGACATATCATTCACAAGGTGCTAGACAAGCCAAACAATATGGATCCAGTTGACATGTCAAGTCATTTCAGCTTTTAAAAGTACCTAGTTTATGCAATCCATGTGGTTAAATCAAGCATGCTGCCTCTGCCTATGTGCATGACAGAAAGTAAGAGAGAGGGATTTTTCAAATCTATGTTAGGACACAGTAGAAGATACTATGGCCTACTGGTTCACAGATTTATGGAAATGCACACAATTTCTATCTGAACAAAGCGATCCAGCTTCTTTTGATTCCTCCCTTTAAAAAAACAAAGTTGAATCACATGTATTGGATATCTATACAGCTAGCAATCTTAGTCTAGGCTTGATGATGGTATTGGAGCACAGAGACCTTTCTGATATGTGAAATGGTCCTATGTCCATCTACTCAGAAGAAAGGGGCAAAACACATAAATGTATTGATAAACTTAGGGCAACTTTATGAACTATTTAAATCTGATCTGCAGCAGTGCTGCACAGTGCTGTGTATATTGAAATAGGTTCCTAACTGTGAGAGCTGCTCAGCAGTGGAACTCTCTGCCCCGGAGTGTGGTCGAGGCTCCTTCTTTGGAGGTTTTTAAACAGAGGCTGGATGGCCATCTGTTGGAGATGCTTTGAATGCAATTTTCCTGCTTCTTGGCAGGGGATTGTACTGGATGGCCCACAAGGTCGCTTCCAACTCTGTGACCCTATGAGCCAAGGTGCACATCAATTTTCACTTCAGCATGTCAAGGGTGAGCAATCCAGACTCCAAAACCAAGATAATAAACTTAGCTTGCCCCTAGTTAGCATTCTATTTTGAGCACTAAGCCCTATTTTGAGCACTATTTTGAGCACTAAGGAGAAAGTCAATTGAGTTCAGTCTCAAATATTGTACTCCTTCACATTCTGGGTTTCAGGATTCAAAGAGCAAGTCCAAAGACTCCTGTTTTCCCAAAATGTTCTTATTATATACATTATATACAAAAAGTACAAATTAAAGCCTGTGAATGAGTAAACAATTATGAACATCATTCTATACCAATACATTATTCAAAGGGAAAGCTGTGTTAGGGCCCTTCTATACAGACCTTATATCCCAGGATCTGATCCCAAATTATCTGCTTATCCCAAATTTTATGGCATAATCCAGTTCAAAGTGGACAGCCTGGGACCAGATCCTGGAATATTAGGAAAGTGTAGAAGTGGCCTTAGTCTGGAGCAGGCATCCTCAAACCGAGCCCCTCCAGCAGTTTGGGCCTCCAACTCCCAGAGTCCCTGACCACTGGACAAGCTGGCTAAGGCTTCTGGGGGTTGAAGGCCCAAACAGCTGGAGGGCCATAGTTTGAGAATGCCTGCTCTGGAATATCAGTATGCAAAGGGATCTTGTAGCACCTTAGAGATTATCTGCTTTTTATTATAAATTATATGCAGAATGAAGATAGTGTTCTCCTACTGAAAGAGCACTTTAGAAGTAACACACTACATCTCATAGAAGGTAAAAAAAAAGTGGTGTGTTATTTAAAGATCAAGTGCCAAGTATTTTTTTAAAAAATGATTTAAGTACTGTTTTTGGAAGTAGCCCAAGCTTTATCATCTGAAGCAAATTGCAGTGTATCTTCAGAAACACACAGCAAATTGATTTCCTAAACAGAAAGCATGAAATAACTCAAAATGGATATGGGTATGAGCACTGTATTCTATACCAACTGTATTTTGTACCAAGTGTTTCATGTCTTTGGGCTGGAATTAGATTCATTTTGCCATGCTATATAGTCCTCTTAAATCAATTGGTTATGTGTTCATGCATGTGTGGTTACAAGTTCATGCACATATGGCTCTTCAAGCCACTTGTCAATTTACTGTATGATGACTCCAAGATAGGGTTTTGAATAGAAATATCAGAGGTAGTTTTGTCAGTTCCTTCATCTGAGCCTACAGTACCTGGTATGCATAGGCAGTCTTCTATCCAAGTGCTAACCACAGAACTGACTGATTAGTTTCAAGAGCAGATGGGATCTAGTGACTTTAAGTATTTAATTTAATTTCATTTCATTTCATTTCATTCCATGGAATTAAAATGTGACTAAAATAGAATGGATCCAACCTTAGAAAATTTATAAATAAAATATCATTTTTTCTGACAGTTGATCAAGACCAAGATCTTTATGGAAATCCTTTGAGCATCAGAATTTTTAAGCAATAATAAATAAGGATTAAGGTTTGATATTTTATGTCTTTGTACAGACCTTGAATGATTATTAGTGTTGTTGCCTTCTGAATGCGTAGAAATCTTATGCTTTATGCATTCAAGACCATTGGCATCACTGCTTTTATTGAGCTTTTGTCCTTTTGGTCAATGTGTTAGAGAATACTGAGGATGTGGGTGGTTTGGTTAATCAGCTCTCTGAATTCACAGATTCTGCATCCATAGAGTAAAACATCCCTGACTTGAAAATGTTAAAAAAACAAAAATGCAAACCTTGGTTTTGCCATTTTCTATAACACCATTTTACTCCACTATTGTATATGATGGGACATGAGCATTCACCAATCAGTACTAAATAGGAACTAAATTCCAGCAGATACTAAGAACCCACTGGAAATAATAAAGCCAAAAGCCAAACAGATAGGAGTGATGTAGGGAAGGTGCAAGGAAACACCTTCTGAGCATAGCTCAGAAACTGTGTGAATGTCTAGTTGACTGCTCTACTAGCTGATTCCATACTTCCATTTATTGAAGAGTCTGATCCACAGAAAGAAGGAAAACAAATGTTCTTGGATTACTTACTTTTTATTTACATATTTATTTATTTATTTATTTACTTCATTTATACCCTGTCTTTCTCAGTCCCATAGGAGGACTCAAGGTGGCTTACAACTCCGGCAAGGTTCAGTGCCACTAAAATATAGTCAAAACATATCCCAAAAACTAAAAACAGTTAAAATAAATTAAAACATATAAAGTGCACGATTCCATGCATCCATAATCCTTTTAATAGTATGGTTGAACCATGTTTAGGGTATTGTGTAGACTGTCAAAATATTCCTCCCCCCCCCCCCCACATGTTTTGTCTATAAGTCAGAATACGATCGGTGTAGCTTTACCTGTATAACAAGTTTTAATTGCATTTGTGAGAACATCATTAGAGTTTTATGGGGGGCTTGGTATTGGGACTTACCCAGAATTGCTGAGTGCGGTCTTTGCAAATGAACGGAAATAATTTAAAATGATACTGTTAGAGGAAAATGAAACTAATAGGTTCCTCTAATTTATCTTATTATATATTCATTACATAAATCCACATGCTTGATCAAATCATCATAACATTTGGTAAATTATCTAATGAACCAAAACAAAAACTTCAGTAACGCTGATGTATCAACTACTTTGGGCACCATGTTCCCACAAACAGTTTTCATGTCTTTGTTTATTCATTCATTTATTTGCTTTGCTTCAAAATGTAATGTATTAACGTATTTTGATCAAAATGACATTTTCCTGAACATTTCAAACATTTTCACATAAACTCAGAATCAAATTTTGGCATCTTCTCAGAGCTGGGGAAGAAATTTCTGGTGTCGATCCATTTTGCATGCAACAGTGTATGAAGAAATGTAGAGATGTGTGAGTAGTATTGCCCAAATATTTGTTTCATTTGATTATTAAAGAATATAATTAACTTTAACCTGGACAACACTGGGTAAATTTCAAAACTTAGAATACAGCAAAAAGAAGAGCCTCAGATGCTACCTCAGTATTGGATGAGAAAAAGGCCCATTATTTCCATGTACTAACAGTTGAACAGAGAATGGATAGAACATGAGGAAATCAAACAAATTTTCTGCATGTAAAAACAGGGAAAAAAGTTTCACCCTGAAGACATTTTATTGAAAAGAAGCAGGATATTCTTTTTCATTCATATGTATACATGAATAATACAAAAAGAGATTAAACATTGCCATATTCTGTTGTCCAGTGAAATACTATTTTTGCTGAATATTGGTCTTGCTATTTTTGGGGATGAGAATATTATTCTTATGTGTACCATTATGAAGATTTCTTTTATGCCATCAATGCTGTTAAAAAGAGAAGACAGAAATGAAACAAGCTACTAATGTTGAAGACACTGATCATAGTTATTATTTTACCATTCTATCCACAGTTCAAATCCTATTAATAAGAGTAAGCTTTATAGGAAATTGCAAATAAGAAGAATGAACTGTTCTGTGTTGCCGATAACATTGTTGTTGTTTTTTGTAATATATGAATGAATACCCCATTATCAAAGAGGACAGAATAGCATTATGAACAGTTACACAGGAAAAGTCCCACTGAAGCCAATTTGGCTTAATGAAAGGTACTCATAAATTGAAAAGTTCTGATGTCACATTTCAATGTGTTGCTAACCTGATTCTTTGTTGCGTGTGCAAGGGTGATACACCTCCCTCCAGATGACCCAATAAAACATGTCCACACAGTGATTGGTGAGAAAATTGGCCACAACTCGTTTATTAATAACAGGAACAAGGGTTGGCAGCCATGCATGGATCCTGGATCAAATATCAGGCAGCCCGCTGATGACTGAAGATGCTACAATCCTGGGTGCCACCGGCCCAATACCAGTCAGTCACCGAAAACTCGGCACCCCTGGGACCACAGGCGTTATCCCCCCTTCCATCAAGGGGCGATAACCGGCCAGATCCAGGGCCCATGCCAAATGCCAAACACAGAGTTGTGACAAGAAAAACAGGATGACAATTAGTCTAACATAACAGTCTAACAAAATCCCAAACCACCTAACATGCAGGGTGGGTGGGATGGAAAAGCTGGGCCAGGCAAGACCTGGCGAGGGCCTAGGGCAGCCTTAAGTAGCTGCCCGGGCGGAAGCAGCTGGCTGGCTCCAGCCATGCCAGCAACAGGGCGGGGCCAGGCCTGTGATTGGCCTGGAGGCCCCATCAGCGGGAAGCTTTCCCACCACCCAGGGGGCTTCTGGGAAGAAGAAGCCCCCTGTGCCACATGGCAGCAAGGCCACCCTGTGCCTCAACCTGCTCGGCCCAGTAAGTCGGGCCAAGCCATTTTTTCAAGAGAACAAACCAAAGGATGTTTTTGTCTATATGTGCCTTCAAATTCCTGTTGACTTATGGCAACCCCATGAATTACATAGGGTTTTCTTTGGCAAAGAAAACTTAGAGCTACTCATTTCCAAATTCCACCAATAATTTCCAGTTATATTTGTGTAGCTTCAACAGTAAATTAGAAAAAAAAATCAAGTTCATGCTGCTCATTTACATCAAGTGGAATCGTCACAACTCGACACAGGGCACTTTTAACACCCTATTTATTTATAAATATTCTTTAAATAAAATGTTTTTGAAATACAATTTGATTAGAATTTTCTTAGTTTTATTTAATGATTGTACCATAACTTCTGCATTTTCTGAAATGACTTTTAAGAAAACATTGATTGGCTACATTTAAATAACTGGTCTTACCCTCATTTCCCTCTCGATAGTTGATGACAGATTTATAGCAGCTACTTGCTAGTAATCTCTCCTCCTCTTCAGGTTTATGTAATAGGCTATCATTTGGCTCTGTGTATACCTATTAATTTCCTGCAGACCTTTTTCTTTCTTCTGTTTTATTTGACATATTGTATTATTTACTACTGGCATCATACTGATGTTTAGTTTAATCATGTTTATTCCTCTATATCCCCACTTTATCTTGGTAGGAAAGAACTAGGGTGGCCATGCCTTGGAGCAACAGTCACAACATTTGAAGAGAATATATTATCTGCTCTTCAGTGCTGTTCATAAACTGATATATACCACTGGGAGGAAGCTGGGTGTATGATTCACAGCAAACAAAATTCTTCAGATTGTCCCCCCCCCCCCCTTTAAAATGTTATGCTGCCTGGATTCATTGTCATTATTTGACAAGAGTCATACTATTTAGCTGTGACTGGCCACACCACATTACTTTGGTTCATTGACTGGAACAAGTAGGCAATCATAATTCATTCTTCAGGATTCACTGCTTGCCACAATCCACAACTAGTGAAGGATCTATGTTATAGAAAGTATTTTTTATTATTATAGTGACTTTTGGTAATGACCAACATGCTTCACATACGCTTTACTCAATCTTGTTTTATTCCAAATCTTTCAGATTTTCAGAATAGCTTTTCTTTGTATGAAGAACACCATGGCATAATTGAGAAGGTGAGCAAAGGTGTGGCTCATGGAATACTGATGGACAGCAGATAACCATGTGGGAGACTTCTGAATATAGTCAGCCTTCCACATTTACAGGTTAAACTTTTGTGGACTTGATTATTTGAAGATTTGATATTATAATATAAAACCTTTCTTCATGGTAGATTGACCAGATTTTTCATTGTATACTTGTGAACAAAATGGGAAATTGATGAGTCTGAGATCTTCTACAGTTTCTATGTATAACTTAGATATCTACCTCAAAACCATTTCCATTGCAGATATCATGACCTATATATTTGCCAACATGCTTCATAAATCATGCAACCATTGCATTAATAGAAAATGTTTTTCCAATGGATGTTGCATATACAAGTGCCTAAAATGCTTCTGTGAATGATGATTGTAAGAGCAGTTCCTTTAATTGTGAAATTCTAGATAGTGTATTAAGTCTATTCAAAGGTAAGTCCTACCTACTCCATTGTGCAATTGTAGTCTAAATAATGAGTTTTCTTATTAATTAAAATAACCTTTCAGACAAATATCTTAGGATTTTTTCTATGTTTTATCTCCCTTAGCTAGAAATTTGACATATTACTAAAATGGTATCAATAATTTAGCCATTTCATGCTAATGGTGAGTGTAAGAAGAAAACATATAACCCCCACATTGCTACCAATTTGTACATGAGCTGCAAAAAAGACTAACAAATTATTTATTTATTTACTACATTTCTATACCGCTTTTCTCACCCCTGGGGGGACTCAAAGCAGTTTACAACATAATAAATGGCAAATTCAATGCCTCACATATATATAAAATATCACACATCTAAATCAATAACATATAACTGTAGATAAAAAAATGTTAAAACTATAAAAACATCAAACATAGATATAAGCATGAAACATTATTGCTGCAATTAACAATGTGGACCCCGTTTCTCCCCCTCACTCCCCAACTCTCTCTCCATAGTGTTTCAGCCCTTCTTTTTATACCCTCCCTGCTCCCCTCACATCCCAACAGACACAAAGTTATTTAGGTACATTTTGAATACAAAATGGGGAGGGTAAAAAAAAAGTCCTGGGCCTTCTTGGGGGATGGTAAATATGATATGAGGTCCTTGGGACGGGTGGAGGGAGAGTCTTATCTGATGATGGTAGTAGGCTACTGATCAGCTTCGTAAAAGTCCAGAGGAACATAGATTTTATCAGTTGTGGTGTCATAAGTTAGGTGTGAGCTATCACTTGCCAGTAGACTGAGGATGGGGAAGGGCAATGAAGTGCAGCTGCCCCTAAGGAAAGTTGGTGTGTAAGCTGCACCTGGCACTCTGGAGGAGCTGAAGTCTCCTGGCCTCCTTTTCACCTTCTCTTTGCTGGCTGTTGGAGGGAGGTGGCAGTGAGGTGTAGCTGCTGCCAAGGAGAGTTGGTGTGTAGGCTGCACCTTGCACTCTGGAGGAGCTGAAGTCTCCTGGCCTCCTTTTCACCTCCTCCTTGCTGGCTGTTGGAGGGAGGGGGCAGCGAGGTGTAGCTGCTGCCAAGGAGAGTTGGTGTGTAGGCTGCACCTTGCACTCTGGAGTAGCTGAAGTCTCTTGGCCTCCTTTTCATCTCCTTGCTGGCTCATTGATACTGCCTATAGAATCCAAATGGGGAGGGTTGTAACTGAGAGAGTTCTTCTGAAAACTGAGGTCCATTTGGAAACTGTGCAGATGCAAACCTTGTTAATAGGATACCTGCTCCTTCAATTAAAGCCAAAAGAATTCCTCCCATAGCCTCTGATTCAAAAATGGCAACTGGCCCATTTCTGGCAGCTAATATGGCGCCAGTTAGGGCTCCACTGGTGATGGAGTTCCAAGGATCTTCTTTTCCTCCTAGTTTAAATTCAACCAATAGTCCTAACTAGAGGAAATCTGCTGAATTAGTTATTGAATAGTAACATACTTGTTTTTAAAGAAAGTAATATTTCAATATAGCTGCACATTTTCACGTAGGAAAATGGCGGGGACGAGGAGCAGGGCCTTCTCGGTGGTGGCCCCTCACCTGTGGAACACACTCCCCGGGGAGATTAGATCAGCGACTTCCCTTTTTTCATTCAGAAAAAAATTGAAGACCTGGATGTGGGACCAGGCTTTTGGACATTCTGGCAGCTAAAGAAAAGACCTTGATGATGGGCAGGAATTGACGGAACGGAATGGATTTATGGAACTCTGAACACTGAGCATGAGATTGTTTACTATTCTGTTATGTACTGATGTTTTTAACCTGTTAACTGTTTAATTGCTTTTATGTATGTATGTATATTTGACATAGGCATCGAATTGTGCCTTCTTTTGTAAGCCGCCCTGAGTCCCCCCTCAGGGGTGAGAAGGGCGGGGTAGAAGCAACTGAAATAAATAAATAAATAAATAAATAAATACAGTGAATGAGCAACATAAAGGAAATGAAAAGTTACTTCATCCTCATCAGTTGTTGTGTTGATTCCATTTACTCAATAGATTTACTATAGTTGAGACTAATAACTGTGTGTAGACCTTTATGGTTCACTGTGTCTTAAAGACATTTTCCTATGACAGCTTACTGTTCCCTTATTTTTTACAAACATATGCAAAACACTGACAAGACTGTACAGATATGTTGAACCAGTTATTTTAACCCTCAAATATTCTAGATTAGCAATACACATACAGGTTGTTGTGTACCTTCAAGTTGTGTAATCCTACCATTAACTGATCATGGGATTTTCTTGACAAGATTTGTTCAGAAACAATGTATTAAACAGCGTATTTTAATGCTGAGATAAATGCTTTAATGTTTATATATGCATATAATGATTTCTTGTCCCGACATTGAATGTTTGCCATATATATGCTGTGCTCTGCCCTGAGTCCCCTTCGGGTTGAGAAGGGTGGAATATAAATGTTTTAAATAAAATGAAATAAAATAAATAATTGGTCTAACTTTACTTTCATCTGAGGCTGTGTGTGACTTGACCAAAATCACTAGATTTCCATGACTGAGTGAGTACTTGAACTCTGTTCTCTAGAGTTGTAGTCCAACAGTCAAAACACTAAACGATGTCGGCTCTGATATACATGAACACAGAAATAATATAAATGAAGCTGAGGGGTACTTTTAATTCTCATTCATATATGCTAACATTAAAAATGCCATTGTAGTTAAATGACTTCCCCTTCTGCTCTGTATAATGAGGTCTGGAACAACCTTCCATTTAGAAATGAAAGAAAGATAATAAAAATGTGTGTGTACTCTATAAAACAGCAAATGAATTTTTTTCAGTGAAACTATTCCAGTACAAACTGTTTAAGTTTCACTCCTACTCGCTATGTTTCTTTAAAGATATTCGAGATTACCTAAATGTTCACTTTATTTTCTCAGGTGTTAATGAATATTCCAACAGCCACATACTGGGTATCCCAGCGGATGTAGTGTGAATTAGACACTATACTCAGCAGATAACATCCTAAGGTATTAGCATATATTTTAAATGCAAGATGAATTATTTTTGCTACCTCTTGTGGGGTTATTTAGCATCTTTGAAATCCTCTTTTGATTTCCATGTAAGTTCTCAACATTTTTTCTTCCCAAATGTAATGTGTAGAGCAGAAAACAATAATGCAACTTAATGCTTTAGAAATGCTGAATAATTATTATGTTATTTTCTAAATCATAGGATATATTACATTAGATTTCTTGA
Organism: Anolis sagrei; assembly: GCF_037176765.1. Classification (NCBI taxonomy): domain Eukaryota; kingdom Metazoa; phylum Chordata; class Lepidosauria; order Squamata; family Anolidae; genus Anolis; species Anolis sagrei. The sequence goes on from NC_090025.1 coordinate 145,316,252, forward strand.
ATATGGCCATGATCCTGCTAGTCTGAAAACAGAGCCCTGAGCATATAAGGTGTGATATTATTTGATGACAATTTAACTCCATCTTTCATTAAATAACATTCTTCTTTCAGGTTTAGCTTCATGATACATTTCTGAAATAGGTTAAGATAAGGAAGAGTAAGAACTAACTAGCTCAATGTTGCCAGTGACTATCACAACCAACTATGGATTTGAATCTGTGTTTCTATTAGCTCAGCTGTGCAATTCATACAATTCATAAAATGGATGTTGGCCTAGGTCTTAATTTCTTGGTAAGGGCAAAGAAATGGACATAGTTGTGCTAAAAATAGTACAATACTTTCATCAATCTGCTAAAAGAGATTGCAGCCTGTTGACACTCTTTTGAAATCCCTTCCTATGCCCATAACTGGAAAGTGTCTCCTTGTGCTGTATATTTTAAGAAATAGGACAATAAATGAATCAACTGCTAAGTTTATATTTCTCTTATCAGCTTAACTTTCTACTGTTGACTTTGAATAATCTATTCAACACCTTTTAAAAAAGATTTACAGCGATTTTGTACCTGCAAAAATGATTAATTCAGCAAACTATGATAACAATCTAATCTAATTAAAGTATGAACATTCCTTAAATAATGCATATTACACTGCTACTGCTCAGTGTTTCACCAATTTTAATCTGATTCCCAATGTCAGCTTAGGTGAAGAGAAATGTTTAAAAACTTCTAAATTTAAAGTGACAGTTGGCACATACTATGTTAATGTTCTTGTTCAAACTCCTCAGGAGCTGCTGTCTTGAGATCTTAAACATTTTGAGATGCATGCCATGCCCTCATGATTTAGAACAGAGTAAACTTACCACAGTGTGCTAAAACAATAGCATAAAATTGCACTTCTGGATAAAATGAGAATCTGCTAAAAGGGAATTAAGTTGTAGCACAACTATAGAATGTATTACAAAATAGACATAGATATAAAATCACTCATAGGTGAAACCATCACACTTCATCACATGTATTAAAATAGAAAAAGTATCACATTTTTCATATCTCTCTTGAATTTACCAGGTGAAAGTCTTCTATGCAAGAAAATACTTCTTCCAACAAGTAGAGCATGGCATCAAAAACAGCCCAAATGCCTCATGTGAACTGCTATTGAAGTTTATTTTTACCTACCAAAATATGTCTTTATGATCAAGTCCCTGCCATTAATTGAATGCATGCAGTAGTTTTTAGACTAATGTAATGAAATTAGGGGAATGGAAAATTTATCATGTTTTTATTGTTCCAGCTGTACTCATTTCTGTGCAAACTCAAAGGCAACACTCTTGAACACTCTTGCTACTGAAATAAGAAATTCACTCATAGAATGTATGTGCTGACTTAACTCACTTACAGATAAAAGTAGGCACTTAGAAAAAAATATAACAGTAGGTAAATTGCTCCAAAGAACAGCCTTATCCTTGTATCAAAACAGATCATATAGTTTGATTCTATGGTTTTTGGGTACTACATTTTCTCTTCCAAGGACCGAGAAGAGTTGGTTGACCTTGGAGAAGATATCTCATCTCAGAACTTCTCTCTTGGATCTGTGAAAGCAACAATAGCCTTTACATTTCTTATGTTGGTGCTCTGAAATCAGAGAGGGGAAATAGATTGTCCCCTAGCATCCAAAAAAAATCAAAGCTGTGTCAATTTCCAGAACAGAGTTTCTCAAATGGTGCTCCTCCAGATGTTCCAGCTTCCACAATTCCTAACAGTTGGTAAGCTGACTGGGATTTCTGTGAGCTGAAGTCCAAAACAGTTTTAGAAACACTGCTCCAGATAATCCTTCCTTCCTGAATGAAGGAATTCTTTCTCATTGCTTACAATGAAAGGGCCACAGTTTTTAAAAGAAACATCAACTTCCTCTTTTTTAAAATACTGGTTTCCTCATTGCTGTTGAAATTGTCCACATGCTTGTGGATTTTAATGGCTTCTCTGTGTATTCTGACATGGTGGTTGTTAGAGTGGTCCAGCATTTCTATGTTCTCAAATAATATCCTGTGTCCAGGTTGGTTCATCAGGTGCTCTGCAAAGGCTGACTTCTCTGTTTGAAGTAGTCTTTCATATTCCTTGATTCGTGCCTTTCATATTCCTTGATTCGTGTTTGGGCGCTGCATTTGGTGGTTTCTAATACTGGCTACAAGTATTAAAAAACTCTAAAATTACAACAGCAAAACAACAGAGAGGAAACAGTCTGGGACATCAGTATGTGTGAAAAAGATCTTGGAGCCCTCGTGGACAACAAGTTAAACATGAGCCAACAATGTGATGTGGCGGCAAAAAAGCCAATGGGATTTTGGCCTGCATCAATAGGAGCATAGTGTCTAGATCTAGGGAAGTAATGCTACCCCTTTATTCCACCTTGGTTAGATCAAACCTGGAATACTGTGTCCAATTCTGGGCACCACAATTGAAGAGAGATGTTGACAAGCTGGAATGTGTCCAGAGGAGGACGACTAAAATGATTAAGGGTCTGGAGAACAAACCCTATGAGGAGCAGCTAAAGGAGCTGGGCATGTTTAGCCTGAAGAAGAGAAGGCAGAGAGGAGATATGATTGCAATGTATAAATATGTAAGCGGAAGCCACAGGGAGGGAGCAAGCTTGTTTTCTGCTGCCCTGGAGACTAGGACACAGAACAATGACTTGAAACTACAAGAAAGAAGATTCCATCTGAAAATTAGGAAGAACTTTCTGACTGTGAGAATCGTTCAGCAGTGGAACCCTCTGCCCCGGAGTATGGTGGAGGCTCCTTCTTTGGAAGCTTTTAAACAGAGGCTGGATGGCAATCTGTCAGGGGTGATTTGAATGCAATATTCCTGCTTCTTGTCAGGGGGTTGGACGGGATGGCTCATGAGGTCTCTTCCAACTCTATGATTCTATGATTCTATAATCACCTCTCAACAAAAGATTGCCCCAGGCACTGCCAGGCCATCTAATGCTAATCAAGGCGGTCAGCTGAAACATTCACACCTAGCTCCAGCAGACAAGAGTCTTTTGTCCCACCCTGGTCATTCCACAGATATATAATCCCTTTTTTCCTAGTTCCAAAAGACCTCACTAGCTCTGAGGATGCTTGCCATAGATGCAGGCGAAATGTCAGGAGAGAATGCCTCTAGAACATGGCCATATAGCCCGAAAAAACCTACAACAACTCAGTGATTCCGGACATGAAAGTCTTCGACAGTACATTAAGATTTATTTTATTGTATATAAGTACTATAGGAAAAGTAACTTCAGAAGCACTGGAAAGAATCTGAATGAATTTTTATATGATTCAATTGTAATGTAACAACATTATGTGTATGTTTGTATTAGCTGGACAACTTGGGCACCTGTTCCACTCATTCATCAGAATCTATCACTTTAGGTTTTGACTGACATTTGCAGCACATCCTTATATCTGTCTTTAAAAAAGTTCCACTGAATACAGTGAAATCCACTTCTGGATTAATTGAGAATTGTAATCTAGGTGTATTGTATCAGCCACTGTACATTTATAGGATGAGGTGAAAAAAAATCCTCGTGACTTAGTCCCAGAATCCAAAAGAAATAATAGTCTTCTGGGCACTCAATCTTCTTTGCTAGTTGGATGAAGAAAAAAAGAAGGAATAGGAGGAAGAGGACAAGGAGGAAGAAGATCAGCCAGGAGGAGGATGAAAAAGAAGGTGAAGGAGGAAGAAAAGTAAAGGAAGAAGACTAATAGCAATAATAATGAAAGCTCTCACTGGGTAAACCTCCCTTGTGGACACAGAAAAAGACATCAGTGCTGTGGTATTAATTAGTTGGTTAATATACTTCACTCTTTGAGAAATATTTTCATTTTATTCATATATTCATTTATTTCAAAGCTTGGATTTTCCAAAGTGAGCCTTTGAGATGGCTTAAACTGCACTCTAACTGATTTCTTAAAATTAATGAGACAAATGCAAAACTTTATCAAGCCAGTGAGAACTGGTTTTAATAGACGAGATCAGGAAGGGCAACATGCTGTGCCCGAAGGCCTCTGGAAAAAAATGGTTCTGTCAAGCATTGTTCCAACCTTAAAGACACCTCATAATTCATTTGCCTCCCCCCCCCCCCTTCTTAGAAACTGCCATTTAATCCAAAACTGTTTTTTTTCTTAAACAGTTACTGATAGAATTCAGGTTTCCACATCTTAAATTGCCTTTAGTTACTCAATTTTACTCAACAGACTTTCATGCGCTTCCTTTTTCAAAGACACTTTTGTAAAAACTTGAAAGCTTAACCATATTGGCCTCTTTCCCATTTTTCAAACCCCTCTTCAAAGGATTTTGACACAGAAGGTGTAATTTGCTCTTTCAGAGACCATGCTAAATATCCACATGTCATGTCGCTCCCACTTGCTGTGCTTTCCCATTTTCTTTTTAATTATTTTCTTAATTGTAGTGGTATTACAGATAAAATTCACCAGCCTGTAATTGGAGTCACCTAAAACATCCTAGAATAAGAATTGTTACACACACACACACACACACACACACACACACACACACACACACACACATATATATATATATATATATATATATATATATATATATATATCTGCAATAAATGTATTCAAAGAAATTAAGGAGTAACAGTTGATGAAGACATTTTCCTTGTGCTCATTAGGGAAAGGAGCCATTTGCCCTTATACCCAGGGGGGAAAGAAGATATAATAAATAAATGTAAGTAGATCATAGCTTTTATTTTATTTTCTATTTTTTAATGAAGGGGACTGCAATGGGATCTATTAACTTACCAGCTTAGCTTGATTCTACCAAAATAAATATATATGGCAGATTTGGACAACAGGGTGCTAATTTAAATGTCACCTCCTGTTGTTGCAGTCAAAAAGCTCTTTCAATTTTACATGTTCCAGTAATAAATATGTAGAATGCTTGCTTTGAGAGGGTGCTATTCAAAGAAATCCCTTCAAATTGTTACTTTTTAAAACTTTTCCTTGAAACTGAAGATGAGCGCACAAGTGGGAATGACAAGGAACAGCAGGAATTAAAGTGCCATTGGCAATGATCTCATTTAAGAGATGTAGGCTAAAAAACAAAAACAAAACAGTGCCCAACCATGCCTATGGCTAAGACCAATTTTGTAGATGTATGTGCTATAGTATGGAAAAGAGAAAGCTGGTCTAGTGGCCAGAATTGATTGGTCATCTTGGAAACAGAGCAGTTTTATTGTATCCAGGGGCCCAGGCATCTCACCCAAGCTAGCAGAGGAGTAGGTCTTAGATGGTCATTGTCTCCACTAATTCCACACCAAGTTCATCCCGTTTAGAAAAATTTTGCAGGTCACAAAAAGGTTGATTAGGTAACATTAATAAACGTTGCCTATAGGTAAGGTAAAGGTTTTTCTTTGACATGAAGTCCAGTCGTGTCCGACTCTGGGGTGTGGTGCTCATCTCCATTTCCAAGCCGAAGAGCCAGTATTGTCCATTGACACCTCCAAGGTCATGTGGCCGGCATGACTGCATGGAGCACCGTTATCTTCCCGCCAGAACTGTACCTAATCATCTACTCACATTTGCATGTTTGAAACTGCTAGGTTGGCAGGAGCTAGGGCTAAAAACAGAAGCTCACGCCGCTCCCCAGATTTGTACCTGCGACCTTTCAGTCAACAAGCTCAGCAGCTCAGCCTTTTAACCCACTGCACCACTGGGGGCTCCAAAGTTGCCTATATGTATCCCAAATTGTTGTGTGGTCTCATTATTTCAGAGGTTGGGTGGCAATTGTTACCCCCTGGCATAATGTATGATTAGAGGATAGCTATCATTTGGATAGTTCCTTCTTATCTCCTCCTGAATATCTTACAAATCTTTTCTGAATAAACTTTCCAAGAAAGTCCTGTGATGGGTTATCTTTACAATCATCTTAGGTCAGAAAGGACTTGAAGGCACACAACCAAAAACCACAACAATAGCACATTATAAATAAGAATTCAGATATTTGAAAAAGCTATCTGCAATTATGTGCGCAATAAAACCAAAAGTGCATAGCTGTTACTCTTTCTTTCTTTCTTGAAAAAAACAATCATTTTCAGACTGAAAGCTCAGTGATTGCCAATTAGTTTCAGAGCAAAGTGCAAAATGTTGGTTTTGACCTACATGGTTTTGGTCCAGATTGCCTATAGGAGTGCTTTCTCCCATACAATTCACTGTAGATACAGTCTTCTGGGGGACAGCTATTCCAGGCTACTGGAACCTGAGTGGTGACCATCAGCCAGAGGACCTTTTCATAGGCCACCCCACAACTGAGGAATGACTTGCCAGAAATGCACCTTTTAAATCAGCTGTTAAAATTCAATACACAACTGAAGACCTATGTCTTCTGACAGCTCTACTCAGTCAAGTTCAAACTTTGAAATTTAACCTGTATTTTATTGGTATAGTTTGACACATGCATTTTAATGGTGTTATATTTGTCTGCCTCAAGCCATAGGAAGAAAGAAATAGAAATTATCATCATCATTCTCATTATCATTATAACATAATGATGGTGGAATGTGTCCTTCTCTACTGGCCTTGCTGGTTGGGAGAGTCTAGGAACTAAAGAACTCAAAATAATTTTCTAGCCTTAGACATGTGTTAATCCTGCTGAAGCACAGACCATTAGCTGTGTTTGGGGAACACACTGCTATTCAGCCTGGATTTCACCACAATAATCTCTTCAAGCTGTATGTGTATTTATATTTAATTGCCTTCTTTATTTCCCCCCATTTTAAATATGACTGTACATTTCCCAGTTGGTTTCAACAGAATTGTCACAGATTTATTATGGATTAAACAGAGAAAACTCATCCAACTCAATTATTGTAGGTTCCAATGGAAGAAAAACCAATGCAGATGCAAGATAAACCAAATATTTTGTCTTTAAAAAATCAGCTTTGCTTCTCAAAGAGAAATTCTTGGGATATTTTCATTATACTTTATTGATTAATCTCAGATTCAAGATCTATCAGGTCTAAAGGTCAATAATAATTTCATGTTCTCATCATACTACAGCAATATAATTCAAATCATTTTTGTTATCTCCAGTTGTGCTTACAAACACTGAACTTATAAAGGCTGTTAGGATTTATTAAATCAATAGAATACCATGACTGTCCTCATTGTTAATACTTGTTGCAGTGTCTGTCTCCAGATCAACCACATATTTCACGGAAACTAAAAGCAAAGTCATTAATGGGATTTTCATATTTATTTCCTGGGCTTAAACTGTTCCATTAATCAGCATAGCTGATTAGATGGAAATGCCCATTTTCCTGAATAATGAAACAGCTTATCTGCAAGAATAAATGTAAGATTCTCTTAATGACACTGCTTTGACTTTTGGCACTTTCTCTTTTAGCTAAATTGAGATGGACAACCCAAGATCTGGTCCATTACTATGATCAGTTCAAATATACAATTATTTCTTTATTCCTGGTTTGTTCCCTTTCATATCACCTGCAAAAATGATTAAATTTTTGTTCTCTGTTCTCATTATCTAACGAGTAATATTTCTTTCTTCCCTCTTTTCTGTACTTCATTTATCAAAAAATAGAATGTATACCGATCAGGACATCAAAGTAACTAGCTTCAACCAAGATGTTATTTGCAATTAATTTTCTCCAATTATGAAGCCATAGTGACACTGTGTCACAACTATAAGTTACTAAGAACATTTGTGTTGTAACTAACCTTGAAGTTACTTTTATCGTGACAAGGTGAGGTCTCACTCAGGGAACAAAATGCCATTGTTCTTGTTCTGATTCATGCTGATGACTTATGTTCTACTGAGGCAATAAAATAGGAAAAGGTATTGCACCATACATCAGCATCTTGTATCCCATGTTTAAAATGAGTAGAAGTAACAACATAATAATAATAATAATACTTTATTTGTACCCCGCTACCATCTTCCCAAGGGACTCAGTGCGGCTTCCATGAGGCCAAGCCCACACTACATCAATAAACAAAACATCAATAAAACAATCAATACAGTACAATTCATATAAATCACATAGACAAAAATTAGGCAATAAACAATCAACAGTGACATACAAGCATTTAAAAACCAATGGCAAGGCCAAATGTAATAGATTAAAATTAAAAAAAAATGCTGACGTGAACAAGGTAGGATATAACTGAGATAGGATATTCAGAGAGAATTAAGGGAATGCAGTCAGTCCTAAATCAATGGTAAAGTGCATTTTGAGGGCATATTGCTGATAGTTTTCCTTATTCTGGGAAGGCACACTGGAACAACCATGCTTTCAGGCTCCTCCTAAAGACTGCCAGAGTTGGGGCATGTCTGATGTTCCTGGTGAGTTCCAGAGTTGTGGGGCCACCACCAAAAAAGCCCTCTCCCTCGTCCCCACCAATCGCGCCTGCGAAGGAGGTGGGAGTGTGAGAAGGGCCTCTCCAGATAATCAAAGAGATTGTGTGGGTTCGTACACAGAAATGCAGTCACACAGATAGGTGGGTCCCAAACTGTTCAGGGCTTTGTAGGTAAGAACCTGCACCTTGAATTGGGACTGGAAAATGAACGGCAGCCAGTGGAGCTCCTTAAACAGGAGGGTTGACCGCTCTCTGTAAGAAGCACCACTTAGTAACCTGGCTGCTGCCCATTTTACCAATTGAAATTTCCGGGCCATTTTCAAGGGCAGCCCCACATAGAGTGCATTACAGTAATCCAATCTGGAGGTGACTAAGGCATGGACCACCCTAGCCAGATCCAACGTCATGAGGTATGGTTGCAGCTGGCACACGAGTCTTAATTTTGCAAAAGCCCTCCCGGCCACCACCAATGCCTGAGCTTCAAACATAAGTGATGAATCCAGGAGGACACCCAGACTGCGGGCCTGTGACTTCAGGGAGAGTGAAACCCCATCCAGCACAGGTTGCCACGCTATACCCCGATCTGGCTTACAATTGACCAGGAGGACCTCTGTCTTGTCAGGATTGATCTCCAGCTTGTTCCTCCTCATCCAGACAGCCACAGTGAGAAGCTTCCTTGGAGTTAGGTGGAAAAGAGTAGTAGAGCTGCGTGTCATTTGCATAGAGGTGGCACCCAACTCCAAAACTCTGGATGACCTCTCCCAGTGGTTTCATGTAGATGTTGAAAAGCATGGAGGACAGAATGGAACCTTGGGGGACCCCACAGGTCAAAGGCCAGGGGTCCGAGCAGGTGTCTCCTAGCTTCACCATCTGGGAACGACCCTCCAGGAAGGACTGGAGCCATGACAGAGCCGTGCCTCCAAGGCCCATCCCAGAGAGCCATCCCAGAAGGATACCATGATCGATGGTATCGAAAGCCGCTGAGATATCCAAGAGAACCGGCAGGGTCACACTCCCCCTGTCCAGCTCCCTGCGGAGGTCAACCAACCAAGTCGATCGAAGTCATTTCAGTACTGTGACCAGGCCTGAAGCCAGACTGTGACTGGTCCAGATAGTTGATGTCATCAAGGAAACCCTGGAGCTGAGAGGCAACCACCCGCTCCAGCACCTTGCCCAAAAACAGGAGGTTGGAGATTGGTTTGTAGTTACTCATGACCGTGGAGTCAAGGGAGGCTTTTTTCAGGAGTGGTCTAACAATGCATTAATGATTAACACAAATCAATCAATCCACCCCTGGCCGATTTAATTAGCCAAGAAGGGCAAGGGTCCAGAGCCGACGTGGTCGCCCTCACAGCCCCAAGGATCCCCTCCACGTTGGTTGTAAAACAAAAGTAAAGTAGTAATTGTTGTAGTTCAGCATGGAAGTAGCGTTGCTACTACAGGGAGAAGGGGGAAGAGGGCTGCACAGCTGGAGGAGGAGGAACAGCAGCGAAAGCGCATTAGGGAGATTTTACTGGCTCCATCTGACACAGAGGAATTTGAAGGTTTTGTTGCTGAGGAACTGGAAGAAGGGGAGGAAAGCAGGGGAGTCAAGCGGGTTACTCGGGATTCCGATTCTGATGGGGAGTTGCAAAGAAAGCGTGTTAGGGATATCTTTAGCACTCAAACTTCAGACGAAGAATTTAGGGGTTTTGATAGGTCCTCGAGTGAAGATGAAGAGGATCGTGGATTAGACTGGACCTGTGTACAGGAGATTCAGAACATATGTAATCAGCCTACCTCGAGCGAGGAGTTTGAAGGTTTTATGGGGGATTGGCAAGCGGGGAGCTCCTGGATGGATGCTAGCCTTGAGCAGCGTTGGAGGAATGGTCATCAATCTGGTGGGGGAGATGACTCAGCTGACAGTGCTAATGAGGCAGAAGGGAGTAGTCTCAGTAGCGATAGTGATTGCTAAATAAATATTGGGCTGCTAGCATTAGTTCCTCGCAGAGGACAAAGCGTCGTATTATGTGTTATTCTTTGTTGCTGCCAAACTTTCGATTGAATCCTTGGATTACAGCTTCCGTGTTTTCGTGTACCCTGACTCCTGGACTGAACTCTGTAAGTGACGTCATCATCCATCTTGCTGACTTCGGACCGTCTTGTTGACTACGCTACCTGTTTTCTGGACTACGTTATCTCACCTCTTCGTGTATTGACCTTGGACTGGTTTTCCTCTACGATTCCGTGTACTCCAATCCTGTCGTTAAAACCTTTGTTTTGCTTTTTGAACTGCCAGAAGGCTGCCTTTATGTTCTCTTACTCCGGGATAATCCAGTTTATCTTTCAGTTGCTTTTTCTGCCTTAAAGAATGTTTGGTTGCTAGTGGCACTGCAGTTAAGTGTCACTAGTCTTGCTAAAGTCCAAGTAAAGCTTATTTTTGAACCTTTCCTGCTGTGTTGGGCATTTCTGCACCTCTGGATCGTGACAGTAATGGTTTACAAAATGATTAAAAAATTAAAATGACTTGATATTGTAAATTGCTTATTTTGTGAATAAAATAAATAAAAACTGTAGAATGAAGAGCTACAGTATGTTCATCTCTCCTGACCAAGATTACAAGAATGACACATTATATATTTTGCACACATAAACACACTTTGTATTTCATGAAGAAAAGACAAGGGGCTTCTCTAGGAGGAAGAAAAAGGCTCAAAAAGCATAGAGGAGGACTGAAAGAAGTTGTTCCATTTTGATTAAAAGAGGGTAAATATTAAATACTACCCCCATATCCCTGAATTTGATATCCATTGTTTCATTCACCCACATCCAAATACAGTATATCCTCCCAGAAGTGTCTGTGGACCTCCCTAGGTCCTCCAGAATGATTTTATACAGGGCGAGGCAGCATAACTTCCTTTTTTCAAAACTTAATAAAACCCATTGTATGTTTCTTTTTAAAAGATTTCTTCAGTATTTTCTGTACCTCCACATGTACTTGAGACCAATATTTCGTCGTTTCCTTGCAAGTCCACCACATGTGATAGAAGGAGCCTATCTGTTGGCACCCCTTCCAACACTTATTTGACATATTCCCGTACATCTGGGCCAATTTTTCAGGTGTAGTATACCACCTGTGGAACATCTTTATCCAATTCTCTTTCAAATCCGACGCATAAGTATATTTTAGCTTCCTGTTCCACATTTGTTCCCACTCTCTAAAGTGGATAGGTCTTCTTAAATTCTCCGCCCACTTAATCATACAACTTTTAACTTGCTCCGTTTCTGTTGCCCAGGACACTAGTTTTCTATATAGAACTGTTATTATTTTCTTTTTCATATTTAGTATTTTATCCCAAAAAGTCTCTTCTGTTTCAAAATTTGTTTTCCTATCTTGTTTATAATAATCTTTCATTTGAAGGTAGTGTAGCCAAGTGAGGTTTTTATATTTTTCTTTTAATTGTTCAGATGGTTTGATCTCTTGTGTCCCTTTAATTAATATGTCTCTGTAGGTAGGCCATTCTCTCCAACCCAACAGTCTTCTTTGATGGGCTTCCATTGGGGATACCCACAATGGTGTTTTTTTTATATAAATAGTCCTTATATTTCTGCCATACTCGCAATAGAGATGATCTTACAAAGTGGTTACCAAAATTCTTTTCTTTTGCTTCTCTGTTGTACCACACATATGCATGCCATCCCACTCGCAAGTCAAAGCCCTCTAAATTTAAGCATTGTTCTTTGTCAAGTGATATCCAGTCTTTAATCCAAAGAAGAGCACATGCTTCGTGGTATATTTTTAGGTCTGGGAAATCCAGGCCACCTCTTGTCTTACTGTCTATTAGGTTCAGATATTTTATTCTTGGCCTTTTCCCAGCCCACACAAATTTTAGCAGTTCTTTATTCCATTTTTTGAAAATAGATTGACTTCTTACAATAGGAATATTCTGAAATAAAAATAACATTCTAGGCAATACATTCATTTTAATCAGAGAGATTCTGCCCAGTAGGGAGAGCTTTAGATATCTCCATTTCTGAAGGTCCTTTTGTATCTTTGTCCACATCGTTTCATAATTATTCTTTAATAACTGGTTGTTTTTTGCCGTAATCCATATTCCCAGATATTTCGTCTTCTTTACTATCTCCAGACCTGTGACTTCTTGTAATTTTACTTGTTTAGCCTCCCTCACATTTTTTGTTATGATTTTTGATTTTCCTTTATTCAATTTGAGGCCTGCTACCTTTCCGTATTCATTGAGTTTTTGTAGCCAATATTGGATATTCTTGACTGGGTCTTCTACAATACCTAGCAAATCATCCGCGAAAGCTCTTATTTTGTATTCATAGTTTCCAACTTTTGCCCCCTTAATATTTTCGTCTTCCTTTATTTCTCTCATCAGTGGCTCTAGGGCCATTATGAAAATAAGTGGAGATAGGGGGCAACCTTGTCTGGTGCCTTTAGTTATGGGGAATTCTTCCGTCAGTTGTCCATTTATCCTTAGCTTTCCTTTTTGTGGGTTATATATTGCATTGATTGCATTGTTAAAATTAGTTCCCATATCCAATTCTTGAATCAGTATTTTGAAGAAGTCCCAGTTTAAATTATCAAAAGCTTTTTCTGCATCAATGAATAACATAGCAAATTCTTTTTGATGATTGGATTCGTAGTACTCCAATAAGTCTATAACTGAATATTATTTATTAGGTTTTACCGATCAAGATTTAAAGCTTAATGATAATGAAGATAGATTGTTTACATATATAACAACGGCAGCAAGAATAACTTTTGCTAGTGTCTGGAAACAGGAAAGAATCCCGGAAATTGATGCATGGTTGGAGAAGATAAGAGAAGTAAGAGATATGGACATTTTGACTTTTTATTTGAAAAAGAATACGGGCAAGGTGATAAAGAGGACCGATTGGGCCCTCTTTTGTGAATATGATAAAAAAAGAAGAGAATAAGAGGAACTGTAGATACTAAAAAGGGAATTAATAGACTTAAAAAACCGAAGTGTGAAATGGAAGTCAATTTTATTTAGTATGATGTACTTAGTTTTAGGGTTAGGTTGTGTGTGCTTTACTCTTTTTCTATCTCTCTCTTCTTTTTCCGAACTTTCTAAAAAAAACTTTTTTTTGTTCTCACTCTTTCGATGTATGTGTTAGAAACTTCAATAAAATTTATTAAAAAAAAAACCCATTGTATGAATCAGATTTTTTAATATAATGTAGGTGCATACCTAAAGTTTTGTTTTACGTAGTGTTGAAGATCAAATTAGGTAGGTGACGTCCCCCATTCTCCATACACTGAGTAAACCGATTTCTGGTGTTTGTCATTACTCTTGCCAGCATAGCAGGCATTATGTTGGCAATTTCTTCCTGGATGTTGGTCTTCAAATCTTGTAGGGTCCTTGGACGGTTCACATAAACACAGGATTTCAAAAAAACCCATAGAAAAAATCACAAGACGCCAAATCTGGAGAGTGGGCCGGCCACTCCAAATCTGCTCGAAAAGCAGGCCTCAATGGCAAAAGCATGCTCCTCAGTGTTCCAACGCATGATGGTGACTGAACTGTGTCAGGACAAAACTTTATACTCCTGCCTCTCCAACGAGACCACTAGCGTTCTGCTACGTCTTCAACCAACTGAATGGTGCACATTTTAAAACAGGAAGTTATGCTGCCTCACCCTGTAGTATGTTTACATCCCGAATATTGTCAAAATATGGGTGCGTGGTATCAGGTATCCATGGGGAATGGAAGTATCTTGGAATGTATGGCCTGTACATATGGAGTTTGTACTGCTTAAAAGGATAAGATGATAAAACATGGCAGTAGATAACTAAAAATCCAGCTATAGTAATATGCAGGGAAGAAAAATTGATATTAGTTCACATGTCTGTCTGGTAGCTATGATCTATTAAGATATCATGCTAGACATCTCAAAAATTGAGGAAGTGTTTTTGGTCATTGCCCAAGTTGCAGTTTCCTTATTAAATTCTAAATGTGGGTGAAGAGAAGGTCGCATAAAAAAGGGAAAAGAAATCATACGATACAATAATAATTCATCAAGAAGCTGTAATGGAAATTGCGAAACTTCATGGTGTTTTTATTGTTATCAAAGGAGTAGTGCTCAGGTTCAAGTTGAAAAGTCCAAATTCCAAGAGGAGAAGCATCAGGGAAGGAAAAAAGATGTTGCCACAAATCACCAGGATATATTGATGAACATATAAAAATTTTAACACAGTGTTTTTGATTCTAACTCAAATTGTAGTAGACAGATGTTGCAAATCTAAATTGGAGGCTTCTGATATAATTAATAGGATGTATTTTCAAAGGCCTAGAAAACAAGAGGACTTTCTGGGGTACTGTTTCTGAGTCCTAAGGTTAAAATTAATGAAAAGGTACAGGAGGTCTTCTTGGTGTAGGGGACCTCCTAGGCATACCAGATATAATTCAGTTAGAAAACAGGGGGGAGGGGGGGGGGAGAGTCTTGCAGAGGAACTCAGAAAAGAAAAAGAAGCAAGTAAAGAAAAGGCACTGTTGATAAGACTTTTAAAGTTTTATCAGAGGACCTTCTGAAGTATTGCTGTATTTTTTTGACAGGTTTTTAAAAGATTTGAGCAGGAAAACATTTGACACTATGGATATCTGACTGGTTTTCTTACTGGACTGGATATATTCATTTGTGATTTTGGCCCGTTTTGGGCACAATTTACTGGCCTATAAAGCTTTAAGATCAATAAATTTTGCCTAAATTGATGAGGATTTGAATGAGAGGACATAGTTTAAATGTACTGTAATGTTTCTTTTTGCTTTTTATCAACGTATGTATTTTATATATGGCATCAAATTGTGCCGACTCTGTACACCGCCCTGAGTCACCTTCGGGCTGATATGGGCGGGATAGAAATAGTGTAAATAAAATAAAATAAAATGGGGCAGAGTTACAATATTTCCAAAACCTAATGCTGTAGGAGAGCTAAAGTATTCAGCTCCTTGACACAAGCAAATGGTGGAGGCAATGTAATTAATAATGGCAGAAGAAGGAATATATTAATAGTTATTGGTGTTAGCAATTGCCAAACTCTTCCTCAATCCTCCACCTGGTTCTGCCCTTGCACCAGCTAATCGTGAAAGAAAAACCTCAGCAAGTGGTATCATAAAGTATGAAATGGGAGAACATATGTGTTAAACTAACAATAGATGTCTTAGAAAATCAAGTTGAGGAATGCAGTCTTTAAAATTAATATATATTCTTAAGCAGGATTACCCTACATGGCCCACAGTGCCACAAGAGGCCAGTACTCAAAAAGATACCACAAAAGACAGGCACAATAGCTCTAATAGGATTATTCAAAGCTGTACTATAATAAATAGATTTCCTTTTAAAAAAAGAAAAAAATGTCAGCATGATAAATTATATTCATAGGTCATAAAAGGCGAAATGCTAACAATCCTTGTTAATACGGAGAATGAAGACATGCCCATGCATTGATTGTGTAATGAATACATGTGGGAGTACATCTGTGTCTTTTGGGACTTTGTGAATTACATGTGAACATTAACCATTAGGGCACTGAAGATATAGTAATGCTGTAGTAGAGAACATAAGAAGAGCAAATTCCAGATTTGGAGAGGGGGTCAGAAAATGCCTGTCTCACCATTTTAAGCAATGTCCTGGCCAGTGTTCTCATTTTTAGAAACATTGCATTGGGTGGTGAGACACTCCATTGTCTCCTTTTTGCCCATGAGCAACGTCCTCCACATCCTTTATTCCTTCATTCCTTGTTCCACTTTTAATCCATTTGCTTTTTTTAAAAAATTTTAAGCAGTGCCACCAGCATTGTTCTTCTCCCTAGCCAGGGAATGTTTCTTATTAGACCACAGCTTCAGGTTACCCAAGCCAGAAACTGGGTCAAATATGCACTCTGATGTTTTATTTAAAATTATACAAACCAACGAGAATTAAGGACTTTCCTCATGGCATTCTGTGCTACAGTTTTAAGCTAGCTTCAAATTGCATTAAATGGTCAGTGTAGTTAAGGCCACAGATTACTATCATCCACTCCAACATTGTATAGAGGCTTCCTAGGTCCATAGGCTAAACCTTTGCCTCATAGTCCAGTGGTAAAAGCATCCCATGGACTGTTCTTGGCAGACATTATGGCAGTAAGGTCTAAACAATTCCAGGTCCATACATATAAAGACACACATGGTCAGAAGATCAACCAGGCAAGCAAGCTTACATGACCAAACCAACATGAAACAAATAAAAACCTGCCTTTCAGGTAAATCACATGAGACATGAAACTAGAATTAAAGAACAGCGCAAGGTTTGATAAAAGCCAAAACTGCAACCAGGCAAGGCTATCTCAAAAGCCAAGTCAAATACAGTTCCAGATGTGGAAGCAGCAGATTAAATTGCAAATCTGAGTTAATAAGAATGAAGGAATAGCTAAGAAGGACCACATTGGCTT
This sequence comes from Anolis sagrei, assembly GCF_037176765.1. Classification (NCBI taxonomy): domain Eukaryota; kingdom Metazoa; phylum Chordata; class Lepidosauria; order Squamata; family Anolidae; genus Anolis; species Anolis sagrei. Next base: position 145,333,089 of record NC_090025.1, read on the forward strand.
AATCCTCCAGCCAAGGCATTGCACTAGAGATTAGGGTTGAGCATGGATTCGCTTTCAAAAATGATCTTCAGCTGGTCTGACTGTTCCAGCTGGTTTGGACGCCCATAATGGCATGGGCTCCTCCGCCATTTTTTCCTGTCCGCAACAGAATAGTGGCTGCTGAAAAATTGTGCTTTCAGTTTCTTTTGGTTACCCATTGAGTGCAAGGAAGGGGACAGCCTCTAGAAGGGAAAGAATCCCAGAAAGGGTGTTATCTTAAATTCCTACCTTGAATCCAGGGACCTCTTCACACTTTTGGATCATAGTGCCAATGGACTGGATCAAAAAAATATTTCAGCTTCCCAGATTGAAAATGGATTTCTGTTCTCTCGTATTTGGGAGGCTCCTGAAAAATGGATCAGGGACCCTACCAAAATCCAGGACACCAACATGGATCAGGATTTACCTGAATTGCACAGCCCTACTACTTTGCTGTAAGCCACCTCGAGTCCTTTTTGAGAGGGGGTGGGATATAAAAAGTTTATTTTTTATTATTACTAGTGATTATAAGAAGACATCTAAAGAAAAGTGTAGGACTGTAGGACTGCATATTATGTGAGGGATTAATTCCAAAGCCCTTTGTGTAATACAGTTCATGCATAGTATGGAACCCTCATATTCTTCACCTGAAATGAATGAGACTTCCAGCCAAAGAATCACAGTGAAGGATCTAAAAAATGCCCAGTGTTCTCTGTATACTATTCATTATAATTCTATGGTAAATTTCTGGCAGAACATGTGAAAGAAGTTGACCACAAAATTGCACCAGAGGCCTAAATAGAAAATTTTTCTAGGCATCACTAGAAGAGAACAACAAGAGGAATTTTGTTGTATTCAAAGCTATTTTTTGTAAATAAAACCACATTCAATGAACATGCATAATAAATGGGCATACTGTATTACCTAATAACCTGCTGCTGTCACACTGGACTTAAAAATTACTCATAGTTATAAATGGGGATGAGACAACAGGATATGAGAGAAATCTACCCTTTTGAAGGAAATTCACTCCTGAAAGAGTTGCTATGGGTAGAAGGTGTCTCTACTGAAGCATTACACCAATCTTAGTTCCACAGCAAGCCATTTTTTTCAAAACCCAGTGGTCACAGGCAGGGCCGTAGCCAGAAAAAAATTTCGGGGAGGGTTGAAGATTTGGGGGGGGGGGAGTTTTGAAAATTTCGGGGGGGGGGGGTTAAAAATTTGGGGGGGGGAGAGTTGAAACCTGCCTCTTATGTCACGCTGAAGCAAAGAGCACAGCGGGGGGGGGGGCAGAACAGCCTTCAATAGCCTGCAGCTCCGCCCGTCAACCAACTCCACCAAGTCTGGCCTCCTTAGTGAGAGCATTCAACACCCCCCCCCCACATGGTTGCTTTGCTACATCGGCTATTGCTGCAAGTAATGACAGTGTGAATAAATTGTCAATATTTGCTTGAGATAGTGCTTGCAGGGAGGGACTCTTAATTTTTTGCGTCTCATAGACTTAGCATGGGGATAAGCCAATGCCAGAAGGGACAGAAAGTTTCATCTATGCTGATGATCGTGCCATTACTGCTCAAGCAGGGAGCTTTGAGATGGTTGAACACAAGCTCTCCGAAGCTCTAGGTGCTCTAACTGCCTATTACAGGGAAAACCAACTGATCCCCATCCCATGTAAAACACAGACATGTGCCTTCCATGTCAAAAAACAGACAAGCATCCCGAGCTCTGAGGATCACCTGGGAAGGAATCCCACTGGAGCATTGCAGCGCACCCAAGTACATGGGAGTCACTCTGGACCGTGCTCTTACCTACAAGAAGCACTGCCTGAACATCAAGCAAAAAGTGAGTGCTAGAAACAATATCATACAAAAGCTGACTGGCACAACCTGGGGATCACAACCAGATATAGTGAAGACATCTGCCCTTGCACTGTGCTACTCTGCTGCTGAGTATGCATGCCCAGTGTGGAACACATCTCACCACACTAAAACAGTGGATGTGGCCCTTAATGAGACATGCCCCATTATCACCTCTTAAGTAGGAATTTGAGAAATTACACTGCTTAGCCAGTATTGCACCACCTGACATCCGCCGGGAAGTAGCAGCCAATAGTGAAAGGTCCAAGGCAGAGACATCTCCAGCTCATCCCTTGTTTGGGTGTCAGCCAGCACGTCAATGACTTAAATCTAGAAATAGTTTTCTAAGATCTACAGAGACACTCGCTGGAACACCTCAGCAAGCGAGAGTCCAAACCTGGCAAGCTCAAACCCAGAGCCTCAACCAATGGCTGATACCAAATGAGAGACTCTCCCCTGGGCACACAGAGGACTGGGTGACTTGGAAGGCGCTGAATAGACTGCGCTCTGGCACCACGAGATGCAGAGCCAACCTTCAGAAATGGGGCTACAAAGTGGAATCCACAACATGCGAGTGTGGAGAAGAGCAAACCACTGACCACCTGCTGCAATGCAACCTGAGCCCTGCCACATGCACAATGGAGGACCTTCTTGCAGCAACACCAGAAGCACTCCAAGGGGCCAGATACTGGTCAAAGGACATTTCATCAGCTACCAAGCTTGCAAACTCTGTCTTTTGTATGTATGTATATTTGTTTGTTTGTTCTGTAAAAAATGTAACACAACTGTTCAGTTCTCTGGCACGATAAATAAATAACGCTATGGAATTCTGGTAAGTTGTAGTGTGGTGCATGCTGAAGACCTTGCAAAACTACAACTCCCATAATGCTCAGTTTAAAGGGATGTCAAGCTGCAGCAATTCTACAAGTCTAGGGGCACCCTTAGAAAGGCATATATAAAGGGAACGCTCGTGATTCAATATATATATATATATATATATATATATATATATATATATTGAATCACGAGCGTTCCCTTTATATATGCCTTTCTAAGGGTGCCCCTAGACAATAAATATATTGAATCACGAGCGTTCCCTTTAAGAGACAGGCTCTCCTTGGCCGGCTCTGCCTTCTTCGCCTGCTCCTGTCAATCAGGCTGGGAAGGGGCGCAAGGCCGAAGGCGATTGGCTAGCTGGAGGGACGCCCCTCCCCGCGCTGCTTCAGAGAAGAGAGAGAGGGGAAAGGAGAGGCAGAGATGGCAGCAGCAGAGGCGCTTACTTACTTACTTACTTAGGGCGGGGAAGTTAACCAGTTAACCAAATTCATTAGTAAACCTGTTAAAATTAATGAGTAAACCAGGTTTATTTTTTTTAACCTGAAAAATTTCGGGGGGGGGGGGGTTGAACCCCTAAACCCCCCCCCCCCTCGCTACGGGCCTGGTCACAGGGACAAAAAGTGAGATGAAATCTTCTAAAAAAGGGCACAGATAGCAAAACAAATGCTACAGGAGTGTTAATCTTTCCCTATGCTATCCAAAGCTATCTATCTATCTTTGTACCTGTTTATCTATTTGGCTGGAGTTACACTTAAAATGTACCTGTTCCAACTAACATACAAATTCAATGTAAGAACAAACTTACAGAATCTATCTTGTTTGTAGCTTGGGGATTGCCTGTATTGCATTTCTTAATGCCATTGTAAAAACAGAAGAATCAGATGAGTTTAGATTTCAATACTGGCAACAAGATAGTGAAGAGTAGAGACATCACACTGGCAACAAAGATCAGCATAGTTGGTATTCCCTGTAGTAATCTATGGATGTGAGAGATGGGCCATAAGGAAGGTTGAGCAAAGGAAGATAGATGCTTTTGAACTGTGGTACTGGGGGAAATTTTGGAGAGTGCCTTGGACTGCAAGAAGATCAAACCAGTCCATACTCCAGGAAATAAAACCCAACTGCTCACTGAAGGGAAGGATATTAGAGGCAAGAATAAATTACTTTGGCCACATAATGAGAAGATAGGAAAGCTTGGGGAAGACAATGATGCTTGGGAAAATGGAAGGAAAAAGGAAGAGGGGCCAACCAAGAGCAAGATGGATGGATGTTGTCCTAAAGTGACTGCCTTGGCTTGGAAGGAACTGGGGTGGCCACAGCTGACAGGGAGCTCTGGCATGGGCTGGTCCATGAGGTTATGAAGAGTTGGAAGTGACTGAATGAATAAACAACAATGACAACAAACTGGCAACAGGACCGACAGCAGTGGAATCCCTACTCTTCATCTTTGTGGAACCCACTCTGAATTCAGATAAAATGTAGAGGAGAGAAAAGTCAGAATCCTCAAAAACTAAGTTCCATGTGTAGAACAAAAACTTATTCTGATTTTGGGGAGTTCCTCCACATTCCTTTACCAGCCAATTCCTTTTGAAAGAGGCCTTTTATGTAGAATTTGATAAAACCAGACAATTACAGAGTTTGGTTCTTGAAAATAAATGACAATCTATCTGTAGGGCAAATAAAACTTGCTCACCAATGCATAAGTGTGCTAGAGCAATGAGTCAATTATCTTTTAATAATTGTAAGCAATTCTGAAACAAGTAATAAATGTAATGAGTAATAAGACCTTTTGACACATTGACAACATACAGCTTAGAGAAACCTCTGATAATTTATGAAAAGCAATATCAAGTGTGGATTAAATGCATACCAAAACAATCATAGAATTATGGAACTAATTATGAGAATGGTTTACAGTACTGTAACGGCTTAATTAAGAAAGGAAATCATTTCAGTGCTCTTTTTCCTATTCTGAAATACTTGGTAAAACATTTTTCATGGAAGAATACTTTTAAATGGAAAAGGTATTATTTCCTTTGCTTTTCAAAATTGCTTTTTAAAGTCTGCACAAAGTGCTTAAGATGTTCTATTTTCAGAAGGCAACTATTCTTGTCCAATTCCACCTCCCCAAGTAATGCAGTCTGGCTCCTAGCTGCCACCAAAGGAAGAGGTGTCAGAAATGAAGATGGGCAAAAGCAAGAAGTCTTCACTATTATAGATTCCTTACTTTTCCCAGAGCTTGGAAAAGTATGTGTTTGGACCATGCTGGTTTGAGATTTTCTAGAGTTGTGGCTTTAAAAAGCAAAGTTTTTTCTGAACAATTCCCTTTCAATGCCCCTTCATTCATTCTTCCTGTTTTCTATGCTTTGTGGAGACTTCGGTGTAGATAGTACTAAACTATAGTTTCATTCAGTATGAGACAGTGGTTTCACTGTATGGAATAGTTCCCTGTGTTCCCTTTACAAAGAAATAGATTTTATTTACATAGAGATATCAAAGGAGGCCATTTGAGTGTGATTATATAATTTCCTTTCTCATTACACCATAAACATATTGAAAATGCTGTGAGTTTCTTTTTATGACTGCAATAATGCATTTTTCTAAAAATGAATAACAAGAAAAAAAAAAACCAGCCCTTGATATTAAACACACACTTTTTGTCAATGATCTTCATTCTGATTAATTTAGCTTTACTGCTGAAATGTAGAGGAACATAATTTATTGAGCACACTGCAAGCATCAAGGTCATGTCATCTATATAAATAAAATGCAATGTTCGTTTGTGGGATTAACAGAACTCAAAAACCACTGGATGAATTGACACCAAATTTGGCCTACTAACCCAAGGAGTGACCATCACTCAAAAAAATTGATTTTGCCATTTTGGAGTTGTAGTTGCTGGAATTTATAGTTAACCTAAAGCAAAGAGCATTCTGAATTCCACCAATGATGGAATTGAACCAAACATGGTACCAGGACTCCCATGATCAACATAAAACACTAGAAGGGTTTGGTGGGCATTTAGCTTGAGTTTTGGAGATGCAGTTCACCTACATTCAGAGAGCACTGTGGACTGAAACAATGATGCATCTGGACTAAACTTGGCATAAATATTCCATATATGAACACAGATGGAGTTTGGTGGAAATAGACCTTGACATTTGGGAGTTGTAGTTTCTGGGATTTATAGTTCAGGTACAATCAAGGAACATTCTGAACCCCATCAATGACAGAATTGGGGCAAACTTCCCACACAGAACTCCCATGGCCAATAGAAAATACTTAAGACCATCCAGTCCAACTCCCTTCCACCAGGGCAAGAAAACGTAATCAAAGCCCTCCTGACAAACACACCTCCAGCCATAGATATAGAAAGATAGATATATGATTCACACAGATACAGATATAGTATCATAGATTTGAAAGGGACTCCCAAAGAAGGACAATTAAATGTTACATGTTCCAGAGTAGGCAAACCATACAATCTCTACATCAACACTGACAAAGAAACAGCAAGAAATACTGTTCACCCACAAGCATAAAGAAATCACATATATACCAACACTTTGTCATTACTTTATTTTCCAGATTACCAGACTGGGCCACAGCAATGTGTGGCAGGGGACAGCTAGTGTCAAATAAAATCCAAATTCAGAAAAAGGTCTAGGGGAAGGTCCACAATTTTCCAAGGGGTGTAGCTTTGGGTGTCATACGCCCCTTCTGCACTGCCAAATAATCTGGATTATCCAAGTTTTTCAAATCAAATAATCAGATTATCCATTTTGAACCGAATTATATAAGTCTACACTGCCAGATAATCCAGTTCAAAGCAGATAATCTGGATTTTATATGGTAGTGTAGAAGGGTCCAAAATGCATTGATTTGCCTGCTAAGAATACTACCCCATCCAAATTACATTTTCCCATCTTCCCCCAAATTTATACATTTTAAAATTTCAGTGGAGCTCTGAGAAATATAGGCCCCATCTACATTTCTATATAAAATCCAAAAATCTGTTTTGAACTGGAATATATGGCAATGTAGACTCATATAATTTAGGCTTTCTTATATCCCAGGATCTGTTCCTGGGATATAAGAAAGCCTAAATTATATGAGTCTACATTGCCAGTTAATCTGGGGTCAGATCTTGGGCTGTAAGGCAGTGTATGTCCAGTCTCAGGCTGAATCTAAAGCCAGAACTGTGATATTGCTGTGTTTCCTATATTTGTATCCCCTGGGGGCCCTTCTACATAGTGGTATTGAAGGCTGCTGAGAAGTCCAGTTCGAACTGTAAATGATTCTCAATGTATCAGCCCCCTTCTATACTGCCATATAAAATCCAGATTATCTGCTTTGAACTGGAATATATGGCAGTGTAGACTCATATAATCCAGTTCAAAGCAGGTAATGTGGATTATCTGCTTTTATAATCTGGATTGTACGGCAGTGTAGAAGGGGCCTACCTCTCTGCAATGTTAGAAACACTTTTTGATTTAGAAACACTTTTTGATTTATGCTGTTGAGGCATACATGACATGTTGAGTACATGAAGATTATCATCAAGTAAGAAAAAATAAGAAGGTGCATTTATTTTTGGACGACAGAAATAATGTTTCTTTTTTTGGGGGGGGGGGGTATTCATTTTAAAACTCAATACATCATGTCATAAGGAAAGTAGGGATGCCCCAGCAGCTGAAAATGAAAGGAGAAGCCTCTGTCCTTGTTTGTATTTATGTGTCTCATTGTACATGATTATAAAGGGATTCAATGTTTACCTATATATAGAAATGCTGTAATCTGCTCTGGGTCCCCTAGGGGAGAAGGGTGAAATATAAATAAAGATGATGATGATGATGACTATTATTATTATTATTATTATTATTATATCTGGAAAGTTAAAAATTAAGACTGTACATAATGTCCCAATTCAAATTAGAACCTATTTACCATATTTTCCCATGTACTAGGTGACTTTTAAGCCTGGAAAAACTTATGAAAAGTCAGGGGTCATTTAGCATGCTGGGTATAAATTAAAATAATCATAATTTAAAGAAAAGAATATAATCTCTCTTAGTAACATGGCCTGAGGAGGTAGGGAGGAGGGAGGAGGAGGAGGACGAAAGGAAGGGAGGGCATGGGAAGGAGGAATGGCAGGCTGCATTGCCACAGAGTCTGGCTGGGAGGCGATGACCCGCTGGGCTTTCCCTCTGGCCCCTGCTTCTCTCCCCGTTCTCCTTTCAAGGACCTCCTCCGCCCTCACCACTCACCTCCTCCAAAGGCAACTGGGCTTGTCTAGGCTCAAGAAAGTGCCTCTGGACGATGACTTCCAGCAGCCCTGGGTGATGGTGTGCCTTTGAGGCATTCTGTTAGCTATAGTTCCCTGACTCCTATTGCTCCCAGAATGCCTCAGCGAGCACATCCAAGGCACACCGCCATCCAGGGCTGCTGGGAGTCATCATCTGGCGGTGCAAGGAAGCACCTCTGGACAGCTCCCAGCAGCCCCAGGCGGCAGCGTGCCTTGGATGTGCTCACTGAAGCATTCTGGAAGCAGACGTTCCCTGACTCCTATGGCTCCCAGAATGCCTCAGCAAGCACATCCAAGTCATGCCACTGCCCAGCAAGCACATCCAAGGCATGCCAACACTTCCTTGCACTTCCTAGATCTAATCTTCGATTTTAGCTTGAATTAGGATTTTATGGATTTTAACTGTGAATTCTTAATAGCTTTTATATTTATTTCTGTTTTAATGGTTGTATATTTTTAGATTTTAATTTGTATTTAAACACTTTTAATGTAAGCTGCTTTGCATCTCCCTGTGGAGAGAAAAAGTGGGGTATAAATAAACATATTATTATTAATAATAATAATAATAATAATAATCTGAAGTCCGAATACAAAGTGAGTGTTTGACATCAGAATTTCCAGTTTTCCCTTAATGAGTTGCATTGGAAAAGCAAAATGGCCCTTTTGTTTTTAACATTTATCAAATATAAGGCACAGTAGATGGGATTAATAACTAAATATCAAATGAGTAGCATTTTGTACTAGACACATCTAAATCTAGCCATAATGATTAGCTTGTGATGAATTTTAAAAGCTTTATGAGCTCAAATAGTTTTAACAACATGAACACAAGCAACAAATAATTGACTATGTAACTTCAGTGACCTTACGCTATCACCATGTGATACAGTTTTAGACTGCAGCAATAGGAAAATAGTGCCCACACCAATTTAATTATTAGTACACCTCTGTTCTGCTTTGGTTATGGTTAGTTGTCAACTGGGATACTGTGTCCAATTCTGAACACTACATTTCAAGAAAAATATTGACATTTGGAATACGTCCAGAAGAGGGCAACCAAGATGGTCAATCATCATGTGAAAAATGGCTTAGAGAGGTGGGAATTTGTTAAGTTGGACATGAGCAGACTGAGAGGTGCTATGGTAGCCATCTTTAAATTAATTTATTTACTTTATTTCTATACCGCTTTTCTCAGCCCTTAGGCGACTCAAAGCGGTTTACACAACAATGCAAAATATCACAAAGCAATATAATGCAATTAAAACAGATTATAATATCAACAATTAACAACAGTATAACAATCATAACGCCTCAACAATAAAATCAGAATCCACACTCATTATCCATTGTTCCGTATTCCTATGTTCAATTTCACTGTTTAGTCAAATGCTTGTTCGAATAGCCAGGTCTTCACCTTCCTCCGAAACGCCAACAGTGAGGGGGCCGATCTGATGTCTGCAGGTAGGGCATTCCACAGCCGAGGGGCCACCACTGAGAAGGCCCTGTCTTTCGTCCCCGCCAGGCGCGCCTGCGATGCAGGTGGGACCGAGAGCAGGGCCTCCCCAGATGATCTTAGTGTCCTGCTCGGTTCATAGGAGGAGATGCATTCGGAGAGGTAAGTAGGGCCAGAACTGTTTAGGGCTTTATAGGCTAACGCCAGCACTTTGAATTGTGCCCGGTAGCAAACTGGCAGCCAGTGGAGCTGGCGCAACAGAGGAGTTGTATGCTCCCTGAGTGAAAAGATGTCATGTGGATCATTGTGTGCATTTTCTATTGCTCCAGACAGCTTCTGACGAAACATTTGGAGAACTTCTTTACATTAAGAGCTATTTGAGAATGGAATAGGCTGCAGAAGAGGATGGTATACTCTTCTTTTTTGGCAATTTCTAAACTAGATTGGGCTAGATGGTGCCTTCCCATTCTATGTGACTCTTTAATTCTTTCTCTTCCCATGTGGTAGGATTGCATGTTAGAACTGTCAATGAACAAAATCTAGCTCCCTGCAGTACACTCTGCATTACACCACTATAGAGTTTTTCTTAAAATGTTTATGTTGAAGATTTGTTGTAATACTGGTTCCTCCACTTATTTTTGAAACCTAGGTCTCAGAATTGTTTTGGGTTATGCAGTTCCTGAATTTATGAGCAATCTAGAGCTAGTACAGATCAGTCCATATTGACCCATTTTGTTTAGAGCCCTGGGAAAAAGGGAAATGAGAAAAGCTAACAAGATCATTTAAAAATGTATGAAAGGGTGGGGTTCATGGAAAGATATGTTACATATGCAAATAACTGAGGAACTAAGTCTACTTATACAAGATATCCATACTCTTGCATGTATGCCCTTGTTATTTCTTAGGAAATCATTAAATGAAGAAAGTTGGCATTAGCTAGGTTATTTCATTTGGAGGTGAATAAAGACTGTCCTGAATAAAGACTGACCTCTGAGGAAGCCTGCCATTGATGCAGGCGAAACGTCAGGAGAAATGCCTCTAGAACATGGCCATATAGCCCGAAAAAACCCACAAGAACTGACTGTCCTGATTTTTAACCTCTCCCAAGAAAATGTAAATAGCAATTTGGTCTCAGAGAGATATGTGTTAATTCTAAAGTTAGAAAGGAGAAAATGGAGGAGGGAGTATAGAGGAACTAGCTAAGGTCAACAGAAGGAGTTTAACTCTCACCTAAGTACAGCAGTAATTATGAGACACAACACTGTCAAATTGACCCTATAAACTCTGCCTTTCAAACCCTTCTAATTATAGTACGTTTCACATTAATAAAAGAGGAACGATCATAATTATCAGGCCGTGATGAATTTTAAAAGCTTTATGAGCTCACATTCCAGCTATAACCCTCTACTGACAAGTATTTTTGCAGCCCTAAGCAACAACAGAACACATGGTTTCACATGGGATTGCTTTCAATTCAATAATCACTGGTAAGATGATTAAAATATATTGATATATAGGTAATATATATATACAGTATTATGAACCATGGAACTTTTGGAAAAAATGCTGTGAAAATACAGCTGATTACAAAAACTTTGTGGTCTAACTGGTTTTATAAAAACACCTCAGCTCTTTGGCAAGGTGCAAAGCTTATAGTCAGAATGAAACACCACTACTAACTCAGAATATAAACCTCCTTACCATTTGCAAGAAGGTCAGACAAGGCTGCATTTAATCAACTCCTTTAATTAATATGCAAAACATATCATACAGAAAGCTAGATTCTGGAGGGAGACATGAAAAATGGAGACAGGAATATCAAGATATGCAGATGACACTATACTGCTGGGTGAGGGGGCACCAAACTTTAAGCAACTATTAAGGAAAAGCAAGGACAAAATGCAAAGATAGGGCTTGTTGTTGTTCATTCGTTTAGTCATCTCCGACTCTTCGTGACCTCATGGACCAGCCCACGCCAGAGCTCCGGGTCGGCTGTTACCACCCTCAGCTCCCTCAAGGTCAGTCCAGTCACTTCAAGGATGCCATCCATCCATCTTGCCCTTGGTCGGCCCCTCTTCCTTTTCCTTTTAGGGCTACAGTTTGTTTATTTTTACTGGCATGATCATCTATTATATATACAACATTAAATAAAATAGAACAGTGGTTTTCAAAGTGTGCTCCGGGGAGCCCTTGGGGCTCTGTGAAGCATACAGAGGGGCTCCATGGTCTTCCCCTCCTCCTTCCTCCCCTCCCCCTCCCCTTCAAACTTTCCCTCCTCTTTCCTGCTCCTCCCCCTTCCCCCCTCCACTACCCCTAAAAGCCCTTTCCCCTTGCCTCGCTTGCTTCCAAAACCCTATTTCCTTCCCACTGCTCAGGAAGTACTTTGGTTGTGCCTTTTCTGCTTGGCAGAAGGGAGTTGAACTGGATAGCCCTGTGGTTGCTCCTATTATGTACTACTACTACGATTATGATGATGATTACAAAGTCTGGGTGGCCATCTGTTGGGGTGCCTTGATTGTGCCTTTCCTGTATGGCAGAAGGGGGTTGGACTGGATGGCCCCTGGGGGTTTCCACTGAAATATTGTTAAGTTTATTTTGATTAAAATTGTTCTTTATTTTAAATATTGTGTTGTTCTTTTTTTTTTGTACTACAAATGAGATATGTGCAATGTGCATAGGAATTTGTTCATTTTTTTCAGTTAGTTCACAAAAGGTTGCTGATGTCTGACACACACACACATATGTCCATGCAAAAACTTAAGAATCAAATTTTGTAAACACTTTAGAATTTTTTCCCTCACCTCCTAATTTTGTAATGCATATTGAAACATTTTTTCATTGATCACACAGGCCTAAATCATAATATAATATATAAATATTTCTTGGGGATCCACAAACAAGGCTCCATGGCTGAAAATGTTTGACAACACCTGAATAGAATTTTCTCTGTCTGTTCCTTTTCTGGCCATTATTATTATTTCTTTCTTTCTTTTCATTATTATTACTGAAAACAATTTTGTTGTAGGGACAAATTAATCCTAAATGTGGTCTGTACCAGGTGTCAAGTGTAGTAGATATTTCACTTTTTAGAATATTATAATATTTTCGATACTATAATATTTACAGAGACCTTATCTATCTAATGCAACTGTTCCCAAACTGTGCTTGATGGTGCCCTTAGGCCTCTGCGGAACAAATGGAAGGGCTACATGCTTCCCTCCTCTTTTCCCCTCTATCCCTTCAAGTGTACTGAGCCATAAGCGCCCCCTTGCTATGAGGAAGAAATAGAAAGTAAGAGAGAGAGAGAGAAGAAGAGAGAAAGGCAGGCAGGCAGGCAGGCGGAAGGAAGGAAGGAAGGAAGGAAGGAAAGGAAAGGAAAGGAAAGGAAAGGAAAGGAAAGGAAAGGAGGGAGGGCAGGAGGCAGACAGAAAGAGAGAGAGACCCAGGCAGGAGGTAGGTATGCACCCTTGGGAAAGCAGCAAGGCACAAGGCAGCAAGGTGGAGGGCTGCAGGCTGCATGGAGGTTCATGGCAATGCAGTTGTTCAGCAGCACAAAGAGATTTAAGCCTGGGAAGGGCAGCTTGCCACTCAGACACTTTCCCATGCACCCTCACGCCACCTAGACTCCTTTCCCTTCACTCCCATGTCACCTAGACCCTTTTATCTTTCACCTTCCAAAACTTTTCCCCTGTATCCCCACACCACCCAAACTCTTCCCTGCACCGCCACTCCACCTAGATCCTTATTATTATTATTATTATTAGTAGTAGTAGTAGTAGTAGTAGTAGTAGTAGTTTTATTACAATGGCCGGATGGCCATCTGTTCGAGGTGTTTGGTTTTGTGCTTTTCCTGCATGGCAGAAGGGTTTAAATTGTTCTTCATTTTCAATATTGCATTGCCCTTTCTTTCCTTATTTCTTTATTATTATTTTTTTGTACTACAAATGAGATATGTGCAGTGTGTATAGGAATTTGTTCATTTTTTTTCAATTAGTGCACACAATCATTCTCCATCCATCTGCCACTGGCCTAACCCATTTGTCAAATTTTAAAACGTAACTTGGCTCCTGTGTCCAAACATTTACCCATGCCTGATATATATACATTATATAATATATAATATAATATAATGTATAAATATTTCTTGGGGATCCACTTGAAAGTTTCCTTCAAAAAGAGCTCGGTGGCTGAAAGAGTTTGAGAATCCCTAATCTAACTAATAACTTAAATATTGTGTTTTAATTTTTGGCATGTATATTTAAAGTTGTTCTTGTACTCTGCTTTGAAACCATCAAAGCAAAAATATTTTAAAATAAATAAATACATAAATGCTACTAATAGGTACCTTCATGAACAATTATTTCACATTTTAAGGAAAGCAGTTGAAGAGACCAATGTGATATCAATGTGATAGCAGGCCACTCTGAGTTCCCTTTGAGGTGAGAAGAGTGGGGTACAAATGTGATAAATAAATAAATAATCATATTGAGGAACTAAATACATCAGGAATGCCATAGGTTCATCTACATTAGAATTTATGCAGCTTTACACTACTGTAATTGCCACAGCTCAATGCTATGGAATCATGGAAGTTGTATTTTAACAAGGTCTTCTTTAGCCTTCTCTGCCAAATAGTGCTGGTGCCTCCCCAAACAACAATTCTCATGAATCCATTGCATTAAGCCATGGCAGTTAAAGTAGTGTCTGACGTCATACTTTTACAGTGTAATTGAGTTCAGAAAATCAGAAGAGGGATTGGCAGAATCTGCTAACAAATTCATTTTCCATAAAAGTTGCTCCTTCAGGTTGTAAGTGGAGAATAATTCATTTTAAAAAAATAACTAGCATGCAGAAGTGAACAGCATACATTTCCTCCCCTCCCTCTACAAGAAAAAATTTCCTCGCTTGTATTCTTTCCCATTCTGCAATTTCAGTCACTTAGGAGAAGTTACTTTTATAGGTATTTTTCATCATAGTGCCAGGAGCAAATTTGAAATTTCTTCATTTGTGTGTGTAGTTTTTTGCAGTTTATGCAGTTTCTGTATATTTCTGTATGAATCCAATACATTCATGTATGCCCTTTTCACTTTTCAAATTGCCCTCCACTGAAAAGTAATCTATAAACCATCATGAAGCTGTTGATTCCATTAACACAAAGAAAGTGAGTAACCTTTAAAATTAATGTAACTGACATGTTTGTGAGTTCAAGTGCACACATTTTTTTAAACAAGCATTTGTTTTTCGTATGATTATGACACATTTCACTTTGTATATTTCTAACAGTATACCAATTTTCTTACAAACATTTCCAGCTTACAACAATTATTATAATTAGTGTTCGAGGGAGACGTAATTTATTTAGAGTTTCTTTTCTTTTTCTAATCATAGAATCAAATGTGTTCTACTCACCTATATATGGAACTTGGAAAACACCATTCATCTCTACAAAGCATTCATATAGAATAGAACATTTACAGCTACAGTTCTGTAGTCAGGAGAAAAGAGCAGATATTGGCCCCATCTACACCGCCATATAATGCAGTTTGAAACAACATTATATAGTCAATGTAAACTCATACAATGGAATTTAACTGCATTGTATGAGTCTACACTACATTATACGGCAGTTTAGATGGGGTCATTGTCTCCTGGAACTCCAGCAAGTATATAACGTGGTTGTTTTCTTCTCTTAGCTGCAGAACTGCAGCTTGGTGCTTTTTAAACTTGGTATCCTTTGGCCACTAATTAGTGATCCATGTCCCAGCTATGAAATATATTGCTGTGGAACAGCCTTCTAGGGATATAAGAATTACATGAAGTGGCACCAAATTTGAGGTCTGGTGGGCTTTGATGAGCAACAGAATGGACATGTACCTGTTATCTGAAACTGGGACCCCCAAAAAATGAAGGTTCAGGTAAATAACCTCTAGGTAATCACCTCCACATAATGGGCTCAAGATAACAGAAATTCCACTTCAGCTTCACCCTTGGACTATTGTTTAATCAAGGAGTCTTCCCCTCCTCTGCCCTGATATCCATCACCAGAGTGAAATGATCACTTCCTATGTTAATGACTTCTTATGGGTAGAAAGGGGTGGTGCAGATACAGAAAGCAGACTCAAGAATTCTTACAATTTAGAGCTTTATTATGTTTCCCGCCATATATTTTACACCATTGAGACTGTGGATCATAATTTCTACCAATCCTTGCAGTTATTATTTCTGTACTGTGAACAAAAAAAATTGGGGATCATAATTTGTATTACTTACACTAATATCTATTATTTCAAATGTCGATAAAATGTCAATGTCTGTAACTGGGGTATGTCAGATTTTGTATCCCCCAGCTCAGCATCCTTTTTTTAGCCAATGGAGATATAACAATATCTGTTCCCACCCTTGACCTCTGAGAGTCGCTATTGGAATTGATTGGAGCCAGGATGCCAGGAAACGGATCCCAAGATTTTGGACAATATATCCAGACTGCATTTCTCTCACAGAATCTTCAGCAGCTTCTTAGAATCAGTCTGCAACAATGAAATTCAGCAGCACAGAGTTTTAAAAAGCAATAATTGTTTTTTTAAAAAATACTATGCAATGAGATCCCTTCCCTTGTTCTGATACCCAGAGAACAGAAACCAAGCCCTGGAATTTAGGATCAGGTCAGTGTCACTGTTCATGTGAGTTTGATAACAAGTTGACCTCTATCAAAAGAGAACTGAATCAATGTGGACTTGCCAGGTTCATTCAAGAAATCCCATCCTGCATTAATAATTTGCTTTACCCCAAAATGGACCAACCCTCTAAACTTGACAAAGAGATATTATCTCGGCAAAATATAAATGATTTCTTGATGATAACAAAATGACATGTGGCATTTTAAAAGATAACAAATGCATTGTTGCAGGAGCTTTTAGGACATTCATTAAATATTTTAATATCTGATGAAATGTGGACTGTATTCAACAAAAGGTTGTGTCATAATAAATTTGTTAGTCTTTAAGGTACTGTACGATTTTTCTTTTTCACAATAATAGTAATTTGTGCTGCTAGGTATCTATAGATCAAAGATAAAAATCTGTTTCTTGTGCTGCCTTGGCAACTACAAAAAGCAGGTAGCCAGCTTTCAAGTGCAACTGATTAGCTTATTAATCAAGTTTTTAGGTACGTTTCTTGAAAATGTATGTTTTTTTTTCTGGAAAGAAACAAAAAACATCAGAAATTTGCTCTCTTACAGAAAGAAGGCTGTGATCAATTCTATGCAATGTTTCTCTTCAAATTTCAGGTTGAGTTTCACAAACTGGAAATAAAATCACTGATTCACATGAGAACTAATTACGTTGTTACATTGTTAACAATCCACAGGCTGTGGTTAAAATCCTCTTGGTGACTGTTGGACAAAATAGCTTTTTTCATACCTAGAGATGCGTTGTAACCATGAGTCTCCATTCCAAAAAGAGAATACTTCACACAGCATGTTCAAACTCTTGTGATTTATTGTGTTTATCTTTTTGTCATTCCATTTCCTCTGAGCCAGCACCCAGTTTAAAGACATAAACCCAGTTTATGCCCTGAAAAAAATCAGGTCTCCAGCACATTTTGGCCTGGATCAGGTCCCCAGTTGCAGTAAGAATGATTGGGATCAGACCTGCAAAAGAAGCAAGAGATACAGAAGCAGAACAGCAAGTCCCCTCAAGATACTGATAGGCTTTTAGGAATTGACTGTAAGAGATGTTAACAGTGTGCTGTTTTCCAGATCATAATGGATATTAGAGGTTTTTTTTTAAATGCAGTTACTTTTAACTGGTTTTAATTTCTATAGATTATTTAATTGCATTTTGATGATAACTTTGAATATGTGTTTTATTCGTGACTTTCTATTTTCAAATTATGTGTGTTTTAACTTTTGTAAACTCTCTTGAATATTGAGGAAACTGAAAGGTACAAATGAATTAATAGGAATGATATAACCACAACCGTACCAGCCTTGGTGAAGATAAATTCCTTTAGACTATATGTGTAATCTGTTTCAGATCTAAACTACCACTGTACCCAGCTTCTAAAAACTGCCCGTCATGGTTCAATGCAAATCGATACTATATGAAGAGAAATATGGCAGGCATTTATGGAATCAGTGGGATTCCAGCAATAATCAAATAACTTTAACTCATTTTATTTTGTTCTGATTGTCTACAGATTATTTCTTCTGTTGCTTGCTGTTTAATTGTGTCCTTATGATTATTGGTTTGGGCTGGTTATGGCCCATTAATATTTACACGATGAGATGAGGTTTTCAGCTTACATTAGCCATCCATTTTCTACAAGATAAGGAATTATAATAGCCCATTCAGAACAACAAATCTCTTTTGTCAGCATTAGATCAAGTTTATTACTGCCTAATCATCTCTTTTCTTATCCTCATTGTTGGTTATTGTGAAACACCATGTCAATTGCAGTAAAGAGCAAAGATAGAGTTTTACTGTATTGTCTCAGTGTACTGAGAAAATATAGATTACATAGACAAACTTATGTCTGAATGTACAAGCTGCTAACAATATTTCTACAGCTTTATTTGTGAGTTAGAAAAAATGTTTTTGTATTTAAATGAAGGGATATGTTGATATAAAATCATGGATAGAGTTAGTCTAGTTTAAGCTTAAATTCATACTTAAATTCGACCCAAAGGTGATGACATTGTAGCATAAAGTTTATAATAATAATAATAATAATAATAATAATAATAATAATAATACTTTATTTGTACCCCACTACCATCTCCCCAAGGGACTCGGTGCGGCTTACATGAGGCCAAGCCCACAGCACATCAATAAACAAACAGTCAATACAAAACAATTAAAAAAAACTTTAAAACAGAAAATACACAATAAGCAATAAAGAATAACAATTTCAATAACATCCAGCATTTAAAATCTATGGCTGGGCCAAAGTTTCCCTTCCAAAGACTAGTTATCTGTAATAATATGTAATGATACCCTCAAAGCATATTTATTTTAGTCAGCAATAAAAAATGTTGTAAAGCAATGTTTTTTTGGGTTGGAGAGATGGCTAACCATTTACAAGAAACATTGCACAGGGGACACCCAACTGAATTTACTCAATCTTCAAGGAGGCGCTTTTCACTGAAACTTTAAAACAGACTTTGAAAAAGACTTTGAAACAGTTGAGAACCAACTTACTGATACCCTAATAGATCTCGCCAGCTACTTCAAAAATAACCACCTGAAGCCTAATCCTGTCAAGACACAAGTGTGTGCTTTCCACCTACGTAATCATGAAGCCAACAGGAAATTGAAAGTTACTTGGGAAGGCAAAGAGCTCGAACACTGTTCCTATCCCAAATACCTCAGCGTTACCTTAAATGAACCTTTATTAGTGTTACCTTTATTATTTATTTAGAACTTTTATATACTGGTCTTCTCACCTCCGTAGAGTGACTCAGGCCGGTTTCCAACAACAATATCACAAACAAAGTAGCTGCACACAATAACATTATGCAGAAACATACTGGCAGTGCATGGGGTGCAGACCCAAAATTAATAACATCAGCCCTGGCCTTGTCTTATTCAACTCCTGAGTATATCTGCCCATGTGAAGCAGGTGACTATAGAACTGAAAGAAACATGTAGAATAATTACAGGATGTCTCAAACCTATACCTGTTGATAGACTATATGGGCTAGCTAGCATTGCCTCCCCCCCCCCCCCCAATGTGTGATGGGAAGTTGCTGCCAATTGCGAGAGAAATAAAGTTGAACACTGCAAAAGCCACCCACTGTATGGCTATCAGCCTCCTCTCAGTAGACTTAAATCAAGGACAATTTTCTTGAAACCACCACTCATTTTAGTGTTCCCCCAGCAAAAGCAAGAGTATCCCTCTGGGCAACTAAACCAGGAAATCCCATCTGGATCCCCCCCCCCCCCCAAGGGTCTGCCTCTGGGACAAACCAAGAATGGGCAACTTGGAAGTCCCTGAACAGATTCAGAAATGGAGTTGGTAGATCAAAAGACGACCTGGCAAACTGGCACTACCTAGAAGAATCCTCCTCCTTGTGCAACTGTGGAGCAGAACAAACAACTCAGATTCTGTATGCTTACCCACAATGCCCTGCCTCATGCACAGAAGAACAACTGTTTAAAGCTACAGATAATACAGTTGTTGCTGCCTGTTTTTGGTCTAAAATTATTTAGCAGCCTGTGTTCGCTCTATTTTATCAGTTTTATACTTCTTCATTTATGTGATGCTTTTGACACAAAATAAATAAATAAAGCAATAAAAGATAAGCTACTGCTAAATTATTTAGGCAGAGGCCACAAGGGGGGCTCTAGAGAGAGAAGGATAATCCATTTTGCAGGAGGTGGGGATTGAATTTATCTTTCCATTTCTTTCTCTGTTTATTTATGAAATTGTAGTGATATTATAGTGCATCAGTAGACAAGTGAAATGGCACTTTTGCACTATAAAACTATTTTTAAAAAAAAATCAGAAAGATTTATTTTTAAAATCATGATAAATTACACTCATTTTTAAAAATATTTTGGAAGACCTCTAGTATATACTCAAGAAATCACTATAGTAACCCCCCAAAGTAACAAATAGACATAGACACATCAACAAAAATGAAAAGAAAGGATATGTATGTAGTATGGGTAGTAGAACAATTATATTTCGTACCAAAATAAGCAGTTTTAGTTACTTTATAAGAGATTGTTCCTATTATTAGTGGATGACAGTGAATCCCTCTTACTGATGGTTTTAGTATTTTTGTTACAGTGTTTATTCAATGTTAAGTAAACATGTTTAATGATTTTGACTGGTAGGTGGATGAAAGAAGGATCACAGTGATAGAATCATAGAATCAAAGAGTTGGAAGAGACCTCATGGGCCATCCAGTCCAACCCCCTGCCAAGAAGCAGGAATATTGCATTCAAATCACCCCTGACAGATGGCCATCCAGCATCTGTTTAAAAGCTTCCAAAGAAGGAGCCTCCACCACACTCCGGGCAGAGAGTTCCACTGCTGAATGGCTCTCACAGTCAGGAAGTTCTTCCTCATATTCAGATGGAATCTCCTTTCTTGTAGTTTGAAGCCATTGTTCCGCGTCCTAGTCTCCAAGGAAGCAGAAAACAAGCTTGCTCCCTCCTCCCTGTGGCTTCCTCTCACATATTTATACATGGCTATCATATCTCCTCTCAGCCTTCTCTTCTTCAGACTAAACATGCCCAGCTCCTTAAGCCGCTCCTCATAGGGCTTGTTCTCCAGACCCTTGATCATTTTAGTCGCCCTCCTCTGGACACATTCCAGCTTGTCAATATCTCTCTTGAATTGTGGTGCCCTGAATTGGACACAATATTCCAGGTGTGGTCTAACCAAAGCAGAATAGAGGGGTAGCATTACTTCCCTAGATCTAGACACTATGCTCCTATTGATGCAGGCCAAAATCCCATTGGCTTTTTTTGCCGCCACATCACATTGTTGGCTCATGTTTAACTTGTTGTCCATGAGGACTCCAAGATCTTTTTCACACGTACTGCTCTCGAGCCAGGCGTCCCCCATTCTGTATCTTTGCATTTCATTTTTTATGCCTAAGTGGAGTATCTTGCATTTGTCCCTGTTGAACTTCATTTTGTTAGTTTTGGCCCATCTCTCTAATCTGTGAAGATCATTTTGAATCCTGCTCCTGTCCTCTGGAGTATTGGCTATCCCTCCCAATTTGGTGTTGTCTGCAAACTTGATGATCCTGCCTTCTAACCCTTCATCTGAATCATTAATAAAGATGTTGAACAGGACCGGGCCCAGGACGGAACCCTGTGGCACTCTGCTCGTCACTTCTTTCCAAGATGAAGAGGAATTCTTGACTAGATTCTTGAGTAGGATGTTGAAAATGCATGTTCCTCATTTAAATCATTCTTTGTACTTAGATTTGAGAGGATTTTAAAGTACTCAAATAACGTGGAACCTTGACTTAAGAGAGTTCTAAGTTGCAAGCTTTTCAAGTTATGAGCCATCGCTTGTCTGATTTTCTTGATTCGACATGCACGACATAGCGGTGTTATGATCCCCTTCCAACTTGGTGGTTGTACTCGGAGATTGGGGTAGAGAGAGAACAGCCAGCACATCTGCTGCTCCATCTACTCGCCATGGGACTCTACCATCACTTGAGCCTGGCCAGGCTACAGAAGGTGGGTGAGGGATGGCAATAGAGCTGGAGACAGCACCAAGGGCAAGCCAATATCAAAGGGAAGGAGGGAGGGAGGAGGGGAGGGAGTGGCCTTGGTGCAGGTGACTTGAGGCCTCCTTTTTCTCTGCTTCTGAAGGACAGATGGTGGCAGGAATTCCAAGAAGGAATCACTCAGCGAGGGAGGAAGCAGGGAAGGAAGAAAAGGAGAGGCCTTGTTGCAGGTGCCTTGAGGCTTCCTTTCTCTTTGTCTCTGTCTCCGAAGGGCGAAAAGTGGCGGGAAGGTCAAGAGGGATCCACTCAGGGAGGGAGGGAGGGAGGGAGGGTGGAAGAGCTGGCTGAAGCCCCTGAACCATGCAGGGGCTCTGGAATGGATTAATAGCATTTCAATGCATTTCAATGCGGAAATTTGCTTTGACATGTGAGCAGATTGAGTTCTGAGCTTGGTCACAGAATGAATTAAAGTTGTATGTCAAGGTATCACTTTATTTGTGTAGGGAAGGTGCTTCCTTCATTGGGAAAAGGTTTTGTAGCATTAGCAGGAAAACATGTAGCCTGAACAAAGAAATTACTGGGGCTCTCCTATCTAAGCCCAAACTTTATCTAAAATCATCCCCTAAGCTAAAAGCAGTCAACTTACCATGAATGGGGGCCACAACAGTGAAATGATACACTTTGCTTTTTACTTGTTTGGGTTTCTATTTGCCAGGCAGATCATTATGAAAGGCTGGAACATGTCTATATTTGGTTTTAATGAAACATGAATTCTGAAGGTCTCCTGACTACTTGTCAATCTGTAGGAACAATACAGAGTAGTCTCTTTTTTCCCTCTCACTTTCCTCTTCATTTCATCCTTGGAATAAGACAAAGGGGGAATGATTTATTTTTGGTTAGGAAAAATGATTTGACTGGAGTATGTCATTCCTGGGAACAAAGCTAGTCCAAACTAAATTTTGAAAGTCTGACATAAAAGTTGATACATGAGAGCACTTTTGTCTCCATACATTTCTTCAGAAGTTTTCTTGGATCTACAAGTATTGATTATCCAACTAGTTTATTTTTTATCTTCAACATTTCTTTATTTGAGGTTCAGGTAAGTAGCATGATCCAGTATGCAATTTATCACTCCATTTCTACTCAAAGAAAGGGGATTTTCTCAGCAGAAACCTATCTGTAACTAAGTAATAGTATCAAGTCTCTCAATCTCCTCTGACAAAGCAAAGTTTTCATTATATTAGTTGTTTAACGGTTCTTTGTTTGTGTGATTGTTTGCAAGGGCAGAATTCCTCTTTTCATTCTGCAATGCACCAGGGTTTTAAATCAAATAATTCCACATTAACCCTAATGACATTTCATCTCCTATTTCTTGTTAAATGTTAACAGAAAAATACAACACATCAAACTCTCAAGGCAGCTGATTGATTCACACCTAATCTACTTTTCTGTCTTTCTCACTGACCCACATGTTTGGTATCTAAAAACAATTACAAGGCTTATTAAATCCTGATTTTACACCTGTAAAGATGGCCAAACCTAACTGATTTTATAAACTCAACCACTTCTACTTAAATTCATTTAAAAATGTTTTCTTGCTTATTCCTTTAGACATTGTTTCAGTTGACTATTATAATGACGTAAAGTCCATTGCAGAATATGAGTCATTTAGTAAATATCAAACCAATGTTTTCATTGTTAAAAAACGTTAGATTTACACCTTTTTTGAAAATGTTGTTATGCTTTGAAGCAGATGAAAAACTTTACAAGATTGTAAGACTGAAAAAATAGCTTCAAGATTGTGAAACTAAAGTAAATATGTATAGTCAATTTTTGGCATCAGAAAGCAGATTAATGTTTCATCCACAAACATATAATACTTCCTGATGTAGACATTTTATAACTATGATGTTCTGTTCTTATGCACAATTCTTTTGCAATACAGATGTTGCTTTATATTTCATTTATGCTGTTCAAATATGTGATCCCCACATACATATCACCATCCTGTATGCAATGTGGTTGACTTTTGAATTTCAGTAGACTGAAGCTTTGCATGAGTTCATGTTACGTGGTTTCAGTTTTATGTAAAAACTCACTCCATCAATGCAGGTGAAAGCAGCAGAGGATCAGGTTGTTCCTGAAAGCAATCTTGTTCCCAAGTGCCAAATCTGGTGGAACACCCAGCTGCACTTCTCAAACTCCTTCCTTTGCCAAGGCAGGCAACAGAAGTATGGTTCTGCTTCTCTTGGCAGAAGAAGGAGACAAAACTGGCACCTGATGAAGCTAAGGCAGCATGCATACAAAGCATGAATCTTCTCTTCAGCTGCTTGCCTTGCTACAGAGCAGCAGGTTAGCAAGGAAGGGGAATATTTTGACTATAAACAGTATTTTCAGCTTTCAGGGGCATATCTAGGGAAGAAGTAATGAGTTAAATATCTGTTCGGGACTTACAATTGGCTGGGAAGCCCTCCTCTAGGTCCCACCACCATCACATGTAGTGGTCTCTCAGCTCTGGAACACCCTCCCCAGGGAGATTATGCAAGCACCCACTCTTGCAACATTTAGGAGGGAATTAAAGATGTGGCTATTTAAACAAGCTTTTAACAATGACGAATCAACTCTACAATATGGATATACCTTGTTTGGGGTAGCAGGCCCCTTTAGCGCATAGGAATGATTGGGCTTTTAATCTAATGTTTTACCATTTTTATTGCCAACTCTGGTTGCTGCTTGTATTGTATCATTTTGTCTTTTATTGATTGGTTATGTTATTAATTGTTTATCCTACTTGATGTAATTTATTGTATTGTATTTTATTGTGTTATTGATGTTGTGAGCCACCCCATGTCACTTTGGGAGATGGGATGGAATATAAATAACATTATTATCATCATTATTACCTGAAAAAATTGGTTCCACATTTTACATGAAAATTGTATTGTGGTTCTAGAATGGAACCCTTGTGTAATGCACAGATGTCCTACTGTATTTTTATGATTAGTAAGTTTCTAGAATGAGTGCATTTGTTTTGTATGATAAACCAGCGGCATATACATAATTTCTCTTTATTGATTGCCCTGATATCCATCTTTTTTTGTTCACAAGATCATTATATGAATGGGTCTGTTATCCAGGCAGCTTACAAGGCAAGATCTGTATTGAGTACCATAAAACTATTTTCTATGTCATTCATAAAATAACATATAGAAAGGCAAGCATGAGAAGATAATCCATGCAAGCTTTAAAAGACTGTTCAGAATATATTACAGCAGTCTCTGGGTTGTGAACAAGATAGATTCTATAGGTTTGCTCTTAAGTTGAATTTGTATGTAAGTCGGAAGAGGTACATTTCACCACACTTTTTGTCCCTGTGACAATTAGATTTTGAAATATTTGTGTTGTTGTGGAAACAAGGATTGCATACAAAGCCTCAGTGGAGACACCTTTTCCCCATGATTCCAGGGGTGGTTTTTCTTTCCTAGGGGTAGATTTTCTCTCCCCTGCCAAACTGCAAAAAAATAAAACTAAATAAAAGTAAGAGTACATCTTTTTATCCGAATACCATTGTTCGGTTGCCAGCTTCATGATTCCTGACAAATATTTCTCAAAAGTGGAAGAAGAATCTCTCTGTGTTGTTTTTTGCTCTAAATATGTGCTTGTAACAGAAAAAAAAACAGAAAGAAGAAAATTGGCATGAAATAGAACAGACACTTGTTTGTGTATAAAACAACCTTGGGGACATCTGTTGCGAAACAGTGTATATTGCTTTATTTGCCAGATTTGTCTCTGCAAGCAAAATTGCCATTTGTTTCCTACAACTAAGCTGTCCAAAGTATTTTCCAACACACACATTTTTTGTTGTATCATAGAAAGCAATTAAAACATGTTGTGTGTCCTTGTAGCTACTCAAACCCAGCAAGTTCATTTTATCCAAAGTTACACACACAGAGTATCATCAAATATAATATAAAACCACTCAGCTCTACAATTCTTGCCACATCTTGGTAAAATGGGATAATGATAGGAGAGCCTAAAGCAACAATTTCCTTGAAAGTTGACATTTACATGGAACATTTTATATAATTTTATCTCCCCTTTTTTGAGATTCTGATTTCTGTATTTATCCCCAAAGGCTCTTGGAATTCAGCAGCTATTCAGTAAAAAAACTGAGTGTTTGTGTTTCAGCATAGTAGTTTGAAAGACACAGAGATAAATCACATTCAAAGCGACAATGTTAGCTTTCCCCACATTTGGTTAGGATTCAGGGTCTAACCATGTGCAGTCAGTCCCCAAGATACAATCAGGATAGGTTATGTAGGTTTGTTCTTAGGTTGAATTTATTTGTAAGTCAGAACAGGTATATTTTAAAAGTGCAACTCCAGCCAAAACTCCATATATATATATATATATATATATATATATATATATATGCATGCCAGTGGTTCTGTAGGTCTCCAACTTCCAGAAATCCTAATAGTTGGCAAACTGGCTGGGATTTCTGGGAGTTTTAGGCCAAAGCACATGGGGACTCAGAGTTTGAGAACCACTGATATAAGCTTTGGATAGAGCTTGGATGCAGCTGGCACATAAGCCGAAGCTGGGAGTAAGCACTTCTGACTGTCACGTCTACCTGGGCTGACATTTGGAGAGATAGATCCAGGAGCACTCCCAAGCTGTGAACATGGATACCATGAACTCCCAAGCTGCATCTGACATAAACTGGCCTCCAGTGGTATGTTGAAGTCACCCAGAAGCAAAAGTCTGGGTGACTCCAACAACACCTCCGAAACTAGTTCCATGGGCTCAGCCAGGAAATCTGTGAGACTGCAGGGTGAATGGTACACTAACAGAAGCCCTAGTCTATCCCTGGTTTTCAGACTCCGGTATAAGCACTCAATGTGCTTCTGCTCCCTAGCAGGTAATCTGGTCAGGTTAAGAGGGTCTTTATAGGCCACAGCACGCCCCTCCACACACACACACTTACCCATGCCTGCTCACTAACACAGTACTCGGTTGGTTTGGCCCACTATCATCCCCCAGCCAAGTTTCACTGAAGTATGCCAGGTCAATAAAAAGAGTGAATGTTCTATTGATTAAGTATCTTACCCGCCCCCTGCCCACCTTTTAAAACCACCACTACCTTTCCTCTCATGAAGGACCATACCATTTGAGTCTATTTGTTTCCTCATATCACTTCATGCTTACATTGTATTAGTATGAAATCATAGACTCAGGAATAGTGATTTACCCAGAATTTACCTGTCAGTGTTGTGGTTCAATAGAAACTTAAGTTTCTATATCATAGCCTATGATTTAAAAAAAGTCCAAAAATAAATTGGAATAGAATGTTAGGCTTCCTTCTCTCATGAAATATCCAACCAATTTTAATAAAACCAGGATAACATGTTCATGAAGTTTCATATTGGTTTATTGTATATATTGCAGTGTCATCTGTTAATGTCTGAAAATCAAGGGCCAGGTGTGGAATATTTGGTGCACAGTGAATTTGCATGTGGATGGTAATGATGATGGTACTCGTGGGATGATTTGAGAAAGAACTGGAGAGAATCAGGAAGCATAAGGGTTTTAGAAGAAGACATTTAGAATGCTAGTTCTCTGGAGGGGGACTGGTAAGAGGAAAGGAGAAAGATTGTACATGTAGATTATATTTATATGGTTAAGACTTAGATTAGTAATATTGGCTTCAGAAGAAATGACAACTGTAACCATATAGTGTGACTGTCATTTCCACTGAATCAGTATCTGTGGTTTCATTTATCCACAACTGCCAAAATATGGCCTGTCTAGGCATTTCCTAAATCCTCTAGTATGACTTTATGGGTATTCTTGGGCCAAAAGTCCTTCATTTCAGTAGAGCTTACTATTATCTGTGTTTTTACATATCCATGCAAAGTCCAGGAATGCATTCCCACAGATACATGAGTCATATTGTATTTGTGTTCCTGTATAGTAAAGAGAAAGTAATATATATTAGCATAAATTGTCTTCATTAAAATTTATATTTGTTACTGATCATATCCATATTTAATACTGGTCTCTATTACCAGAACATTGGAGACCTAGAAGAGCAACCCTTGTATAGAGATAATAGTAGAAATTGATCTACCAAAGACCTTCATGGTACCAGTAATTTGAAAAAAAAAAACCCAAATGCATTTGTACAGGGCAAAGAAATGCTTTAGGAAGACTTATCACACTAGAGAGTGAATATACTTAAATTTTGATATCTGCCTCCTGTAGAATTCTGGGATTTTTTAGTTTAGTAAGGCTGTTAAAGGTTCCTCCCTAAACTACAAATCCCAGAATTCTGTAGGAGGCAGCAACCAGATTTAAAGTGGATTCATTCTCTAGTGTGATTATGTAGTTAATATATTTTCAGGGACATTTTTATATATGCCCTGATTTTAGACACTGGGGTAAAAATGTTAGTAGTGAAGATCTTACTCTGGCTTCCATCCAAAGTATAGAAAAGCTTACATTGTTGGGTTAATTTCATTATGATACTACTTGAGAAATCATGTAATGCTGCTATAAAACTTGTTACATGCAAGGGCAGTGTTTCCTGTTCTTACTTTGAAGTGTGTTTATGATTATGCCATCCATTATATCCTAGCATTATTTGAATCCTGTGCTGGGAGAAAAGTGGGATTAAATAAATTAAGTAAATAATAATAATACATTTTATTTATTACTGACCTCTCCTGGTGGCTCAAGGTGAGTAAAAACACAGTCAAAAATATTTAAACATGAAATATATACAATATATTTTATAGATAAAAAAACAAATATATTAAAATCTTGCACCAAAGACATATAAATAAAAATAAAATAAACATATCTCAAATAAAGAGCTGAAACCAAAGCATTACCAAAGACAAAAACGGATATACAACCAACTGTAACTAAAAAAACATTTTTTTTTTAAATTATGTCATGGTTTGCTTGGGCAATATTCTACATGCCCCTCAATCCTATCATCTAACATCTCTCTATAAAATCCATTGTATCTAGATGAATATGTTGAAAGGTGCAGGAATGTAATGGGAATGTTAGCATTATGTTTTTTTTCCTGGTATCTATATGAACATTTTCAATTTTGCAAGCTATTTAAGATCAAGACTATAATGCATCATGAGTTCATAAACCCTTGAATCTTGAGTACAGATTTTTTAAAATTCCCCCCCATCATATTATTGTAAATCAGAAGACAAACAAAAGTAACCCTTTCCCACAATTATTATTAATGATTATCCAACTTGTCACAGCTTTCATAGAATGAGTTTGTTTTTAAAAAGGAATTTTTGGTTCCCAATAATTCATTCTATGGCTTAGTGCAAATCTATCATACTAATTTGGTCCATTGAAACTATGATCACTGAGTAATGATAGTGTGGAAATTGAAGATATGGCTTTAACACCCAAAGTATAGAAATAATTGATGTAATTAATCCTAGCCTAGCATGGAAGAGTTACTAAATCAATAAGATTTTATGTCTTTCATATTGGCATATATATATTAGGGGATTAAAACTCAGGAATCTTCGCAGTATAGCTCAATTTCTTTGATTTTCCCCATCTCATTATGTTTTCTTTTCTAAAATATCTGGGACCCTGCCTTTATGGGTGATATTGTGCTGTGTTTTGTGCCTAGTGGCTGGCAATCAGGATTATATTTGAGCAGCATTTCCAGGGAAGCAGAGAGAGAGAGAGGGAGAGCAAGAAAGGAAAGGCAGAGAAAGAAAGGAAAGGATAAAGACACTCACACAGATAGAACCTTGTTTAGTGATTTGCATTCCAACCAATAAAATAGGTTGTAGTGTAAAAATCACCCCTCTCCCCAAAAAATTAGAGACTAATAGATGAGATGGGGTTTGAGAATTTGAATTTCTTTTTTGACCAGAATATTTTAGAAATCACAAATTTCCTTAAAAAAATATTGAGTGTGTATATATGAGTATTTCAAAATATGTGTATATATGTGTATTTCAAACTTCCTTAAAAATATTGAGTGTGTATATATGTGTATTTCAAAATGTAGATTTAAAAATCAGGATTTTGATGATAGCACTACTGATACAGAGATTATTTTGAGTGCCTTGTTGTTAAGATTCTGGCTTCAAATCCTTGTGTATAGATTCATATGTGTAGTATTGAATTACATTTGCTACTAGGGTCTTTTTTTCCTGATGTGGTCTTCAACTTTAAAAACTGCATAACTGGAAATTGACTATAGAATTACTCTAGAGGTCCTAGAGATGACACCCCCCCCCCCAAACCGGTGCCATTTCTCATTTTATCAGACTCCGTGGCAAAACAGCAGGGATGCAGGAAAACTGTCACTTTATGCACCGCTCCCAAGGAGCGATGCCTCCCCATCATTTGGGGAATGCTCCATTGGAGCCAACACAACACTAGTTACTTCCTGTGTTAGGAGGGAAGCATCCTACAATGCTTCCACTCCAGTTGGGAGCAGGACTTCAATAGAAAGTCAATCACGGGACTGTCCCTTTAGCATCCTGGGATGCTAAAAAAAGGTGTGATAAGGTCCATAGAGAGACCATATTAATGAAATCTGTGAATAATCAAATCCACAAAAGTTAAACTCACAAATGTGAAGGTCCAATTGTATTACCTTCTTATTGCCAGTATATTCTGGGCTGTACCTACTTACTTAGCTTGACTGGGGACTGATGGTGGAATATTCTATTTGGTCTGTTTATGACAAAATATTCCCAAGATGTGCACAATTCTTCATAAATTAAAGCCAAGGGAAATAGCTTTTTCCCAAAAAAGAGGGAAATACAAAACTTGACAGATGTATATCCCTAACCAGGCCCGTAGCCAGGATTTCATTTCGGGGGGGGGGGGGCTGAATATTTTTTCGGGGGGGGGGGGGTTCGGGGGGGCTGAGTTTCGGGGGGGGCTGAGTCTGAGTGAAAGAGGGTCTAGCCTAGCAAACCTTTTGTATCATTACCCCAATACTCCCATGCATATGGGATATATTGAGTATGGTGATCAGATCATGATATGAATAAACATAACAGTTTAAATAATGCACCAGTAAGGCCTTTTCACGAACCACCATGAGAATTTCGGGAGGGGGGGGGGGCTGAAGCCCCTCAACCCCCCCCCCCCCCCCCCGGCTACATGCCTGTCCCTAACAAAAACCTGAAAGAAACTAATATTCAGTACTGATCTCTAACTGTACCTTCCAGAAGCATCTTTAAATAGACAGAAAGTTGTTTTAGTATATGATGGCACATGTGACATATTTGGGTTGCTGGTCTCTGTTGTGTTCCTTTTTAACTTTCCTCTCCCCATTAATTGGTCACAATTTTATAACACTCACATGTAGATTGCAAGTAACTGAGTTGATCTATGACTGAAAGTATGGGTTGAGAGTTTAGTCTACTAAATTGGTAACTGGAAGGAGGAATGTACTAATTTATTTTAATTGGGATATGTCATTGTATTATTATTATTATTTACTTAGGAATTTCAGTATACATGCACACACACCAAAAATGAAAATAATGTAAAGTGTTAGTACTATAGAGAATTGCGCATTTGTGTTTCTTCAACTGATGTAGAAGAGTTGCCATGAATGGAAAATGGTAACAATTTCATATTTGATCATTCTGTTGAATGCAATCAATTTATGCTAGGAATATGAAAGCTGAAGCTCATTTCGCCAGCAATTTAAACTAGAAATTCTGTGGGCCTCTTTTAAATGGCAACAATGTGAAAATCTCTTTCTTGGATAGTCCGATTACTCATGACTTTACTCATTACTCATTACTCATACTTTACTTTACTCATATGGATGTCTTTGAAAAATAATGCCTTCTTCTTTCTAATTCCAGAGAACTTTGCCTATTTATTATTTGTCATCAATATCAAATGCAACGCTTTTTATCCTGTTTGCATGTCTAGTTGCATTAATATCCCTTAGGCTTAAAGATACAGTTGAAAAGAGGAGAATCTGTATACTACTTTGAGTTTATTTGAGGACAAAATATAGAGAGGGTATATATATGTACAGTATAATTGTAACATATGAACAAGATAGTTGAAATGCAGCAGATTGGATCTTAGAAGGCTGTAAGGAGCTGAAAGCTGTTGGAGAACAGAGCTAACCTGTGACCCAGAAGGATATTTGCCAATCTCAACTGAAGTAGTATTGAAATAAGGTTTAATTGCCAATATGTCCAAGTTTTCAGGTGGAATATTTTTTGTTCCCCTCAGATAGCAAGATATCTTGGGTCAGCCCTGATATAATGGAAAATAAAATGTTTAATCTAATAGGAGACAGTGTGGAATAGTGATTTGAGTGTTAAACTAGGTCTCTGGAGACCAGGGTTCATAAGCCTGCTCAGTAATGGAAAACCATTGGGTAACCTTGAGCAAATCATAATCTCTTAATCTCAGAAGAAGGCAAAGGCAAACACCCTCTGAACAAATTTGCTAAGAAAACTGCATGATAGCTTCTCCTTTGGGTCACCTTAAGTTGAAAATGAGTTGAAGACACACACCACCACCAATTCTTTTTATTATTATTAAATCAACTTGTTGAAAAAGTGTATTGAATAATAATATTTTTAAAGTATTACTCAACCCTGGGCTAACACATTTGTAAATACATTTTTTTCTTTGACTTCATGCAAGATATAAAAAACATAGTGGCAGTGCTTTAAAGCTTTTTGACATGGTTTAGGGAATGATAGTAACTTGAAAGTTGGGTAAATGCTAGGCCTGTTTGATCAAGAAAAAATTTGTTTCTAAAATCGATTCGTAATTGGGGTGTTTTTTTGTTTCGATATTTAAAATATTTACAAAACTTTCCAAAAAAATGTTTTGTTATTTACGAAATTTCGTAAATATTTACAAAACATTTTTTAAACTCCATTTGCCTAGTATTTTAAATATCGAAATTTTTTCTTGATCAAACAGGCCTAGTTTCCAACAGACCTCTGAGGATGCCTGCCATAGATGTGGGCAAAATGTCAGGAGAGAATGCTTCTGGAACATGGTCATACACAGCCCTGAAAACTCACACAAGCGGCCTCCGCGCGCCATCCGGCTCCGGCTCCTGCGCCCTCCTCCTCGGGTGAGCGCGCGCGCGCGCCATCCAATGGGCTCCGGCTTCTGCGCCCTCCTCCTCCTCCTCCCAGCTGTGTTGCAGGAAGTGCGAGGAGGAGGAGGAGGAGGACGCAGAAGCCGGAGCCGGATGGCGCGCGGGGGCTCCGGCTTCTGCGCCCTCCTCCTCCTCCTCCTCGCACTTCCTGCAACACAGCTGGGAGGAGGAGGAGGAGGGCGCAGAAGCCGGAGCCGGATGGCGCACGGGGGCTCCGGCTTCTGCGCCCTCCTCCTCCTCCTCCCAGCTGTGTTGCAGGAAGTGCGAGGAGGAGGAGGAGGAGGACGCAGAAGCCGGAGCCGGATGGCGCGCGGGGGCTCCGGCTTCTGCGCCCTCCTCCTCCTCCTCGCACTTCCTGCAACACAGCTGGGAGGAGGAGGAGGAGGGCGCAGAAGCCGGAGCCGGATGGCGCACGGGGGCTCCGGCTTCTGCGCCCTCCTCCTCCTCCTCCCAGCTGTGTTGCAGGAAGTGCGAGGAGGAGGAGGAGGAGGGCGCAGAAGCCGGAGCACAGCAGCCTCCATCCCATTAACGACACGAGCTGAAGCTCGTAAAAAAAATGGGGCTGCTGTTTCGATATTTTTAAACCCTTCCGGGTTTAAAAATATGTTTTGAAATCGCTTCGGATATGGTTAAAATAACGATTTAATTACGAAATAACGAATTAACGAACTAAAACCGACAGGCCTAGTAAATGCTTGTCTTACAGCCACTCCCCATTACACTGATCAGAAAAAATGCAGTGATTTGTTAGTGACCCAGAAACGTTTCCACATTTTTAACATACCTTAGTAGCATTAGTGAAAACTATGAGCATATTAAACTCAATGTAAATCTACCAGTTTACTTGGGAGAGGGTGTAAAATGTGTTGGTTTAATTTATTAAAACGCTTTCAGTGACATGTTGCTCTATTTTGCTCTATAACCTCGAGAATGATACATTACTTCTTATGCATTTGATCAAAATAATGATCACTAAATGAGATGTGACTGAGAAAATATGGGCTGATACAAATTCTTCTGCATCAACAGCTGATGGATATATTATTTTGAGGACCCTGCACCCGATTTGAAAGGATGGTTTGTTAATG
The DNA here is from genome assembly GCF_037176765.1 of Anolis sagrei. NCBI lineage: Eukaryota > Metazoa > Chordata > Lepidosauria > Squamata > Anolidae > Anolis > Anolis sagrei. Next base: position 145,366,994 of record NC_090025.1, read on the forward strand.
GCAATTAGATGAAAATGGGCATAAGGTCAAGAGAAATTTCAGACCTGAAATGAAAAGTTTAAAAACCATAATTAGAAGTAAAATAATTTGCATTCATATTAACAGTAAAGTCTTATAAAAGAAGAGAGAGGGGGCAAAAATTAATTAGGTGGTTTACTTCATTGACTGATGAACACAGGTGTCCCTTGGAAGAATGAAAATGACAAAGTAAAAGAGACAAATGGGAGGAGACATTTTAAGTGAACTGATTTGAGTTGGGAAGTAACCCCACTTTTGTTTGGGTGTGCTCTACATAAAAGGCAAATATTACTCAGGGCTATCTCATGATGTCCTGTTGGTATCATGACTAGCAGAAACCATAGATATTGCTATGGAAAAGTACCATATTTACTCAAATCTAATACTCATCTCTCTCTCTTTTTTTTTTGCTAGATTACATAGCCAAAAGTGGGGTGCTCATTAGATTCAATGGCACATCAGAATCATGCATGTAAACTGAACCCTTTCGACAAGCCAAGGCTGGAGAACTTGACAGCCACAGCCTGATGGAGGAGCACAGCTTCCCAACTAGTCTCCTCTAGCCTGTCAGAACACAACTTGTGACCATCACCAAGAGGACCTTTTCATTGAGCTTCCCAAGACTGTGTAATGACAGAGATTTGACAGCCAAATCAGCTATCTGAATTTAAGACTCAATTGAAGATCCATCTCTTCTGGTGCTCCTCGTCAGTCAATTTTAGCTTGTGATTCTGCAATTATCTGTTAACTGTAATCTGCATTTTAACTCTGTGTATCTTGTTATATGTATTTTAATAGTGTTTGATATCTTTAACAATGTTGTACCCACCTCCAGCCACAAGGGGAGACAGGTAATAATAAATAACTGGAAAAGCTTATATGATATGAGGATTTAAAGATAGAACTGCAAAGACTCTGGCACAAGGCAGTAAAGGCACTTCCAGTGGTGATTGGCACATTGGATGCAGTGCCTAAAGTTCTTGGCCTGCACTTAAAAACAGTTGGCGCAGACAAAATTACCTTCTGTCCGCTTCAAAAGGCCACCCTACTCGGATCTGCATGCATTATTCGCTGATACATCATACAGTCCTACATACTTGGGAAGTGTCCGACGTGTGATCAAATACAAAAGCCAGCATAGTAATCTTGTTCTCTGTGTACTAATCTTGCTATGTATCAAATAATAATAACTATTATTATTATTATTATTATTATTATTATTATTATTATTGAGGGGCACGGCTTTCCCTTTGCCTGTTGGCCACTTCGAGGTGGGCAGCAGAACAGCCTACACACAAGGAGAACCATGTATTGCTTTCAGAGCAGTGTGGAGCGTAATGTCTATAGTGTCCTCTGTCAATCTGTTGGCTCTATATGCAAACCAATCTTTATCCAGTGCATGTGGAAGGCAAGAAATTATATGCCTGCAGAGCAGTTTTTCAAGGAATTTCATGATGGTGACAAAGACAAGGACAAACAGACCGAAGGATAGCTTTTATCCTAGAGCTGTGGTTATGTTAAACTTCATGGTTTTGTACTGATGTGGCATTGGGGGCTGTGTGGTGGTGGTGGTAGTGTGTGTGTGTGTGTGTGTGTGTGTGTGTGTGTGTATGTATGTATGTAGGGGTGGGTGTGTTGTTTTGTGGTGTGTGGGGGGGAACGCATATAATTTTGTTGTGCAATAGTAGAATGACAAATCAAGCTATTCTATTCTCACTCAGAAAAGAGAGCAAAGCCCCCATGTCAGCATAAAGGATGACTCCTTTCCACCTCCCAGACCTCTGAACTCTAAGAGGCCATTCCAGAGGCCAACCCTATACAAATGAAGCCAAGGAGTGCACCAACATTTGATACTTTCTCCCAAAACCTGACAGCCTTACTAAAGACACCACCCTAAAGCCAGTTCTCCAGTCCCCAAGAAGGAGTATGGACTAGGCAAACCCCTCTCTTCTCTTCTCTTCTCTTCTCATCCCCCTCCCAAAGAGGGGGAAAATGTCCACCTGCTCCAATTGACAAACAAACTCGTACTGCACTGAGGGTGGCAGAATAGGGCATTTGGATTCAAAAGGCCCATGTGAAGGCTGCTATCATTTAAATAGCCTCAGGCCTTGCCGTCTACAAATGACCAGCCTTTAATATACCTTTATTCAGGGAGGCCATCAAAACTATTTCCTTGCCTTTCACACCAATTGCTGCATGGTCTTTGGTTTGAAATGTCACCTGTACATTACTTAGCAGTATGCAAGAACATACATGAATGCTCACACCATATTTTCTTTAAACTGACCCCATAAATACTTCTATTGGTCTTGGAACTTACAAAAAAAGCCAGATGCCCTTCCATATTTACCCCTTCATATTTGTGGATTTCATTTATAGGGCTTTATAATCAGCATTGGAGCCCCCATTGACGCAGTGGGTTAAACCCCTGTGCCAGCAGGACTGAAGACTGACAGATCGCAGGTTCGAATCCGGGGAGAGGCGGATGAGCTCCCTCTATCAGCTCCAGCTCCTCATGCGGGGACATGAGAGAAGCCTCCAACAAGGATGATAAAACATCAAATCATCCGGGCGTCCCCTGAGCAACGTCCTTGCAGACGGCCAATTCTCTCACACCAGAAGCGACTTGCAATTTCTCAGGTCGCTCCTGACACGACAAAATAAAATAAATAAAAAATCAGCACTTTGAATTGTGTCTGGAAACCAGCTGGCAGCTAGTGGACTTGTAAGACGAAAGTCATATAGCCCTGTTACCAGAATGCATGATTTCACTGGTTGCAGTTTTTTGTGCCAACTGAAGCTTTTGAAGAGTCTTTAAAGGTATGGTACTGAAAGAGCTCATTAAAACCAACAGGTCATGCATATATTGTACTTCTGAGATTGTACTCCATATTGTATGTAAAGGCACAACATTTTCTTGAATCCACATATGCCAGAATGGTTTTCTGAACACTCAGCTTTGTTTTCCTGTAGAATTCACAGAACTACACCTGCAATATGGGCAGCCTATGCCATTGTCACCTGAACAGAACAAAATATAATGATTTCCCTTCATTTGAGCTATTTGTCACCATCACCCCTAATAAATGCCTGGACCAAAAATGATTGGGAGAACACATTTATTGATTAGGTAGAATTGCCCCACACTGTTTTTCAACAAGCAAAGATTCATTAAAGTATTACTGATGTGCTCAGATTGTTTGGAGTTTAGCTCCATTTGAGGAAAATCAAATTTATTTCATTGGAAAGACATTGGAATATACTGAGATCATGAAGCCCACCCCCCACCCCATAAGATATGTTATTTCTACTATACCTTGTGGTTTGTTACTGCATATGTAAATCTTGATTTCACAAACACTCCTTTGAGAATAGGCCATTGATAAACCTGCAATTACTTTGCAATTCTTACTATGATCAGGCAATACTGCACATTTACACAATGGAAGTTTAAAATCCTACTACATAAGAGTTAAACAATAGTTTTCCAAAACTCACCAAAAATAATGAGCAACAAATTGATCAAGACTATTTTGATGAAAGATATGTCCCAACTAACTCTGATTTAAAGTAAATAAAAAATACGAAAAAATCATTTAGCCATCAATCTCTCCTCCCATCTCCTATTTTGTGTTAAAGTGTAAACTGATTGATAGAGTGCTATGTTAATATTTTATAAGCCTTGTTTTTATAGCTTTGTTGTCAATATTTTCATCAACAAAGAAGAACAACAGAACGTTGAACATCTTTTAAAAATTAGCTAAGATGAATCAATCCCAGCTCTAGCCCCTTGTGTTAAAGCATCAGTGCAAGTAATTCTGAAAGCAAGTGGAAAGGCTGTGAATTTGAGCATTGTGCTTAAAACATAATAAAACAGCCAAAATCAATAGTTAGTCATTGTTATTCCAAACTTGTTTCTGCAAATAGACAGTTGTTAAGCTCCTTTTAAATAAAACTGTGATCCACACTGCATGGCACTCATTGACCAGAGTTTTTAATTTGGTAGAAGTTTTCTTCTTCTGGTCTAAATTTTATTTTTATCTAAATATAATTGAAGTGTGAGATCAAAAGATTGTTTTGTTTAGTACTAGAAGATACTGAAAAAGTCATATTTTATCATATACATAATCAAGATTTAATGACACCAAAACTTAATAAGAGATGCTAATCTCCGAAAGCATGATCTGTCTAAGGTTAATATCTTAATCTAATTTATTCAGAAGTAAATCCCAAAGAGATTTTCTTACGGGTGGTTAGAGTTGTATTATAAAGCATGAGGAAATATACCTGCTGAAGTCTGGGTTGATGTTGATGACTTCACTTACGGTCTGAATGAAACACACATTTTACTGGTAACATTTCTTTAAATTATTTAACATTTATTTCCAGCAGCCCCAGTCCCCATCTTCTACAGTTGCCTGCCTGCCTCACCTGAAGTCATCCTTCTCCCCTTGTCCTGGAGCCCCTCCATTGCCCTTTTTTGAGGCTACTGCCACCTTGCCTTTCTGAATCAGTGAAGCTGATAAACTGCTCTGAACCGTTAAGACTTAAAATAATATATTATGCTCCAAAACATTGGTTTTTGATCCCCAAACATTTATAGATTTCCCATAATATGATTTTTTTGTATTTTGTTAGAGGATTTATGCAGTCTATTTCCAGAAATTACCCAAGTCCTTACTATGTACTTAGAGTCAGCAAAGTGCACAATGCTTTGCATTTGGGATTTATGTGTATATAGGTTTACTTCAGGTTAGAGCTTAGGGAGAACTAGTTAGAAAAGTGAATTAATTATTGAATTGCTAGACTTTTCTGGCCATACAAGTCAAGTCACAATAGTATGGAAAATATAGTCCAAAATATCTGGAGAGTAAAAGGCTCCTGGCTTTGACATAATATGTTTATGCCATTGCTTCCCTGTCTGCCATTAGTAAGAAAATGTAGGGGAGAGAAGAGGGGAAAGTCAGGAAAAGAGGATATATTGTATTGTATTTCAATAATATTATCACTAGGACTGAGATTGAACTGGAATTTGGAATCAAACATTTCCAAACTACTTTCCATTGTTTTGAAGAAAATTTGCCAAGACATGTTACAAAATCACCTGAAAGGAGTTTGTTAGTTATGGCATACAAGCCTTGTAAGGAAAATGTTTCTTCAAAGCTTTCTTTTCCTTACTTGTAGAGAAATTTTGGCAGTAACTTCAGGAAGGAAAAAATACAAAAGAATTAGTACAATACAAAATTCCATTCACTGCTAATCAATACCTTGAAAAGCATGAGTAGCTCTATGGCGATGCTAGCTAAAATGTCATTATATTTTTGGACACAAGAAGGGACAGAAAAGGTACACATATCACTGCCACACATAACTTGTGAGTATTTCAATAGTCTTTTTTTATATATAAAAGGAATCAAATCTAGAATTCTGTGAACGTATGGTCATGCTTTGTCAGACAATGGTTACATTGATATTTTTAAAAATTCTTGGATTATGCCACTGCCAAATTAGGTTCAGTGCCAGATTAACAAGATACATCTCTGAATTAAAATACCAGGTTCCAAGGCTTTTCTTGGGCACAGCTAGCTGTGGATATATAAGAGGAAGGTAGATTCTTTTTTGCTAGGCATGCTCTTGAATCTGAGGATATATGTAGCCCATTCTTTCCCTTTCTTCACTAAAGGAGTCTCCTTCTCCGGGGGTTATTAAGCAAATGCTGGGAGTGTTTTGATTATGTGTTCCTGCGTGGCAGGGGTTTGGACTGGATAGCTCTTGTGGTCTCTTCCAACTCTATAGTTCTATGAATTCTCTGATTCCATGAAAATATTCTATCCATCTTCCAAATGTTTCTTTTAACTCCTTCCATTGTAGTACCCAGAAAATATGCTTTTTGAAGGTAAATTTATTTATCAATATTTATTTATTTACATCATTTCTACCCCACCCAAGGGGGGACTCGGGGCGGCTAACACAGGCAACAATTCAATGCCAACAGGATCAATAACAACAATATAAACCAACAATATAAAATCCTATTACATAACAATTAAACAGTGATATTAATTAAAATTACATAATCACATAGAACACATCACATAATCACAAGTCATATAGCTGTTTCCAATTTTTATAACAATCCTATTGTACCAGTCCAGTGTCTAAAATGCTGCTGTGCCAACTAGCCAAAGGCCTAGCTCCAAAACCATGTCTTTAGTTTTTTCCTAAAAGTAAGGAGGGAGGACGCCGATCTAATCTCACTGGGAAGCTAATTCCACAAGCAGGGGGTCACCACTGAGAAGGCCCTGTCCCTCATCCTCACCAGACACATTTGAGACGCTGGTGCGATGGGGAGCAGGGGCTCCCCAGTAGATCTTAAATTATGAGGTGGAACGTAGAGAGAGATACGCTCGGATAAGTAAGCTGGGCTAGAGCTGTATAGGGTTTTATAGGCCAAGACCAGCACTTTGAATTGTGCTCGGAGGTGGACCGGCAGCCAGTGGAGCTGACGCAGCAGGGGGGTGGTATGCTCCCTGTATGGTGCTCTGGTGAGTAATCTGGCTGCCTCCCATTGGACTAGTTGAAGTCTCCAAACAGTCTTCAAAGGCAACCCCACGTAGAGTGCATTGCAGTAATCTATTCAGGATGTAACCAGAGCGTGGACCGTGGCCAAGTCAGACTTCCCAACTGGCGCATAAGCTTTAACTGTGCAAAAGCTCCCCTGGCCACAGCCGAGACCTGGGGTTCCAGGCTCAGCGATGAATCCAGGATCACTCCCAAGCTGCGAACCTGAGTCTTCAGGGGGAGTGTAACCCCATCCAACACAGGCTGTAACCCTATGCCCTGTTCAGCCTTTCAACTGACCAGGAGGACCTCTGTCCTGTCTGGATTCAATTTCAATTTGTTAGCCCTCATCCAGTCCAACACAGCAGCCAAGCACCGATTCAAGGTCTGAACAGCCTCCTTAATAATAGGTGGGAAGGAGTGACAGATTTGGATGTCATCTGTGTACAGATAACACCTTAATCCGAAACTCCGGATGATTTCTCCCAGTGGCTTCATGTAGATGTTAAATAACATTGGGGACAGTACTGAACCCTGAGGGATTCCACAAAACAACGGTTGTGGAGCTGAATAGGTGTGACCCAATAACACCTTCTGGGACTGTCCCTCCAGGAAGGACCGGAGCCACTGCAAAGTAGTACCTCCAAGTTCCATTTCTGCGAGACGTCTCAGAAGGATACTGTGGTCAATGGTATCAAAGGCCGCTGAGAGGCCCAGCAGAACTAACAGGGACAGACTCCCCCTGTCTAGCTCCTGGCGTAGATCATCTACCAAGGCAACCAAGGCTGTTTTAGTACCATGTCCCGGCCTAAAGCCAGACTGTGGCTAATCAGTGTCTACCAGGAACCCCTGGAGTTGCAAAGCCACTACACGTTCTATGACTTTGCCCAAGTATGGGAGATTGGATATTGGCAGATAGTTGACTAATTGAGTGTGGTCCAGTGATGGTTTTTTCAACAGCGGTTTTTATAACAGCCTGTTTTAGGCTGGCTGGAATCTTGCCAAACCCCCTCTGGCTTCCTTCAACAGCCAGGATGGGCTGTCTAGGATGCATGTGGTTGGCCTCGCCTCTCCAAGGATCCTGTCCACATCCTCGAGCTGAACCAATTGAAATGAATCCATCAAAACTGTACAAGCAGGTGCTCTTGTTACATCCTCAGAGACTGCCATTAGCATGGCATCAAAGTCAGAACGGATCAGAGCAACTTTGTCTGCAAAGAACTGCACAAATGCTTCACAACGAGTTGCCAAGTTGTCAGGGATCTCACTCTGAGGTGGGTTAAACAGCCCTCTGACACCTCGAAACAACTCAGCCAGGCAGTTCTTTGCAGATGCAATATTGGCCACAAGAAAAGATTTCTGTGCGGCTTTTATTGTCACGTCATAGTGCCTTAGGAAGGCATCCAGATGTGTTTGGGCTGATCCGCTATGCTTCCGCCGCCAGGAAATTCCACCTGAACATTAGGAAGAACTTCTTAACTGTGAGGGTTGTTCAGCAGTGGAACTCTGCCCCAGAGTGTGGAGTAGGCCATCTGTCAGGGGTGCTTTGAATGCAATTTCCCTGCTTTTGGGAATGGATGGCCCACAAGGTCTATTCCAACTCTATTATATGATTCTAAGATTGGTAGAAGATCGGCACATGCCTTAAGCACTCAATACAACAGTATACATTGTCTGGGAAATACTAGTGCACTGCACAAATGAAGGGTTCTCCATTCTTATTGCCCTTCTTCATTCAAGTAAGTGAGTAGTTTCACCTAGGAGCTGCGCTTTGCTTCCAATTTGCTTAGGGTATTCTGTGCATACAAGAGATTCATATAAAAAAATCATGCAGATGACTACCAAGCCATGAATCTTTGGTTAAATATGTTAGACATGAGAACAGTCTAGGCACGTCTGAAAGAGCATTATGATAACAACACTACCTACTCTTTTCATTTCTTTCTAACTATGCTACAGACACAGCAAGCTACCTGAGGAACAAATCAAACCTGAATACTTTAGATATATGAACTCTTTTTTTAAACCCTTAGCAAAATGTATTTGTGAGTCCTTAAATGGCATCTGTTCTTATATGGCATCACAATGCAACATTCTCCCTTTGTGTTGTTTGTAAGATGTATGTGTTGTCTTGCAATTACCTGGGACAAGGGACAAGTCAGGATCAAAGAACTAGGTCCACTCCATTTTCCACCCAAACTCCTACAGGCTACTCCCATTGTATCCACCCCACAAAAGTTGAAGTGAGCAAACTCACTCCCAGTTTTCACAAAGGTTATTTTACAGGGGATAAAATGACCTTAAGAAAGAACTGCCTTTCCCGCAGCCTTCTAGAGATGTGATTCTTATTTTGGGGTTTTGAACATTTTGATGGAGATAGGGTGGTCCAGGACAACTTTCTATGCCACCTGTGGTCCATGGTCTGCACAATTCTTATCCATGATTTATCTGTAGCTCTTTCGTCATTTCTAGCAATAGCACAACTGCCTTGGAAACATATGAAATCCTGAGATCTGTAATTTGGTGAGGCATTACAGTTTTCTGCTTGAAAATCCTAATTATCTCTCCCTTAACTGCAAATCTCAGGATACCATATGTTGTTGCCGTGGTAGCTAAAGTGAAATATAGTGCTATAATTGTCTAATGTAAAAATGCCCTTACTACTAGAAGGTAGGTTAAGAGTCCACCAGGATAGACAAAACTCATTTGCATTAGGCTGTGGTACATAATGTTTGTACTGGCCAAGGTATGTAAAAGGAGGAGGGAGATATCTCCTAGAAGGGAGTGAAACAGGTAACAATCTTCAAATGTCAGGTCTATCCATATGTAATGGATAATGGAAATAACCATGGCAAATAGATACGCAGATTTGAGATTTATAGCCAAAAGTTAGTGGTGTGCAAAGTGCATCTGGACACTACAGGAGAAATGAAAACCACATAGTGGCTTTAATGTGTAATTGGCATCTTACCATTCAATAAAGAGCAATGAAATCCACTCCTTTTAAGATTAAAATGAAAATGAGTGGTTTTGCTTATTTATTTTTTTCCGCTGCACTTGTGAAAGCTTTTCTGCTGTTGCAAATCACTTTTGAGTAAAGTTTATTTTGAAAGGTGACCGGATTTTTTAAAGCCCTATGCAAAAGAAATGGAGGTTTATTTGCATTACAAGCCAGCGAACCTTAATGTGGCAATATCGCTTTGACAATAAAATCCTACGAGGTAAAAGATAGACAAGCTCATTTACCAAAACAAAACAAAACGCTTAGAGTGGATACTTTGTGAGCTTGATCATTAAAGCAAATTGGAGGAAAAGCACAAGCACAAGCTTTCCTCTTCTTCCTCTTCCCACATTTCCTGTAATACTCTTTTGCCCTTGGTTGCAAATGAACAGTTGCGGCACTTAATTAGCACTCTTGTACTGACAAACAAGTGGCGTGTGTAAATGCACTAAATGTGCAGATTGGTCTTTAGCTTTGACATCCCAGAAGTCAGAGAACAGCTCATAGAGACCAAACCTATCCCGACAGAATATTCAGTTTCCACCCTCCTTCAGCAATAAAAAATCACAACCAAAAACCATCAGTAAAGCTAAAACTGTAATCCTGCATATGCTCTATGTATCACTGTGAGTCTTCAAGTCTTTCTGAATTATAGTGACCATAAAGCAAAGCTGTCATGGGGTTTACTTGCAAGATTTGTTGCTATCATCCTCCTCTATGGACCCTTCCACACAGCCCTATATCCCAGAATATCAAGGCAGAAAATCCCACAGTATCTGCTTTGAACTGGGTTAACTTAGTCCACACTGCCATATATTCCAGTTCAAAGCAGATAATGTGGGATTTTATTCAGCTGTGTGGAAGGGGCCTAAGTCTGAGAGAATATGATTTTCCAGTAGACTTCAAGGCCCAAGCAAGGATTCAAACCTTGATCTCCACAATCATAGTCCAATGCGCAAACCATGGTGACTGCACTTTGTTTCATACACAATTTCTTCTGACATACACAGTTTCAACCTACTACCCTATCTATTTGAGTATAATGTGCCATATAATATAATGTGCACCTCAGTTTTGAAAGTGTGCATTACCAAAAAAAAAAAAAAGAATGCTATTGAATGGAACAAAAGATGGTGGTGGCCACAAAAAGGCTGGTAGAAAGCTGCGTCCCTCTGTCAGTCCTGGTAGAAAGATGATTTTGGCCATGAAAAAGTTGTTGAGAAGCCAATGGTGCCATAAAAAGTCTGATGACAAGGTGGCATCTCATCAACCTTTCTAGGCCACTGTCGCCTCTTCTTCCTCCACCCCCAATCGGGATCTCTTGCTCAATGGTGCAGATGTGTTTGCATGACCGATTCTAACACATAATCAAATTTAATGCGCACCTCAATTTTGGCAATATAATTTAGCCAAAAAATGTAAGCATTAGATTCAAGTTAATATGGTATGTGCAGTTTTCAAACACAGAGATCCATAAATTGCAAAACTGAATATCTACACACAATCTAGGGCAGTGGTTCTCAACCTTCCTAATGCCACAGCCACTTAATATACTTTCTCATGTTGTGGTGACCCTTAACCACAAAATTATTTTTGTTGCTATCTCATAACGGTAAATTTGCTACTGTCATGAATCATAACATAAATATCTCATATGCAGGATGTATTTTCATTCACTGGAACAAATTTGTCACAAATACCCAATACACCCAAATTTGAATGCTGGTGGGGTAGAGAGGAGTTGATTTTGTCATTTGTGAGTTGTAGTTACTGGGATTTATAGTTCACCTACAATCAAAGAGTATTCAGAACTCCACAAATTATGGGACTGAATGAACTTGGTACACAGAACTCCCATTACCAACAGAAAATACTGGAAGGATTTGGTGGGAACTGCCCTTGAGTTTTGGAGTTGTAGTTCACCTACATCCAGAGAGCACTGTGGGCTCAAGCAATGATGGATCTGGACCAAACTTGGCATGAATACTCAATATGCACAAATTTGAACACTTGTGGAGTTTGGGGAAAATAGACCTTGACATTTGGGAATTGGAGTTGCTGGGATTTATAGCTTACCTACAATCAAAGAACCCCTTGAACCCCAGCAATGAAAAAATTGAGCCAAACTTCTCACACAGAATTCTCATTAATCAACAAAAAATATTGGAGGGATTTGGGAGGAATTGACAGTGATTTAGGGGAGATTTAGTTTACCTACATCTGGAGATCACTGTAAACCCAAACAACCATGGGTCTGGACCAAATTTAGCACAAATATCTGATATGCAGAAATTTGAATACTGGAGGGGTTGGGAGGGATTGATTTGGTCAGTTGGGAGTTGTAGTTGCTGGGATTTATAGTTAACCTAGAATCAACAAGCATTCTGAACACCAATGATAGGATTGGACCAAATTTCCCACACAGAATCCCCATGTCTTGAAGGGACTTACTAGTGCAAACCTCTCTCCAGCCTAGCACGCTCTTCCTTGCCTACACATGTGCACCATACTGCATTGTGCTGATTATGCCTGCTCTCCCCTTCCCACTAGGAGTCTCAGAAACAGCCCACCCCTTGGCTGAGAGGTCAGCAGAGAGGCCGGCCAATCACAGCAGGAGGAAGTCTTTTGGTGGGAGGATTTTCCTTCTATTTCCAAAAAGGAAGAGACAGGCAGAGACGTCTTCAGTCTTCCCTGTCAAAGGGGTTCCTAAGACCATCATAAATATGTGTTTTCTCATGGTCTTTGGTAACCCCCTCTGAAACCTCCCTCGTGACCCCCCCCCCCCCCCGGTTGAGAAATGCTGATCTAAGGGATAACAGTCTTTCAGTTTGCATATTAATCTAGTACATATTAAGTAGGTTATATCATATCTTAAAAATACAATTGGCACTGAATCAGAACTGTTACTTTTGATGATGGTCCTATAACATGATGTGTGGTACCACATGCATGTATAAAGCTATTCCAAGCTATTGACAGGCAAAGCTTGAGCCACAGTTCCAAGACTTATCTGGTGCAGTGAGATCTGGGCTCTTTTGTGGTGGCAAGTTCATGATGTCACTTTGTGTAATTCATGAGATTTCTTAGAGTGACTCATGATTTTCACACAGTTTTCTTAGGTTTTGGTAGTTTCTTCTTCTGAAATATAGCCTATAACACCTCGTATTCATTTATGGTTTATCATCTTGTTTGTGTTGTTAGCTTCTATCAAATTTACTTCTACTTATAGCAGCCCTATAAAGAAATGTCAATGAAAGATTCCCTTTAGAGTCAAAATGAGACCACTCTTCTTCAGTTTAGTTCATTGCAGGAATTGCTTAAATTCATACTTAGGTTTTGTTTGCATGTGTAGCAATCTCCTCCTCTAATGTCTTCTCCTTCCCCTCACCATGATCAGCAGTACTGGATCCTAGTCACCAACAATATTCAGTGTAGATCAGATCTAAATAGGGATCAGATCCAAACAGAAATGATATGTCTTTGCTTGCATTTCCCATCTTTTAAAACCAAATGCAACTTCAGAAAATTAAACTCAACAGAAGAGTAGAACTACTTAACTTTTTTTCATTAACAATATTTTTACTGCATGAAATCATTTACCTCCAGCTACTTTTCTTCTTTCAAAATATAGGTAGCTCCACCATCTGACATTACCCTGTTTTATCTTGCATGCATGCACACAGGGACACAGCATGCATACCCAGCTGCTATTGATTTTTGAAATGTCAAGAGAAAGTTACATAGAACTGCATGTCACATTTAGTTTGAGTTTCAGTCATCCCATTTTGTAGATAGCAGTCACAGCCTAATAATGCATGGCTTTCGATTTCTCAGCATCAGCCGCAAACAAGTGATATTAAGTTGTGAGGTGACAGAGAGCGGTACAGAGCCGTTTGCACAAATCACAAAAGGATCCTTGCCAAGAGCACTAATAATGTAAGTTTTATGTGAACTTTGCCTTTTTGCCAGTTTGCAGGAGCTAATTCCAGTACTCGTTTCCAAGAGACAGAGATTAATTGGTTGCCTTTATCAAAGCATTTAGCGATTAGGAATGCGTTTCTCTCATCCATATCTTCCATCGTGGACTCTAGTCGCTCAATAAAAAGATGTTCCCCAAACCAAGGCATTCATTTTTCAATATAGTATTATGTGACAACGAGTTACTGCTTTTGTAAAGCTATTACTTTTACTGTCAACATCACTGCACCGATGGGCTGTCTCATTAGAAAGGAATAAATTGGAAGTGAATAAGAAAAAACTTTCCCGAACAATAAATTGACCTCTGGCAAGTGTATATGATTTTTCTTGTATCAGACATATCAAAGTAAACAACAGTTAGGATGTTCCCAGCTCGTAACTTTCTTAAGACTTGTATGGAATTTATGGACAGACAAATTTCAAAGGCTGCGGCTCCTCAAATGATTAAGGAACTGCTGATCTTCTTATGTAGTAGATGTCATTTAAATATAAATGCTGAATGATTGCTCTTGGGATGTAAAAATAAACTCAAAAACCAGAGAAGTAATTGATTTCCTTGAGAAAGCTTGTTTAACCATGTAATTTCCCCAATGACAGAGATGTTGAAATGTGCGTCTCTTTGGGAATATAGATGAGATAGTGAAAAGAGCTAAATCTAAGTTTCCGGCTGAATTTGACACTCTTAATTAGGTCTAGTTTGATTATATGTTGAAAAATAATCCCATCTGTTTTAAATGTTCAGCAAAAAGAATATCTAATTTGTACAAGGGTTGAATACTAGCAGAAGTAGTCTTGCATTTGTAATCTGTTATTATGAATATCTATTTGTTTCATTCCCTGTCAGTAAAAGTTGCACACAGCACAAGATATATTCTAAAAGCTGAGATGGATCTATTTTCCTGAAAACACCTTGGACCTCTTGATGACCCTTTCATGAGGTACATCTCAAAGTACACTGAATACACAAGCAGAAAATACACATACTTTGTAGGTTGGACCCAGCCTTGAGGCTGACCTTTATGTCAGTTTCAAGCCAATATTGAAGAAAATGGTTTCACTGTGCATACAATTACATCAGAAATTTTGGAACTAGTTTGAGGCTGAAAAAGTGTTTACTAGGGGTTTGTAAATCTTCATTTTTAAATCGTAAGTCATATGTAATTCGTAAGTTTTGTGTATAAAAACAACTATTAAGGAACACCGGGACACACACACACACACACACACACACACACACACACACAAAAGCATAAGAATCAAAACTCACCCAATACTTTTTTGTTTGAATTCTGTAATGTTCAGATGTTGGTCTCATTTTCAACACAAGCAAGGCAAAGCCAAAAAGGTTGCCTCTTTAAATTAAGAAAAGATAGCCTGCTGAAGAAAGCAGCAGGGTGGGGTGAGCTGTGTGAGCTTGGAAAGATACTGAGAGAGCACAGAATTCTGGGAAACGTATTTTGGGAAGACAAGGAGCCTTATGGCAGAGAATTAAAAAGGCCTTGCCCTAAACTACATTTCCCAGAATTCAGCTCAGCATCAGAAAGTCCCAATTAGGATAAAAGGGAGATTTGTCCCTCCTAGCAGCAGGCAGAGTTCCAATAAATTATTGAATCTGCAAAGAGGAGGATTGACTGATATTTCAATACTAACATTCAATACTAGCAAGTAAATCAGTGCTGGGCTAGGAAGAAATCCCTTAAATGAAGTTGTATTTATTAAAGACATTCAATGAAGTAGCTGTTGTGGCTTTAAAAAAAAGAAGCCCAAAACACGCCAAAACTATTTAAAAAATTCCCAAAATCCAGTAGATGTATGAATATTTCTGAAACATTGTGTCATTCATGGAAAATTCAAGGAGTTAGCTCTTGTAGTTTAAACAAATGTTGTTTATAAACACTTTGAAAATTCCCCAAAAATCTGTGGACGAGTGAAACATTCTGAAACTTGATGGGCTAACAGTGGTAAATATGTTCTATAATTCTAGCAAGTTTCATGCCAATAGCTTTAACAATGAGGGAGAAAGGAGCCCCTGATTGACACAATTACTTAACAAAAAAGTAGTTAATTCATTATAGTTACAATACAGGCCCTGTCCAATTTTGTAAACACTTTAGAAATAATTTTTTCCCCGCCCGCTAATTTTGTAATGAGTATTGAAACATGTTTTTCATTGATCGCACAGGCCTAGTGTTTTACATTAACCAGAGCACTGAGCCACATTAAAAGCTTGATTTTGAGTGCTTTTATGGATGCTCATTGTTTTGCCGTCACAATTTGAAGCTAATCTCAAACTGCATGAAATGGTCAGTGTAGATGACCATTTCAGTGTAGATGACCATTTCAGTGTAGATGACATAAACACACTTAGACGAGATATATAACATATTTAAGCCCCATGTATTTTGATGTGTTTTCTCTAAGTATGACTGGGGGCCCTTCCAGGCTGGCCTACATCCCAGGATGTGATCTCAGGTTTTCTGTTTATCCCAGATTATCTGGCAGTGTGGACTCATGTAATCCAGTTTAAAGCAGAAAGCCTGATATCAGATCTTGGGATATAGGGCATGTCTGGAAGGGCCCTGGGCCTCATTGTCACTATGGAGATGGGGAGCAGGCTTAAGGCATTCTTCTCCAATAAGAATACTGCCCCTCTCATTAAATTTTCCCTTAGCCCCTGAATTTCTAACATGGAAGTAATATAAAACATATGTAAGCAATCAAAAAATTGCTCAGGCATGCAAAGAAAAGGGGGGCAGGCAGAGTTACAAAGGGAAAGTCAACAAATATAGAAGTTTGAAGTGTGAACAATTGTGAGTGTCCCATTATCTGTGATTTTGCTTCTCCCCAGCTACACTCCTGGTCTAAATATATTCCTTTATTGTTTTTTCTGCCACAGATAAATCTGTCTACTCCTTTGGAAACTAAAATGAGAATCTTGCGGCACATTCAAAAACAAGTAGATATGTTCATGTTGGGTGCTTTTAATTAACTAAAGGCCATTTCATTTTGCAAGGAGATATTCCAGATTTATTAATCCATGAGTTATTCATTGCTTTCCATTAGTATCCTTTTCCAGAAAGCAGACATAGGATTGTAGCCAAAAATTGGCTCTAGCTATTCATACTGGCAGAACTGTAAAAACACAAAAATGGGTATGAAATTGTGGCAAGTGATTGTCCAAGCACAACCACCAGAATGCCAAACTATGACTTGAAAACTGGGACAGTGGAAATGTGTGGAAAGTCATCGCTTTCACAAATTGATCTTCAAGGATTGAGAGGATTCCTGTAAGTGACTCATCACCTGGGGAAATGTCATGAACAAATGTTCTATTTTTCCATAGCTTTGACCCTCTGAAATTCAGGTCCTTTTATTACAACTGAAGAGTTCACAAGTTTATAGGGAAACAATTTGCTCTTACAACACTCATTCCTATATTGCTTTCAATGCTGTAATGCAGGAAAAGGAAATATTTGCAGTACTCAGCTTTTAGTTTTCTGTTCAATTTTATTTTTGCTTGATCAAATTTGCTAAATCACAATGGTTTTTTGAAAATTATGTTGTTCTGAAAACAAAGATATTTTCTTTGGACTGCAATAGCTTTTACTGTAAATATATATTCAATAAATATTATAGTCAATGCATTTCTCTAGTATAGTAGAAACAATAGTGCTGAGGCCAATGATGCAACTGCCCTCAAGCTGAAAAGACATTCAGATGTTGTTGTGGTCAGAACTGCAAGGAAATCTGACAACAAATATGGAAAAATAAATGAATGGGCCACATTCATTCACTCAATATACACTCAATATACATTCCAATACTAAAGAAAACGAATATCAGGGTTTGCAATAACCATAGAACGATTGCATTAATTTGCCATGCAAATTGATGGTACAAATTCTACTTTTACTATGTACACAGAGCGAGATTCGCCAAATGTCCAAGCTGGGTTATGGAAAGGAAGAGAAAGCAGGGATCATATTGCAAACATACACTGGATAACTGAGTGCAGCAAGTAATTTCAAAACAAAATCAGGCTGTATTTGTAGCAAAACCTTTGACTGGGTAGATTATGAAAAACTATGGTTTCCCCTCGTGGTCACTGTGATTTGCAATGCCTATTCGATTGGTGTATTGACGAGCAGGTTGAAACCATCCTCAGAATGTGGAGGGTCATTCCACAAAGTCAATGTCCACTTCTACAGTGGCTTTCCTTCCTAAGACAGCAAGTAATTTCCATACGTCACAAGAGATAGTGTTACCAGCATTTTTCCATGACCCAATTTCTTCTTTAGAGAAGAAACTGCACTTATTAGATGTGCGTAGGTCACTGGTTTGTTATGTTGATAGAAATAAGAATTATAGGAAATTCCCAAAACTATTCCTGAAGTACAGGAAGGATTCTATAGGCCTTCCTGTATCTTCACAGAGAATCTCCTCATGGATTGTCATTTGTGTGGGAAAGACTTACCATCACAGGTTAAAGCGCACTCCATGAGAGCTATGGTGACATCAATGGCATTTATGAAGGGGATTCTACTCGATGCAATCTGTAGAGCAGCGACATGGTCCAAACTAATGACTTTTGTGGAGCATTACAAGCTGGATGTAACGTCAAAGAAAGACGCAGCTTTTGGCAGGGCAGTGCTATTTTCAGCTGTGGCATGACGCCCGCCATCCAAGGTTAGCAGCTCGCTAGTCTACCATATGTGCAAATCACAGTGATCACGAGGGGAAAATATAGGTTGCTTACCTGTAAACATAGTTTCCTGAGTAATCACCTGTGAATTTGCACAACCCGCCCATCCTCCCCTCTTCATTTTAGATGTCATGCTTCAGGACTTCTGGCTGCATTTTTAGCGGCGGAAGAACTGAGTGTAGCTCCTTCCAAGGGCTATTTATAGAGGGGAGAAAGGTGGGCGGGGCTACGCTAACTGTCAAACTGATCTCGAGATCTTTCCGTTGCTGCCTGCGTAAGCTTTCTCACTTTCTCACACTACCTGTTGCATTTATTTTAACACATTGAGGCAAATTCATGGGCTCCTGGTGGAGGGCATGGAGAAGCTACTGCTCCATGCTCCTCATTGCCCTCATTGCCTATCTTACCATGCCCCTCATCCCATGGGGGGAAGCAATGGCACCTGGCTTCCCCCCATTGAAGGGAAGGCAACACAAGGGGTGCTGTTTCACCTCCCTTTTCGGCATGGAGTCCAGCTGGAAGTGCCTGTATATTGTGTGAAGGGTTCCATGCCATAAAGGGTGGTGAAGCAGCGCATGACAGGCAAACTGACCTATTGAGATCGTGAAACTATCGCAGTTCTGACATATCATGAGAAGACATGACTTTCTAGTGAGGTAGAAAGTTATAGGAGAAGAGGAAGCCTGCATGGCAGATGTATAATCTCAAAGAAGCCAAGATTCTGAGTCATTAAAATCTGAGCATGTCTGTTGATGACAGGGCGATTTTGAGACCCCTCATTAATAGGGCAACCTTAACTTGAAGTCAACTTGAGAGAAGTTAACAACAAAAGAAGCAATTAAAATAATTCATTTAGTAGTGACAAATTTTAGAAAGGCTCAATGGTACATTATTACCATTATACATTATTTTCATCCATTTAAACAGCATTTAGAGAAAGCAAACTTTGTTTCTGTCTTTTCCATTGACAGCTCCTTAGCAGTGATGAGGATTTCCTCCCTAAGAACCTTCAGGGTTTTATAACTTTTCATATTCCTCTTTTCTCTGCTCATGAAAGTGAAAAATATTCATTTATTTTTCTATTCCAAAGTGGAAGGGACATCAAATATCCCTATATTTTATACTATAAATTGTGTACATTTTCTGGGAGAACTTGGAAAGTTACTTTTAAAATCTGATTAGTTATTATTATTTTTCCAGTGTCACACAATTATTGTTATAGTTATATTTTTTGAAAAATAATACTTTAGTTTTCCATTTAAAAAATAAAATAAAATTTGCCTCTTAAGCTTTTTTTTTTTTACATATAGCATTGAGCAGCAGAAAGCAAGCTTGCTCCATCTTCAATTTGACATCCTTTCAAATATTTCAACATGGCTATCATGTCTCCTTTTAACCTTTCTTCAGGCTAAACATACCCAACTCCTCCTCATAGGGTATGGATTCCAGATGTTTGACCATTTTCGCTGCCTCTTCTCTGGAAGTATGTGCTCCCAACATCTGAAGTATTGCAAGTGAAAATCAAGATGAAGTATTTTATGTAAATGGCATAAATATTATTTCAATTTATTTTACGTCTTATTGTTGGTTATTGCTAGTTATTTATTACAAATCCGTCACCACCCTAAGTTTCTGCTGTGGCTTAACAGATGTTAAAGCTTTATTCATAACTCCAGAATGCTTCTGAATAAAGTCCATATTTTATACCCCTGGATGCATAAGAAAGATACACAACTGGTTGCGACTGCCCTAATTGTTTCTCTACTTTCCTTGGTAATTGCAAGAGATTGGTATTCACAACTACACAATGCTTCTGAATAAAGTCCATATTTTATACTCCTGGGTGCGTAAAAAAGATACACAACTGGTTGTGACTGTCCTAAATGTTTCTCTACTTTCCTTGGTAATTCCAAGAGATTGGTATCTACCTTGGGCTCTGTGTGTGTGTGTTTATGTGTGTGGTGCTAGGATTTGTATTGTAACCAGTAACTTCAGAGCAAGCATGATATTTTCATATAGCAAATCATTATATATATATATATATATATATATATATATATATATATATATATTGATGTGATGACCTTCTGCTGGTCACAGGTGGTTGATCCAATTTTTACCTGACACTTTTTCCACACTCCAGTATTTCAACAAAAAACAAAACAAAAACCAGTGCATGTATATTTAAGGCCACTTTAACCATATTTTTAAACAACCTATAGCATCATCAAATTTTGTAGCCCTCTTATTCTGTCTTCTGTAAAATTTCACTTGTAAATCAAAACCAACACTACTTACATACATAAAAGTGAGAGTTTTAGTTTAGCATCTGATATTGAAGCCCATGGGAGGGTAGTAAAATTCATTCCGAGTAATATACTTTAGCAGAGATCAGCTTTTTGACATGTAAAAAGATCTAAATAATTTTTGCAACCAGCTGCAGTTCCTACGGGAAGCCACGTATTGTGCAGCTAGCAATCCTGTCAAAGACATGAATAAAGACCTCTAATTTAATGATCTTATCCTCTCCCTCAAAGCACTACATGGTTAAACTACTGGGGATAACTTTCAAAAGGCACAAATCTAAAGCCAGCCAAGTTGTTTCTGCATATTCTAATAAACTGACAGGTGTTATTTACTAGAGGAAAGGAAAACATTTAGATCATTTTTAAAATCACCCCTGCATTTGGAATGAAGATTTTCATTTGCCTCATTCTAATGTGAGAGAATAAGAAGAGACATACTATAACTTACTCTCCGTGTATGAGATGGAGCAGTATTTCATCATCTTTGCTGAGAGGTCTCATGCTTGAATGAATACTCTTTGTGGAATTTTTGCACCAATTATGACTGCAATAGTTACCTGATAAGCGGATAAGTTATCCGATAAGCAGATAATGAAACCTGGTAGTGAGCCACTAAGAGTCCATGCTTGGTGAGATGAAGAGATAAAACCAAATGTTCCCCAATCAAAGAAATCTCACCAGTTGAAGAAGAAGCCACAAAAGACTTTATTCAATCCAGTCAGAAAGGATGACAGCCAGTAAACCGCTCAAAGAAGCTGACATGATTTGCAAGCATAAAAGATACATTTTTATACAGCTTTGTGCTGATGAGCAGAGCTGGCCTTGACGTCACAAACAGCTGGGAGGATTCCCTTCATGTGGAGGGGCAGCAGCCTCTGGCAGACAATCAGAGAGCATTCATTGCTTCCAATGCAGATTCCTGCTCTTCAATGGCTGACAGGGGGCCAGGTGACCAGTGGAACAAAAGGAGACATAGTTTAGTTTTATGAATGGATTGCCATGTCTGAACCTTGAGACAAACAAGAGCGGTCCTTGGTTCCCATGGGTTTTATTGTCTGTGTAATGGTCCTGTGAGTCCTCAATGAGTGAGTCTAGTGCCCATGGCATTAGTCTCTGTTGCATTCCATCTTGATATATTGTCCAGGATGATGGGATTAGATGATCTATCCTTGGGAAAGGGGTATGGTAATCAGGAAGAACAGTGGCAGAGCTTCCCCAAATTCCAGGGAAGATACCTGGGTGATTGTGAGTCCTTTGACCGTGTATCTGGCACAAAAGAAGGTTGGCTCAATTCAGGGTCAGGCAATCCCTTGTCCAGCCTGTTCTATTGATCCTGGAGATGCTGGTTGTTTGAATCCATTGATGGAGTTATGTCCCAGAAGACACAAGAGGAAATCGGGGTCATGGTGTTTTGGTGAAAGGTTACTCCAAAGAGTTATATATATAAAATTGTAAAACACAAAAAATTAAACATACACATAAGGGTCTTGGTACCTGCTGATCAGCAGAACCCAGGGGTAGCAATTGCCTGGGACTTTGTGGGTTTGGGGTTGACCCAGAGGTTGGGGACACATGCAAGGGGCTTCATAGGGAAAGGAAAAGGCGGGCTTGTTCAAGAGTAGAAAGGCAGGGAACCTCAACAAGGGATGATGGGGTTTGTAGTGGCAGTAGCCTGCCATGACATTGGAGAGAAGGGAGAAAAAGTGAGTCAAAAAGGATATAGAGAGGCATACGTTTTTATTTGGGGATAATTTCATAGTTCAAGGGAGAAAGGGGTTTCAAAACAATGTATCTCCTAGTGCCAGCTCTGTTGCAGGTCCTTTCCCGGTCTTCCATCAATTCATAGTTTTCTGGGGGGGGGGGGGGGGGGGGGGGTCGTGCCTCGATATCAGTTCATTTCACTTTTGCATGAAAACTCTATTGCACAAATTATGGAAAGCTTGATAAATATCAAAGCACTCCTGGGGACCAGAATTCAAGTGTGGATTGATAAATTCTAATTATTATTATTATTTATATCCTGCCCTATCTCCTCAAGGGGACTTCTTGGTCAGCTGGGATTCTTTTTCTTCCAAAAAAAGTGTGGCATTTTCAATAACCTTGATTCTACATAACATATGTTTAATATAGATAGAAGTATATAGATTTTAAAATCACAATCAGTATTTCTATATTGGCTAAGTTTTTCAAACAATTTGACTAGTACCCTCCCCCTCATTAGTGGGAAGAAACTTTGTGGGAAATATGACAGATAATAGTGGGTCTCTGAAGCAGATAAATTAATTGGGAAGTCAGAATCCAAATAACAACCAACCAAATCTTCTTACAAGATCTAACAAAGAAAAGAAATAAGCCTAACCTTCTTTGTAAAACATATCAAAGTGGCTTTATCTAGAAACACTTTTGAAAAATAAATCACATGGTCTTATGCAGAAAAAGAGGGTGTGGAAAAACTAACAAACCCGAAGTCACTGTAACTATATTCTACTGTTCCTAAACTCCTTTGGCACAACATGCAAACTACCAATTAGCCAGTACAGTCACAGAAATGTGGATTACTCTGACAAAAACCCATTAAGAAGTGCTACCTGTACCTGCTCTTAATAAGACAAGCAGTCAGTTTGAATACTTCTTTCCACCACTATCACCCCTGAGACCAAAAAGAGAAAATGCTGGTGATATTCAGGTAGAAAAAACCTGTGTTTTACAATTACATGAAATTACAATGGGGCACAACAGCTCTAAGGATTAAGCACCCATTAAGCATATTGAATTAAAGAGTAAAGCGGATTTGTTGTTGTGCTTATGATGGCAATTAGGTCTCTCATTTTAGTTGCTAAAATCCAGTGAACAAATACATTGATTCACTTAATCAAAAGTTCAATTAAGAACACATTGCTGGCAGTACTGGCAACACAAAAAAGAGACAGCAGCAAAAAGAGGAGAAATCAGATTGTATATACAGTCACCTTTCAAGGTCTTCATGTTGTCAAGATTCCTTGTCGTTTGATGAAACTAGACAAGTTTATATCCACTTGAACCACAAAACATGTCTTCAGCTCTGTACCATCCTGTTGGGGAAAGTAATATGCCTCCAAGGTTAACAAATATAACAACAATGAGAGTGCTACCCATCCAAGTTTGGTTTGGTCTTCCTTTTTGAATCTCCGTGTCAAATACTATCCCATGATGGAATAGGAAAGAAGTATTAACTTTGAATCTGTGAAGGTAATAGAGACCTGCTTCAAATCAATCAAGCCAAACAAATGGATTTGTGCATTGCACATTTTTACAACATGAGGATGCTTTTATGTTTGAGCAAGTGACTGTTTTACTATACATTTCACAAATACTTTGGCATCTGCTGCATACAAAGAGATAAAAACATAAAAACATTGGCTGAAATTCACAGACACAGTTACCAAGAATTATGGATTCCTGACTGATTTTTTTATTTACAGTCCATATTGATTCAATAGCATAGAGAATATGTAGGGTTTATAAAAGTACTCAACTCCAAGGTTACCAGACAGTAACCACTGCAAATAAATCTGTTTTACTGTCATTCAGGGTGCAAAAGACTGGTGTTTCCACCTCCTCTTGTGAGTGATCTCTGGTGCAAGCCAGAATTGTAACAGAAATCCTCCTTCTGTCAGCCACACTGGAGGTGGTTGCAGGAGGGAGTTGAAATGTCAGTTAGCTGCACCCTGATTGACAGGAGAGCAAAGCTGTGTCACTCAGAGTGGCTGATGCCAGGTAAAACCAAATAAGAGGGGTGGGGGGGAGGGGAGGTAGGGCTGGGAAATTCTACATTGAAAAGTAGCAACATTATGCAACTAAGCAGCTGATCTAGAATATTAGCCACTATTCATTTGCAGTTTCCATAAATATGCATATTTATCATTTATCATTTTTACTATCTGGAAAGAGTGATAGGTTCATTTTCTTTGTTTTTTTAACTTTCAAAATTGATGGACCTATTTAACAGCTATGCTTTCATATATTTTTTTTAGGGTTTCTGATTTATCAGCTTTAATAGGTAACTTCTCCTTCATGCATAGGGCATTTAATGAAATACATTTTGAAGTGGGATGTTTCATTGGTACTACTATGAATGGTACTGGGTGCATATGAGGTGGGAAACTATCCATGGATTTATCATCTGCTGGTATCCTGCTCACATAGAAAATCCTTTGGCTCCCCATGGTCATCAGAATTTACATATCGTAACCCCCACTTCTGGGTTTTATGATAAAAACAGACTCAACATAGAGGTTCTACTTGAGAGAAAGACATTTATTGATTTACCTAACTTCATGAAATCACAAGTGCTCCAGAATTCCAGAACCCTACAGAGATAGAGAGCAAAAGGAGATGTAGCATTGAAGAGATGGTATAGCATCCATTGTTTCAATCGGTCATGGCTGCTAGATTACTTTTTCTTCCTGGGATGGCCAGAAGCTCTTACAATGTCCACTCAACCACTGACCTTCCTATCCTACCACATCTGTCTCCATTGCTCATCACTGTCGATCAATGTATGTCACTTGCTGTTGTTCACAATTATCCCTAACCATGCCACTCAGGCCAGGATTTTGGCTTTAGGTTCTGAGGCAAATTTGTGATTTTACCACTATTTACTCACACCTTTCACAACATACACTCTAGATTGGATTATTCAGTTGGAAGGGAAAAGGCAGATTGCCAGGAATCTCAATCTCCTGATACATGGCTTTTTTCTGAATTTGTGTAATCGGGGTAACGGCAGTGGGAGGCTGCTCCCCAGCAGAAGGCTGCAGATGCTGAACACGCATTGCCATCAGACTGCAAAATGTTGTAGTATATCCTTG
The DNA here is from genome assembly GCF_037176765.1 of Anolis sagrei. NCBI lineage: Eukaryota > Metazoa > Chordata > Lepidosauria > Squamata > Anolidae > Anolis > Anolis sagrei. The sequence continues at coordinate 145,392,410 of NC_090025.1, forward strand.
TTTTACTTTTTCTGTAAATTGTTGGATTGAATCCTGCAACTGACATTACCCCACTTTTTTCTCAATTTTATGCTTGGTTTCATTCTTTGGTTATAAAAATCAGTGCACCCAGATGATCTAGATTTTTCAGTTCCTGCATTTGTCTTATACTATCCTGTCTTCACAGTTTGATTTTTGGATAGATTTCTACAGCATTTTTTAAAGTTTCATCCAAGAGTACACCTCCCCTACCCCTAACCCCCCCCCCCCCCCCCCCAAATCAGGCATCAGCTGTGAAAGTAAAGCCATAATTAGCTTGGGTAGCTACAGATACAATGTGTTCCTTAAAAATGCTGTTTTTGTGTGCCTTCAAGTAGTTTTTTTTACTTATGGGGTCCCTAACGGAAACATATCATGGGATTTTCTGGGCTGAGTGTGTGTAACTCATCCAAGGTGACCCAATGAATATCCATGGCCTTTTTATTCATGTGGGCTTTTAATGAATAAGGTTTTTAAGGTCAGTTGAGGAGGGTACTGTGGTTTTTAATTCAAGAGGTGATGTGGGATTTCGGGGGAATATGAGCTTTGAATGTCATTTTAGTATATGTACTGTATTTTGTTTTTTGTTTCTATCACACTGCTACTATTTAATTAATTTTTTATTGCTTTATAAATTTTGTATTTCACTTTTTAAACTTGCCCTAATGTGGAGTGTTAGCTGCCTTGAGTTCCCAGAGGGCGAAAAGTGGGGTATAAATAAAGATAATAATGATGATGATGACAATAATAATCTATATAAATAAAAATGTAATGTATTGTCGAAGGCTTTCATGGCTGGAATCACTAGGTTCTTGTAGGTTTTTTCGGGCTATAGGGACATGTTCTAAAGGCATTTCTCCTGACGTTTCGCCTGCATCTATGGCAAGCATCCTCAGAGGTAGTGAGGTCTGTTGGAAATAGGAAAATGGCTTTATATATCTGTGGAATGACTGGGGTGGGGCAAAGAGCTCTCTGCTGAAGTTGGTGTGAATGTTTCAGCTGACTACCTTCATTAGCATTTGAAGGCCTGGCTGAGCCTGGGAAAATGTTCTGTTGAGAGGTGTTAAGATGTGCCTGGTTGTTTCCTCTCTGCTGTTTTGCTGTTGCAATTTTAGAGTTTTTTTAATATTGGTAGCCAGATTTTGTTCATTTTCATGGTCTCCTCCTTTCTGTTGAAATTGTCCACATGCTTGTGGATTTCAATGGCTTCTCTGTGTAGTCTGACATGGTGGTTGTTGGAGTGGTCCAGCATTTCTGTGTTCTCAAGTAATATGCTGTGTCCAGGCTGGTTCATCAGGTGCTCTGCTATGCCTGGACACAGCATATTATTTGAGAACACAGAAATGCTGGACCACTCCAACAACCACCATATATCTATATAGATAGATATATATGATTCACACAGAGAGGGATATAGTATCATAGATTTGAAAGGGACCCCTAAAGAAGGACAATGATATGTTGCATATTCCACAGTAGGCAAACCAGACAATCTCCACATCAACACTGACAAAGAAACAACAAGAAATACTGTTTACTCATAAGCATCAAGAAATTACATATATTAGAAACCATTAATTTATTTTCCAGATCAGCAGACAGGGCCACAGCAATGCCTGGCAGGGGATGGCTAATAATAATAATAATAATAATAATAATAATAATAATAATAATAATGGCCATGTGGGAAATTGAAACCTGGTCTCCAGGATCGTAATCCTACACTCAAATCACTAGGCCGTATTATCTCTCTTCATAACAACATAATGATATATAATATGTTTTTCAGGGCATCCTCGCCTGTCTAGACTATAAGCTGCCAATAGTTAGATGTGTTGTTGATTTTAATATTCATAAAATCAAATAATCTCTAAGTGCTCCTCTCCCTGCGTTTACAATGGTTGTTGTTGTTGCTGCTGCTGCGTGCCTTTAAGTAATTTCTGACTTATGGTAACACTAAGGTGAGAACCTATCACAGTATTTGTGTGGGATTAATCATTAGAATGTGTAATTTGTACAGTGGGTTTCTGTAATAGAGCAGGGAATCAAACCCTGGTCTTGCAAGCCATAGTCCAATGCTCAAACCACTACAACATGCTGTCTCTTTGATTTACAATGGTGCTTACAATATTCCCAAAACTTATGAAAGTCTTGGTGAATTTGGAGACAGTTGATTTTGAAACAGTTTACATTGTGTTATTGAAGTCCTTAGTACACAACTGCATATTTTTCTAAAAATAAAAACACATCAATTTATCTAAAGTTTGTCAGCCTCAAGACTCAAAAGCCTGATACGTATACTTTATTCTGTTGCCAGTTTCTCTTCCTCGTTTGAAATATTTTTTCTCTCTCTCCACAACAACTTGCTTGGCATAGGTTCATTCCTTAAGATACATCTTTATCAAATGAATTGATCACTTGCTGCAGAAATGCTTTGCTATAGATCCTTTGCCACTAGCTGGTAAGATATTATAGTAATACTTGAAACTGGACCTTTCCTTTCTCTTTCTTTACCTGCTGCCAAATTCAGCTTCAAAAGCAAAACATTTTTTCTAGTGCAACTACATGCCCCAGAGTTGTGTGAAAGCTGAATAGGAACTGTCATGGCACCATGTTTTTCAATGTGAAAAAAATAAAATTGTTTAAAAACCTTCCATTCCAAAAGATCAGAGACAAGGGAAGGGACATTCTGAACAAACAGAAGAACTGCACATAGTTGAAAGCTTTTCATTCTTTTCATCCCAAATTGCAAAAGTCAGAAGTTGACTGTCAGTCTTTGCTATTCATTTGGCATGCACTCTCAACTGTCATTTGGCATGTACCTTCAGTTGTAGGGGTGTTGGTGAAACTTGAAACTTCAGGATATAATGTGGATTTAGCTAACTTTCCAACTACAGTTTTCATATTACACCATTATAGCACTAGGATTCTACTTAAACTGCCATGACTACATCCATTTGCTGAGCATCGGATCTGTTTGAGAATTCTTAATGCCTAACTTGCAACCTCCATGATTCCATAAATGTTGACATGTCAGTTAAAGTGGAAACATTGGGCTATAGCTGCATAGTCTGAAAAGACCTCTATTTTAGAATTATCTCTTCATCTTCTGATGGAAATATGAGGCATGGGAAAGGAAGGTACTGCTGCGGGATTGTAGCCTCTCTTAGGGCTTTATATGCTCTCTAGGGTTATGACATATAAAGCGCTATGTAACTCAAGTCCAAGTTAGTTTAGCAAATCTTATCTCCCTGTATGAACCTCCTCGGGATCTGAGATGTTCAAGAGATACGCTCTTCCAATTTATACCACCATTGCAAGCCTGATTCATGGAGAAACAAGAGAGGGCCTTCCCAGTCATATCCCAGGGGCTCTGGAACTCTTTGCCTAAGGAGGCCAGAATGCCCCCCCCCCTCAATTATCCTTTTAATAGTATGTTAAAACCTTTTAAATCAGGCTTTTAAACGAAAAAGGGTGACGTATGGCATTTCACCCATTTCTAACTGTTTTTATTTGTTTTATTGTCATTTAACTGACTTGTTTTGAGAATTAGATATTTAATTCTATTTAAATATTTATATTTTGTAGATTTTAAATGGTATTGTTTTAAGGTTATGAGTTGCTTTGGGTCTTGATACAGGGTAAAAGGTGGAGTACCACTACTAATTATGTTCTGCTGAAACATGTTCTACTGGAAGATCTTAACAATATTCAGTGATAATCCCAAACTGTGTGTATAGCCTAGTCTTGAGGATAGGATTGTATGAGTGGTATTTGTCAGGTCTTTGTTAGAGGAAAACAGTGATGTCATTTTCTCAATAGGACAGTAAATAGCTTTTCTGTATTAGTACATCAACCTGGCAAATCTTACAACCTTGCAGAAATGTTTCACTCATTGTTTATTTTCCTGTGCAAGTTTATACCAAGGGTGAACACACGTTTTGGTGTGTGAGATGAATTCTGGCATCTCTTTTTCTAACGCTCAAATTTGGAAGGACAAATAGGGGAAAACACTGTGATTTTCTTGCTTGCTGTTTCATTATTAACTATGGAGTAGCTAAAGAAGACAAGTTATAATGCAGATCAGCTCATTAGACAAGTAGATTGATACCATGAATCCCACACATTCCCAAAAGGCTGGCACTTGTCACATCCTTCATATGGAATTTGTGGAACTTCTTTCCTCCAATCCCCATGATTATGTTTCTCTTCATACATTTAAGATTCTTCTAGGAAAATTCAGAAATAACTCTTGTAGGAAACTGTAAAATGTACCCATACATGACATTAAATGGTTATCCCAAGATACCTTATTAATATGTTCATATTCAGTTAGTTAACAGTAACATTTCAACCATTCAGGCATGTGAAACATCTGAGCCTCAGCCTATGATAAACAATGGGGTGGAGCAATTCAACTAGAGTAAAGAAGAAATTAGAACATTACTGGCAATTAAAATAGTACACACTTGAAGAGACAGAGTAGAAAGAGATAGGAGATACTTTCAGGAAAGCTCTGTCTTTCTCTCATCATCACCATTAAGAATAATTTAGCAATTTAGGAGGAGCTCTCCATTAAAAAGACAAGAGAATGATAAGGTAGAATATTCTGAGGAGAGCGAAGAGGCATGCTGAACTGTAATCCTAGTGAATAACTCTAGCGGCTGGATTTCATTAAATGAAATTAACTTTAATGTCACATTAAAAAGAAAAAAAACGTTCATCTTGGGCAGCAGCTGAAGGAAGGGCAACCTATAGGTTCATGGTTATAGAAATGTTTGCAAAATGTAGGAATTCTAGAGCCTCTGAAAATGCATTATATTGCGATAAGGTCCAGCTAAAATGAAGTATGGCAGAGAGAGCTTTTAAAATGCATTGATGGATATCTCACAAAAATGAATCTACACCTACAAAAGCATGTTCCAGAAAGGGAGCTCTTCCAGGATATGTATGATGACTGCTCATATGCTCCTGAGTGATGTTCATTATCTTGCTCACTATTCACTTTACAATTTTCCTGTTTTTGTTGCTAGTAATGATTGCTAGGAGAATGCTGCCAACACTCTTGTCATATTACAGCCTCACTATCGTAATAGCTTATACTGAACTGTTCTTTAATTGCACCACTCTTCAGAACTATGTCCATGCAGAGAGCTTTATGTGGCATATTATTTGAGTTCTCAATAAAAAAAAAACCCGCTATCCTCTTTTGTGTTTCCACATCTAAATTGGAGCAAAGAAAGGAGTTTATATTTTTGACCCATCTTCAGAGGTGGCTAGACTATTGGAAACAACATGATATCATAGTCAAGAAAATATTATAACTGTATATTGATGCATACAGGAAACTACTTTAGCATATTCTCAGTATTTTTGCCAAATAGATTTACTTAGGAAAGCAATAGAAATAACAGAATTAGAAACAGAGACTATAATTATTACATAAAGTTACCATGTTTTGAACTGCTATTTCTGCCAATTTGTTGTAAAACATGATGTTTTGGTGCTTAATTTGTAAAATCATAATGTAATTTGACATTTAATAGGCTTTTCCTTAATCCTTCCTTATTATCCAGCATTTTCACTAATCAAATGTTCTGCCTACACATTTATGTTGGATAAGCGAGACTAAAAGTAACTTACCAGGTCTCCATTCCAGTCTTACCCGAGCTCTCCCGACACATAGTAATGATGTGCCAAGAGAGTGGGGAGGGGAAGAGCGATTTCATTTCTACGCACCGGGAGAGCAAGACTTCATTACTTATAAAAGGGGGCTGGGGGCTTTGCAAGAGGCTGGTGAGACTCCCACAGATTTCCTGACTAATTTAGTCCAGAAAACTGTGGGAATTATGTCTAGACTGCAGTCCAGACATCGGAAGTACTGGGTTTATCCCGCACCTTCCAAGAAAGCATGGAATAAACGCACTATCTACTTAATTTGCCACAAACCAGGGTTTTCCCTGGTCATCTGGACAGCCCCCTTTTTATTGTGGAAGTGTCCACAATAAAGGGGCTGTCTAGATCCGGCCTGGGACACTACAAAAAAAGACCCTATCCTTGGTCAGAAATAGCTTATCCTCTAAAAGGGATGGAAAACTTAACAAGGAGTGCAGTTATAATGCACACTTCCTGGTGCCAAAAACCACCAGAAAACACAGTATTTTCTGTTGGTCATGGGGGCTCTATTGGGAAGTTTGGCTCAATTCTATTATTGGTGGATGTTGTGACACAGCTGGAATCAGAGGGTGTTTCTGACGAGGATGATGGGTCTCAGGTTCACCATTTGGCTATAGATGTCCCTGCTATAGACAGTGAAGAAGAAGGGCAGTTTCCCACAGCAAAGCCCGAGAGTGCAAAAACTGAAGATATCAGCCAGGTGCAGATTGACTCCGAAAGAGAAGATAGCTCTTTGCCTAGTTCCTGGCCTGATAATGAACAAACAGAAAAACAGACAGATTGACCTTGATGAAACGGGAACGTTAGATAGGGCGGCCCAGTTGGAATTCTGTGTCTGAAGGAGTGAAAAGATTGCAAACAAAAGGGAGACTAAGGGGCCAACGAAACACCTTCATGTTTGCAAAGGGTATATTACAGGAGGTTTGAGATCAGATCTTTGTCAAAACCACTTTCGTATTTACCTAAGAAGTTTGCCTAAGCTGGATTTACCTGACAGTTCTTGTGTTCATGATTCCAGGCCTTTGTCAGGTTCTCTTGGGTTTTGTTTTGCTGGTGCCTATTGGATTATGCTTCAAGTGCTATGTTATCCTGATCTTTTGAAACATTACTTTTGCTTTTAAGGACATTTTACCTTTTACGCTTAATAAACCATGAAGACTATTGGCTGTGTGCAGTTTGGTGTCTTTCAGCAAGGTGATTCTACTCAGAGCTGCAACAGCGGAGTTCAGAACGCTCTTTGATTGTAGGTGAGCTATAAATCCCAGCAACTATGACTCCTAAATGTCAAGGTCTATTTTCCCCAAAATTCACCAGTGTTCACATTTGGTCATATTGCACATCTGTGCCAAGTTTGGTCCAGATCCATCTTTGTTTGAATCCATAGTGCACTCTGGATATAGGTGAACTACAACTCCAAAGCACAAGGTCAATGCCCACCAAACCCAATATTTTCTGTTGGTCATGGGAGTTCTGTGTGCCAAGTTTGGTTCAATTCCATAATTGGTGGGATTCAGAATGTTCTTTGATTATAGGTGAACTATAAATCCCATGAACTACAACTTCCAAATGACAAAATCAAACCCCCCCCCCCACCCCACTAATTTTCAAATTTGGGTGTTTTGGTATTTGTGTCAAATTTGGTCCAGTGAATGAACTTACATCCTGCATATCAGATATTTACATTATGATTCATAACACTGGCAATATTATAGTTATGAAGTAGCAATAGAAATAATTTTATGATTGGGGGTCACCACAACATGAGGAACTGTATTAAGGGGCTGTGGCATTAGGAAGGTTGAGAACCACTGAGTTAACGTGTTAACGTGTTCCAAAAAAAAGTAGCTCCTGGCTCCAAGCAAGCAGGCAGGAGGCTGGCAGAGAAGGGGGAATGATGCTGTCCTTTTGTTTCATCATTGCCACATTGCAGGTAGACTTGGGAGGGAGCAGCCTGCTTGTCCTGGAAGGTGCTTTGGCTTTCATTCTGTGTGCAGAAATTAGGAAGGAATGTTTTCTTTATTTCAGTTGTGGGTTGTCAGCCAGGACCATTTCTGCCACAAGATCCTAATTTGTCCAACACTTCAGGAACAGTAAGCAACAGTGATATAAACCCTTTCAAATCTATTAATTAGGTAGGGAATGTGTGTGATAGAGAGGTGGGAGGAAGAAATAGGATGCATTCAAAAATATAATGTGTATAACTCCCCTCATACGATTGGATTGTTCTCAAAAACCTTAGCTTCTGAACAGTGGTGTGATATTGCTAAGCATTTTCTATATCCAAGCTCTGTGGTAATTTTCTACAAGATGCCAATGTTTCAACCCACTCTTTGATTAACAATTGAACTCCTGTAGTTCAGATGCTGGCACCTTGCTATGTTTTTCAGTTGGTCACAAACAAAATCAAAATTAATATGTCAGTCACTCTCTTCTTCTTGGGCTATTTATTATTAGATGTATATTCCCCCCCTCACAATAAGCTCCTAAAAAAGAATGAGAGCTTTTGTAAGATAATAGTGACAAAAGGGGAACTCCTACCTACTTATACCATAGTATTCTTGCATTGTACAGGGCTATAGGAAATGTCTCAATATGAAGAAGTTTCAAATGACTGCTCACAGGCAAATATGAATACAAAAGAGTCAGTGTAACAGCATGAACTAATCAAAGGAGGTAAATGGATATAGGGCTGAAGAAAATACTAAAATATGCAAATAATCTGATTTCTGTTCATGATATCAGGGAAGGGTTATCAAGCAAGATGGTTAGGCATTCTGGATAGAGCTCAAGTGATTCAAGTGTACATTATGGAAAAAAAGAGAAAATGCATCACCAATATATAAGATGAGAATAACAAAAATCAATACTACATGTACAGTTCTTGAATTCTGAAGATAGAGTCAAAGCAGAATAATTGTACAGGGCTGTTCCTTGACATAAAGTTTGTTTGTAATACCCAGAGGCAAATAAATACTATAATTTAAGTAGAAATATAGCACAGTTTACCACAGTAGTAAAAACAAACAACCTTCTTGATTTCTGTAAGTAGAATCAGAGCTGAAGTATCATTCAGGGCAAGCAGGCTGTCCCTTCTCATAAAATCTGCTTGTAATGTTCATGTTCAAAATTAGATAGAATTGATATCAGTGAAGCAGAAATACAGCAAACCTCACTACAGTGCTGTTGCAGTGCTAATAGTTGATATGGCAGTTCAAGATTTCTACTCCCCATTCTTACTAGTTCTTTTTTAAAAGAGTCTTAGCCTGGATAACCTTTTGAGCTTCAAATGGATGGATTCAAATGGATGGCTGCCCTTTGACAGCCCTTTGCAGAGTCAATGTATGACGAAATCTTGTACAGCTTAGCAAAGCATAATAATTCCCCATTTGGAATTACACTAGAGCTGGTCATTCACTACTAACTCAATTTGATAACATGTGTTTTTATTCGTATTTATATAAAACAAGTTCCTGATGTACAAAAATTGGATTGTTTGTATATTTGAGTTCTTTCTTCAACTATACAACCACTTACCTCCTTTGACTAGTTCATGCTGTTACACCTACTCTTCTGCATTCATACTTGCCTGTACACAGCCATCATTTTAAACTTCTCTGTGTTTAGGAATTTTCTATAGCCTTGTAAAATGCAAGAATACTATAGCAAGAGCTCTCATTGCATTTTTAGCAGTTTATTGGGCAAGGGGGAGGAGTAATCCTGCTATTAATAAATAGATTGAACAGAAGACATTGACTGACATATTCATTTTGATTTTGTTTGTGACAACTGAAATTGATAGCAAGCATCTGAACTACAGGAGTCCATTTGTTAATCAATGAATTGAAACATTGGGAAAACCAATTCTACAGCTATTACATGCCTTGTGGAGAATTGAGGGAGGGGATCAGAGAAGTATATAATACGTGTGGTGAAGGTGTGCCTCAATGTATCTTAAAAGCTTTAATCCAAGATACGCACTCTGAAATAGAGCCTATGATCCTTATCAGTGCACTTCAGTGTAAACCATATCTCAACTGATTAAGGGACAACAAACATGCACATGCACATTTTGAATGGCGAGGTTGTTGTTGTTGTTCATTCATTCAGTCGTCTCCGACTCTTCGTGACCTCATGGACCAGCCCACGCCAGAGCTCCCTGTCGGCCGTCACCACCCCCAGCTCCTTCAAGGTCAGCCCAGTCACTTCAAGGATGGCGAGGAGGGAGGTGCAAAACTCAGTTCCTCCATGGCCATGAGGTCATGGATAGTGCAGATCCTAGAAATTGATTGAAGCTGTTCTCTGTGGACTTTGACCCAGTTCTAGAGCTCCATGTGTAACTAATCATCCCACATTAAAATTGCTTGCTTCCTTCTCTGCTGGCTTCACCTGCCTTAAGTGGACAGTAGAGATATACCTAGTATCCCTGCTACTGGACATGCAATTATTACATCATCTACTGAGGACTTCTGTGGTCTTCTACAGGCCTCAGAAGATGATGAAATCATTCATGTCTAAATCTGTATACAAGGCCAGATGTTTCTCCAATTCACCCCCACTCACCCCCCACCCCACCCCCAAAAAATACATATGCCCTCTGTTAGGCACAGATTAGCCTGGGATGACTGTAATAGGTCTAGGGTGACATTTGGGCATTGCAGTAAGAGGAAGGAAATACCAACTTCCTCAATAACCAAAGAAAAGCACATACACAGGTGTAAGATAGCTTATGCCTGTGCACACTTTTTTTTTCGTGTCAGGAACGAGTTGAGAAACTGCAAGTCACTTCTGGTGTGAGAGAATTAGCCATCTGCAAAGATGTTGCCCAGGGGACGCCCAGATGTTTTGATGTTTTACCACCCTTGTGGGAAGCTTCTCTCATGTCCCCACATGGGGAGCTGGAGCTGACAGGGGAAGCTCATCCACGCTCTCCCTGGATTTGAACCTGCAACCTGTCTGCCAGCACAGAGATTCAACCCATTGTGCCACTGGGGGCTCCCCTGTGCATGCTAACATGATGGCAGCCTCTGTGTGCTATTTCATAAAAAGGGACATTGTGACCTCACAAGGTTTTTAAAAATTTGAGTGGCTGCAGCATTTAGGAAAATGCTGATTAGTGGTTGCACCCCACCTTGTCCTTAGACTGCATGATTATCACCCATAAGAAAAATCTCTCTCATTATTGAGGAATAAAGTTTTAATCAGAATAAATGTTTACACAGCTTAAGACAAGTTAATACAGGATGTATTCGGGAGCATATTCTGGAATTTTACTAGTAATCTCTACATACCCACACTGCAAAAAACGCAAATTGCTATATCAGAAGTCCTAAAATTGCATCCCCTCTTAGGAGCTACATGCAGAGATTGAATATTTGGATACATGAGCTATAGAAACATAAACTCTACTCTCTTCTCCTTAAACAGCCCTATTAGTGTTCAACAAAATTGCATTTGTTTAACTGACCTGTGCTTTAAAGTAAAACAAGTATAAATTCTAGACAAAAGACAACCCTCTATTCTGAATATCACTGAGCTGGAATCAGAGATTGGACATCAGTGGTCGCAAGTACCACTTATTTCCAAAAATGAGAGTCTAACTGCCATGCATTAAGACATTATTTAACAAGGGATAACTTCATTTTCTTTGAAGCATGATCATAACCTTTTATACCCTGTATGAGAAGTATTAATGGGACATGACAGGCAGGAAGAGGATGAATTTTGTTCTGCAAACTGTGGATTGTAGCATTCAGATTTTTTTTTAAAAAAACCTAAAGGCAATTATTCCAGTCACTTTTTTAAAAAGAAGAGCTGTAATACACTATCCTGTTATGGGACTATATTCAATTTCACCTGCCATGGCAACATCCTCTGGAATCCTGGGATTTGCATTTTAGTTCTTCACCATAGAACTAAACTACAAAACCAAGATTTCCACAAGATGTTGCCATGAGATTTAATGTGGAATATAGTGTAATAGCAGTGTAGTGTGATAAAGATAAAAACATAAAATAAAAGACTTGCTCTTTAAATTGCACTTATAACATACTAGCTCATTTATGGAGCTTAGAACTATTAACAAAGTGTAACTAATTACTTTTAAAAAGCAACTTTCCAAACAAAATGAAATCCTGAGAGGCTGATTTGTGGGATAATTGCTGTGAAAGGAAATGCAATGCTAAAATAATCTAAAAAGAACAGTAGTCTGAGAGACTAAGTCCACTTGGCTTTGAAAACTGCACGTTCCTCCTTAGCAATTATTAGAGCTCTATTAATCATCCTATGTGTCTTTCTTGGCAGCAGAGTCATGGCTTCACATCCTTTAGTTAAATAATAGCGGAACTTTGAAAAACGCATAGATCCCAGCAAGCGTAATCTGCAATCCAATTTTTTTTTTCATCTCCTTCCTTAATTACTTCAGCCAGCACTTTCAGTCCATCTGACTATGTGCTGGAAAGTTTAATTGAGCTGCTACACTAAACTGTGCTAATATTGTAGTAACTTCCAGTAAGCTAAATACATAGGTTTCTATATAAAGCAACTTAGCTGAGAACTGTGTATTTGGAGTTGATTGGGGTAAATTGTAGGGTGAAGCAGATATTTGATTTGGATCTGGATCTTGACCCCTTGTTAACCACTTGTTTATTTACATTACAACTTTGGTGGTAATGTGGGTTGTATGCTGTATGAGTATGTGTCAAGTGTGTTTGTCAAGTGTTTTGATATGGCTGGTGGGCTAATCGATAAAACAAACTCACATAATGATGATGACAATGATAATAGCATTAAATCTTTATTTATATCCCACTTTTCTCCCAAAAAAAGGAACCCTTCAGATTCAGCAATGAGTCCAGAAGGACCTCCAAGCTGCCAACCTGTGTTTTCAAGAGGAGTGCAACCTCATCCAACACAAGTTGCCACCCTATACCCTAATCTGCTTTGCAACTGACCAGGAGGACCTTTATCTTGTCTGGGCTCAATTTCAATTTGTTTGTCCTCATCCAGTCCACTACATCCAGTCCACTTATTACACTGCATTATTGGCCAAAGGCTTGGTCCCCAAGCCATGTTTTTACTTGCTTTCTGAAGGTCAGGAAGGAGGGGGCTGACCTAATGTCATTGGAGAGGGAGTTCCATAGCCAAGGGGCCACCACTGAGAAGGCCCTGTCCCTATCCCCACCAACAACACCCGGAAAGCAGGTGGTACCAAAAACAGTGCCTCCCCAGATGATTTTGATATAGCTTGTGTGAATGGCAAGTCCATGGACAGTATGGGAAAAAATAAAGAGTAAAGTGTTTTCCTTTTTATCAATACTCAGAGGATTCATAAATTTTGTTTTGCAATAAGTTGCGAACATACATATGTGTTATGTTGTTTTTCTGGTTTTAATTTTATTATATGTTATTAGATACTTACATACTTATTTATACTACTATACTACTTATTTATACATGCTTATTTTTAGTTATGTGTTGTATTTTATACTTTCTGAGGCATTGAATTTTGCCATTTATTTTCTGTGAATCTATTTGAGTCCCTCCAGGAGTTGAAAAAAGTGGTATATAAATAAAATAAATAAATAACTATATGTATTTAAACTCTGTGTGACAGCTCATTCACTAAAAAAGGCTCATTAATTTAATTCATAAATTGAGAACAGGTATAATCATAGAATCATAGAATCAAAGAGTTGGAAGAGACCTCATGGGCCATCCAGTCCAACCCCCTGACAAGAAGCAGGAATATTGCATTCAATTCACCCCTGACAGATGGCCATCCAGCCTCTGCTTAAAAGCTTCCAAAGAAGGAGCCTCCACCACACTTCGGGGCAGAGAGTTCCACTGCTGAACGGCTCTCACAGTCAGGAAGTTCTTCCTAATGTTCAGATGGAATCTCCTCTCTTGTAGTTTGAAGCCATTGTTCTGCGTCCTAGTCTCCAAGGAAGCAGAAAACAAGCTTGCTCCCTCCTCCCTGTGGCTTCCTCTCACATATTTATACATGGCTATCATATCTCCTCTCAGCCTTCTCTTCTTCAGGCTAAACATGCCCAGTTCCCTAAGCCGCTTCTCATAGGGCTTGTTCTCCAGACCCTTGATCATTTTAGTCGCCCTCCTCTGGACACATTCCAGCTTGTCAATATCTCTCTTGTATTGTGGTGCCCAGAATTGGACACAATATTCCAGATGTGGTCTAACCAAAGCAGAATAGAGGGGTAGCATTACTTCCTTAGGTCTAGACACTATGCTCCTATTGATGCAGGCCAAAATCCCATTGGCTTTTTTTGCCGCCACATCACATTGTTGGCTCATGTTTAACTTGTTGTCCACGAAGACTCCAATATCTTTTTCACACGTACTGCTCTCGAGCCAGGCGTCACCCATTCTGTATCTTTGCATTTCATTTTTTCTGCCAAAGTGGAGTATCTTGCATTTGTCCCTGTTGAACTTCATTTTGTTTGGCCCATCTCTCTAATCTGTCAAGATCGTTTTGAATTCTGCTCCTGACCTCTGGACTATTGGCTATCCCTCCCAATTTGGTGTCGTCTGCAAACTTGATGATCATGCCTTCTAGCCCTTCATCTAAGTCGTTAATAAAGATGTTGAACAGGACCGGGCCCAGGACGGAACCCTGCGGCACTCCGCTCGTCACTTCTTTCCAAGATGAAGAGGAAGCATTAGTGAGCACTCTCTGTGTTCGTCCACTTAACCAATTACAGATCCACCTCACCGTAGTTTTGCCTAGCCCACATTGGACTAGTTTCCTTGCCAGAAGGTCATGGGGGACCTTGTCGAAGGCCTTACTGAAATCCAGGTACGCTACATCCATGGCATTCCCCGCATCTATCCAGCTTGTAGCTCTATCGAAGAAAGAGATCAGATTAGTCTGGCATGACTTGTTTTTGATAAATCCATGTTGACTATTAGCGATGACTGCATTTGTTTCTAAGTGTTTGCAGACCGCTTCCTTAACAATCTTTTCCAGAATCTTGCCCGGTATCGACGTGAGGCTGACCGGACGGTAGTTGTTTGGGTCATCCTTTTTTCCCTTCTTGAAGATTGGGATCACATTGGCCCTCCTCCAATCTGCTGGAACTTCTCCCGTTCTCCAAGAACTCTCAAAGATGGTTACCAATGGTTCCGAAATGACTTCCGCTAGTTCCTTCAATACTCTGGGGTGTAGTTGATCTGGCCCTGGGGACTTGAACTCATTAAGAGCGGCCAGGTATTCCTGGACGACTTCTTTCCCAATTTGGGGTTGGATGTCCTCCAATCCCTCATCCACTCCATCTTGCTGAGGTTGAAGACTCTCTTTTTGTGAGAAGACCAAGGCAAAGAAGGCATTAAGTAGTTCTGCCTTTTCCCTATCCCCTGTCAGCATTGCCCCATCTTCTCCGCGAAGAGGTCCTATCGCCTCCTTGTTTTTCCTTTTTCTACTGACATAAGAATAGATGTCCTTTTTATTGTTTTTAATGTCCCTGGCAAGTCTGAGCTCGTTTTTTCCTTTAGCCTTGCGGACCTTTTCCCTACAGCTGTTGGCTATTTGTTTGAATTCTTCTTTGGTGATTTCTCCCTTTTTCCACTTCTTGTGCATGTCTCTTTTGTGTCTTAGCACAGTTAGAAGTTCTTTGGACATCCATTCTGGCTTCTTTGCACTTGTCCTATTTTTTCTCTTTGTTGGCACGGTTTGCAATTGCGCCTTGAGTATTTCACTCTTGAGAAATTCCCATCCATCCGTAACTCCCTTGTCTTTTAGTATCTGTGTCCACGGAATGCTGCTCAGTGTTTCCTTCATTTTTTGGAAATCAGCTCTCCTAAAGTCCAAAATGCGGGTTTGACTTGTCTTAGTTTCGGCCTTCCTTTGTACCTCAAATTGCAGGAGCACATGGTCACTTGCCCCTAAGGATCCTACCACTTTGACCGCATCGATCAGGTCCTCCGCATTTGTTAGGATGAGATCAAGAGTAGCCAATCCCCTTGTTGACTCTTCTACCTTCTGGACCATGAAATTGTCTGCAAGGCAAGCGAGGAATTTGTTGGACCTTGTACTCTTGGCCGAGTTTGTTTTCCAGTGGTCAACTGCAAGATACAAAATTTACAAATATTACGTTTTCATGTTTTTCTCCCCTTATACCGAGCTTTTAAAGTTTAGAGTCCTTAATCTGCTCATACACAATGTTTATTGCAACAGAAACTATAAAACTGTTTTTACTTTATTTTTTATTTTTTTAAATGACTAAGAACCAGAAGAATCCAAAGGGGAATACCCAGGGCTGCATTAAAGAAATGAGTGTGCACTTGTGGAACTAATATGTTTCATGGATTTTATTTATATATTTATTTATCTGTCCTCAGCATTTTGGAGGCAGGCATATATTTATATATACCATCCTGTCAGTGGTCTCAAGTACTTGGACTTTGCCATTAGTTCTGTTTCTATGCTTGGATGAGTTTTAAGGATTTTAGTTTTCTCAATGTAGCTCTTAATGCAGACTCAACACACCACTGAAGCACTAGTTTTAATACTTAAGTCTTCAGAGAGCAAATATTTGTATTAAACACTCCATCTCTACAGCATTAAATCTTTGACTGATGCTCATTAAACACTAAGGAATAGCATACATTTGTGTGTGTGTGTTGTAAAAAATACACACATGTTATAGCTGGTTGGTATATTTCTCTCTCAACATTTCATCCAAATGGGAAAAGAACTTCTTCAGTCACTTATTACTCTCCACATACCCAGGCTTAGTTGGAAAATAAAGAATTAGAAAACTTTGCTAGTTATATCCATGCTTGAAATTCTTTGCCTTCTTACTTTGGTTTCTGTCCTTTAAAATCATTCAGTATATTCAACCATTAATGCATGTGACAAATTCTGATTGCATTTTAAATTATATCAATTTGACTTCAAAGTAGCTCTACAAACCCTGTTAGAAACTTATAAAAGGGTTACTTCCACTCAACATAGGCACTATAGCAGAGTTCTCAATAAAAACATAAACCTTTTTCCAGGCCACATTACTTGTGACTTCAGTGGCCTCAAATGCTTGAATCTCATCACCGTGACCAACCATCAACAGTGCATGGGAGAAAAGTTCCACATTAGACATCTCCTCGGTGTTTAATTTTCTATGTGACGGTATTTCTTGGTAAGCATTTAATAATGTCAGTCCTTACCTGTGATTTCATGTGGTATAATTTATATGGGTATTTATTAGACATATTTTGGGGTTTATGCTTATGAAAATAAGATACCAGGTTTGTCTGACAACTAATGTACTTTTGCATGTATTTCTCCTATTTATATACAAATTATATCCAAGTTTAGGCACAATGAGCTTCAACTACTGTATGTTTTCAAACAATTAGTGATGCAAATGGTACAGGACTGTAAGCTCACAGCAGCCGCTCCCAGAAAAGACACAGGACGCCAATCCGTAATCAATCAGGAACTTTTACTACTGGAAATGCATACACAACGAAAGCCAGGATTGGCACACAGACGCAAGTCAACCCTTATATACCCTCCCCCACATTCGAATCCCCTCTTCCCGCCGACCAAAGATCCCGCGCAATATTCCCCGCCAAACCACCAACGGCCCCTCCCAAGGCCACCAGCTGCAAATCCTTATCAGTTCTCCATGTCAGGAATCCGGTTTTTTGCGCCAACATCCAAGGCCAGGAAACCGAGTCCTGACATAACGTCCCCCTCCACCTCCTCTTCTTCCTGGAAGGGAAACACACGTCACCATCATGTCCCTTCTTTGTCTAGCGGGCCTTGGTACTTTTTTAACAAATTACAATGGAATGTTGGGTGTACCTTCCCCAACACCTTAGGTAGTTTCAAAGTATACGTCACTTCATTTATTTTGTCAGAAATCCTGAAGGGACCAATGTATTTGGGAGACAATTTCCGAGAGGGGGTATTTAGCTTGAGGTTTTTTGTACTCAGCCACACTAAATCCCCTTCTTCCAATCTGTCACCTTCCCTCCTTTTCCGATCTGCAAACAATTTATATTTTCGTTGGGCCTCTCGTAGTGATTTTGCCACTCCCTCCCAGTTCGCTTTCATTTTGTCTGGCCATCCCTCCTTTCCCTCCAGTTCTTCCCCCCAACTCGGTAATTTGGGTAAAGGGGTTACTTCCATGCCATATACTACCTCAAAGGGGGATTTCCCTGTGGATGCGTGACAGGATCCATTGTACGCGATTTCTGCAAACGGGAGTAAATCGGCCCAATCGGTTTGGCATTGGTTTGTGTATGTCCTTAGGAACAGCCCCAAGGTCTGTTGTGTGCGCTCGACCCCCCCATTGGTCATGGGATGGAACGCTGAACTCAGGGTCCTTTCCACCCCCATCAACTGCATGAATCCTTCCCAGAACCGGGCCGTGAATTGCACCCCTCGGTCACTAATCACCTGGTCTGGACAACCATGTAACCGATAGATATGTTTGATAAACAGCTCAGCCAATTTCTCTGCAGATGGCAATTTAGGCAGCGCTATGAAATGCGCTTGCTTTGAGAACAGATCCATCACCGTCCATATGTAACGTTGACCTCGGCTAATTGGGAGTTCGCCCACAAAGTCCATAGCAATTACCCTCCACGGTTGTGATGGTTCTGCCACCTTTTGCAATAACCCCGTTGGCTTTTGTGTGGTTGCCTTACTTTGTGCACACGCATTGCATCGGGATACATACATTTTGGTGTCACCCCTCATCCCGGGCCACCAACACTGACGTGCCAACATTTTCAGGGTTTTCGTTACTCCCCAGTATACCGCTCCCTTGTTGCCGTGGCATCTGACCATCATTTTTTCCCTCAGGTTGCCTGGGATGTATAACTTCCTATGTACAAATCCCAACCCATCCTTCCATTCCACCTTTTCCTTATTTCTTTCCAGCCACTCATCCTCCCTGCATGCCTGCCTTATCTCCTCCTCCCATCCCCCGTCTTTGCTCTCAACCCCCACCAGCCTTTGGCTGCGCTCCGTTTGTGCTCGGGTTTGCACTGCCATGCCCCACTGCCGTTCTGAGAATACGCTCCCCTTTGGGCCTCGCCCCCTCCCTCCATCCTCCGGCATTCTTGACAACGTGTCTGCGATTACATTTTGTTTTCCCTTTTGGAACCGCAGCTTAAAATCAAATCTGCTGAAATACTGGGCCCATCTTATTTGCTTTGCTGACAATTGCCTGGGTGAAGTGAGGTATTGTAAGTTTTTATGGTCGGTCCACACTTCAAAGGGGATGCCGCTTCCCTCTAATAGGTGCCTCCACGTTTCTAGAGCCCTCACCACTGACAGGGCCTCCTTCTCCCACACTGGCCAGTTCCGTTCAGTTTCGCTGAACTTTTTTGAGATGAACCCGCAGGGTTTCAACCTCCCTTCTGGGTCCCTTTGCATCAGAGCCGCCCCGTAAGCCCAATCTGATGCGTCACAATGGATTACGAATGGTTTGGTCAAATCGGGGTGGATTAATACTGGTTCCTCAGTGAATCTGCGTTTCAGTTCTTCAAAAGCTTTTTGGCACTCTGTTGACCAATTTAGCTTTGCTCCCGGGGACCGCACCTTCACCGTTTCCCCCTTTCCCTTCGTTTTGAGCAGTTCAGTTAGGGGCAATGTTATCTGCGCAAAGTCCTCTATGAACCCCCGGTAGAAATTTGCAAATCCGAGGAATGATTGCAACTGTTTGCGCGTTTGGGGAGGGCTCCACCCCCTGACATCCTCCACCTTTGCCGGATCCATTGCTATCCCTCCCTTGGAGATCCGGTATCCCAGGAAATCTATCTGTTCCTTATTGAATTCACATTTTGGTAGCTTTGCAAACAATTTTGCCTCCCTCAATTTCTGGAGCACCTCTCTCACCAATTTGACATGGGATCGTCTATCCCGGGTAAACACAATTACATCATCCACAAAGCAAAACACCCCGCGATACAATAATGGGTGTAATACCTCATTAATCATCTGCATAAATGCTGATCCAGAGCCTTTGAGCCCGAATGGGCAAATTAAATATTCAAAATGGCCGAGCGCACAGGCGAACGCCGTTTTCCACCTGTCCTCAGGCCTTATGCGCAATTTGTGATAGGCCTCGATCAAGTCAATTTTCGTGAATACCCTTGCTTCTGACAATCTCGATAGCAAGTCCTTGGTTAGTGGCATGGGGTAGTTGTTGGTGGTGCTCACTGCATTCAGCCCCCTATAGTCCACGCACAGTCTCAACGAACCGTCCTTTTTGTGCCTAAATAGCACTGGGGCTCCCAAGGGTGATTCGGATGGCCTTATAAACCCTCGGGCCAAGTTTTTTTCAATATATTTTCTCAGTTCCTCCATCTCCTTGACCGACATGGGGTACAATTTACTCCTAGGCAACTTAGCATCCTCATTGAGTTCAATCTTTACTTCGACCCTCCTAGGAGGGGGAAGCTGATCTGCTTCCTTTTCGTCAAATACATTCTCGAAGTCTCTGTACTCAGGAGGAATTTCCTGCACTCCGCCTGCCGTGGCCTCTTCCCCCTTGCAACACTTCCCCCCTTCTTCGCTCTGGAAGGCTATGCTGCCTTCCCTCCAATTGATTTGTGGGTTGGCTTCTTTTAACCATGGCATCCCCAGTATTACATTGTAAGTAGCCATAGGGGATACTACAAAGGTTATGCTGCCTTCCCAGCTCCCCACTTTACATCTCACTTCTCCCACTTCAAACTTCGCCGGGGCTCCAGCCGCCACTGATCCATCTAGTTGCGAGAATGCTATGGGGCTCTGCAAGGGGGTTTTCTCACATCTCAGTTCGTTCGCTAATTCTGGGGTCATAATGTTTCTTGAGCAGCCGCAATCCATGAGGGCTTTGCAGCTGGCCCACTTCCCCTCCCCTTCTAGCCTGATCGGGAATACCAGCATTCCTGGGCTGTGACTCACCAGATCTCCCACTGGGGCCCTAGAAGGGGGGCTCTCCTCCGCTCTCTTCCCTGCAGCCGGTTTGAACTTTGGGAAATGGGACTCTCCCCCTTTCCTTTGTCGACATTCGGCAGCCCGATGGCCAAGGCGACCGCATACATAACAGCCGCCCCTCTGCTCCTTGGGCCCTCCGGTTGGGGCTTTCCCGACCGTGCCTCTCTCCGTCCTCCGACTCTCCTCCTTTGCTCTCGTCTGCTGCGGCGCCGCTCCTTGATGCCTCTTGACCTGTGCCAAGGTTGTCTCGATGCGGCCGGCCAGCTCAATCCATCCGCCTATCTCCTCCGGATCGTCACGATGAAGTGCCCAGGTCAAGATTTCTTTCCGCAGGCCCTCTTTGAATATCTGGACCTTGGTGGTATTGGACCACTCTGGCACCTTCTCCGCCCTCAACCGGAATTCCTCCACGTACTCGGACACGGAGCGATGTCCTTGGGTGATCGTCTGCAGCTTTTCCCTCGCCCGGACCCTCTTGAGCGGATCCCTGAAGCGCGCCTCCATCGCAGCCAGGAATCGCCTCGTAGATCCCAAACATGGGTCGTGCCTGGCGTGGAGCTGGACGTACCACTCCGCTGCTCCCCCTCTCAGTGCTGCGCCCACTGCTCGCACCCTGCTTGCCTCTGACCCGAAGGTAAGGGCATTATCTTCTAGATATCCCCTCACCATAGTCATGAAGTATGCGAGGTTCCCGGCTTCTCCTCCGAACTCAATCCTCAGCTCCTCCCTTCTAGGTTGGTAGAGAAGGGGCTGCCTCTCCCGGTTCTCCGCTCGCGGTGGCCCTCCCTGGAGCCCTCGCTGCTCCGGGGGCAATTCCTGACGCCCTGTGCCGCGCCCGGTTCCGGCCGGGGGCACCAGGAACGTCTGCTGGGACGCCAGTCCCCGGGGTCGTTCCTCCTCCTCATCGCTCTCCGCCGCAGCCCTCCAACTCGTCTGTGCTTTAGGACGTGCCCCGGGTCCCCGGTCACTCCTCTCCCCCGCGCTCCACATCGATTCCCCTCGGGGTGGTGGTTCCTCTAACAGGGGGGGCCAGCCGCTCCATCACCTTTGACATCATCGCGAGGGTGGTCTCCATTGATGCCATCTTTTCCTCCAGGAAATCCAACCTTTGCGGGGAGGGAAACTCTAGCCCGCTGCTTTCTCTCGTTGCTGCCCCTGCCCCCTTCACTCGCCTCTGTGTGACTCCGTTGGGCTGGGCGTATGCAGTCGATGAAGCCAAGGCATTCACTCTCTCCAGCTCCTCTTCTGCATTCTCGAAAGGGGAGGCTGGTTCTCCCCCCTCCGTTGGATCTTCCTCCTGTTGCATAGGGGTACCTCACCACAGCCGTGGGATGGCACCGAAGAATCCTGGCTTAATGTAAGCTCACAGCAGCCGCTCCCAGAAAAGACACAGGACGCCAATCCGTAATCAATCAGGAACTTTTACTACTGGAAATGCATACACAACGAAAGACAGGATTGGCACACAGACGCAAGTCAACCCTTATATACCCTCCCCCACATTCGAATCCCCTCTTCCCGCCGACCAAAGATCCTGCGCAATATTCCCCGCCAAACCACCAACGGCCCCTCCCAAGGCCACCAGCTGCAAATCCTTATCAGTTCTCCATGTCAGGAATCCGGTTTTTTGTGCCAACATCCAAGGCCAGGAAACCGAGTCCTGACACAGGACGCTATATTTAGGGCACAGAACATATGCACTGAAAAATCCCAAATGAAGAAGTGATATCCTCATCTCTTTCTTCTTAAATACAATGTGATGCATGCAAACTGCATGTATATTCTATTATGGCACTAGCCATCCCCTGCCATGCGTTGCTGTGACCCAGTCTGTGTATATGTGTTTTGTGTGTGTATATATGTGTATATGTGTGCATATATATTTGTGTATATGTATATATATGTGGTTTTGCACATGTGTTGTAATGTATTTTTATTTTTTAGCTTTTTAAGTCTCTTCCATTGTGTTTTTCAGTGTTTTTTATGAGTGATGGTCACTCGTTGGCCTGATAGGTGTATTGTATCTAAATTTGGTGTCAATTCGCCCAGTGGTTTTTGAGTTCTGTTAATCCCACAAATGAACATTACATTTTTATTTATATAGATTGCTCTAGTAATGGAACTCTGGTTTCTAATTCTCCTAGTGTGACAGACCAATGTTGTCATGTGCCTGACAACATACTGAGGTCAATAGGTCTTTAACTGATGGTATAATTTACTTTAAGTGCAGATGTACATTTATCAAATATAAAATAAGTCATTTGTTTTACTTCATTTTGGATTGGGAGTGGATTTATGGTGGAGGGACTATCTTCACACTCAGGTAGCATTGACTTCCCATCATTGGTTATTCAGCCATGATGTTGTTTTTATGATGTTGTCTGATTATGATGTTTTATTGATTTTTTGTTGTTTGTATTTTCTATGCTTGTTTTAACCTGGAATTTTTGGGCATGTCCCTTTGTAAGCTGCCCCGAGTCCCTTTAGGGAGATGGAGGTGGGGTATAAAAATGAAGATTATTATTATTATTATTCCCTTCATGGTGACTGCATTGTTGAATACATATTTGTATTACTCCTTTCATTATGAAAGCACCACCTTTCATCAAGACCCTAATTAACTGTCTTAAGTCTCCAAGTCCAGTTGGGACTCATCCAACAGTTCACTACTAGTATAGTCACAATTTATACTACCACGTCATGTGTAATGAAATGACTTGTCTTTGTGCATCTTTGCCTCTTAGAGTCAACAATAGAACCTGATTGTATATGCACTTGATTACGGACTATGAACCAGAGTTCCCATATTCAGCTATTTCTAATTATCTAAAGGGATTGCTATTATTTTCTAAGGGACAATAACTAGACTCTATCTTAAATGCCTCAGAAGCTGCTTCAGCTCTATAATTTTGGCACTTGAAAGTCTATCAAAGATAATGAGATAGAAATGCATCCAGCTACTTGAAAATAATTCCAGAAGTGTCTAGCAGGCATAACTGCTACAATGAAATGCAATATGAAATGTTCAACTGAAGACAACCTGAACAATTTGGCTTGGCTTTTAACCCAATCTGTTGCAGTGAAAGGGTCTGAAGGAGTACTTTGATGAAAACATTTAATTTAATAAATAAATAAATAAATAAATAATTTTATTTATTTATACCCCCACCACCATCTCCCCAAAGGAGCTTGTGGTGGCTCACAAAAGCACTTCAAGTGCCCCACATAACAAACAATACTTAAGCATATAAAACAGCAGCATAACTGTAAAAACAACAACCACATATAAAATCCCATCTAATAAAATTGTACAATTCATAAAACATAGTAAAACCTGCCAATAAAACTGGCAAATATGGGGCTAAAAACCACCATATTCTCTTTAAAAGTTGTTTCATGAAACTGTTTGTCCTGTTAAGAATAAGAGGTGGAGAATTCCAGCAGTCAATTTTCAGTTTAAAGAAATTTGATTTTGTATATGCTACAGTCATAAGTTTGTAAGTGAGGAGAGATTATTATAATGTGGAACAAGACATTGGCATCTAATTTACAGTTAATTATGCCTGAGATCAGTGGGCCTAAACATAACTGAAACTTAGGCATAACTGAAACTTGATGGAACAAGTCCTATCATTAGAATGTAGTAATGGAGAAGTATAACTTATTTCAGAGAAATAGACCAAACATGAAAGGGAGTCAAGGATGTTCACATCTGTGAAGAGATGCATGACTTAAATCCTAGCAACCAGGTTGAGAGTGTCTCAACAAGAATTAAGGGAGTGAAAATTTTAAAAGGCGTAGTTGTGGAGATCTACTATAAACCTCCAAGCCAGACTAAAGGCCTGGATGAAGTCTTCCTTGAAAAGATGACCAATCATGAAAAAAGAAGAGTTATAACAGTAATGGAAGATTTCAGCTATCCTGATATTTGTTGGAAAACAAATTCTGAAAAGAATACAGACGCCAACAAATTTCTCACTTGCTTTGCAGATAACTTATTGATATTCTATTGGTTGCTCAATGTTTCCCCAATTCAGTCCACTTTTCTCACAGCCTGCTTAGATTTTAGTTTTTTTTCCCCTGAAGGTCAGGAGGAAGAGAGCTGATGTAATTTAGCTGGGGAGGGAGTTCCATAGATGAGGAGTCACCACTGAGAAGGCCCTGTCTCTCATCCCCACCAACCATACCTGCAAAGGAGATGGAACTGAGAGCAGGGCCTCTCCAGAAGATTTTAACCTCCAACTATCATGAATGTTTCATATAACATCAATAAAAATTAATGTCTTCCCCAAAATCATATAATTATTTCAAAATATACAAATTTTACAAATGACAACTACTCAAAAATTGGAACAAAGACATCTTAAAGTTTATCTGGAAAGGGA
This sequence comes from Anolis sagrei, assembly GCF_037176765.1. Lineage (NCBI taxonomy): Eukaryota > Metazoa > Chordata > Lepidosauria > Squamata > Anolidae > Anolis > Anolis sagrei. Next base: position 145,417,439 of record NC_090025.1, read on the forward strand.
AAAATCTATGAAGATTGGTGCTCCTAAATTTGACTCTATGTTACAAAGCAGCAGCACTATCTTGGATTAAAGAGTGGATCACCTTAGAAAACAAAACACTACTAATGCTGGAAGGATATGATCTGAAATTTGGGTGGCACACCAGAAAAAAATTAAAAAGGACACTATTTTTTTAATAAAAAATATATGATAAATAATCTTTTAGAATATGGATTAAACTAAGTTCCAAATATATTTCAAAATCCCAAATTGACAGCACTGCAGGAAGTGTTCCACAAATTACAATAAAAATAGACATCCTGACCAACATGTAAAACCTATTAAAAACAGCCCCTGTAAAATGCTCTGGAAAACTGCTTCCAGTTTCATCTAGAGCAGTAACAGCTTTTACATTTTTTAAAAATTTTTTTTAAAAATCCTTCCATTTTGCACTGATCGATACATGCACACATGCTTGTATTTATTATTTGTGCATATACAATTATAAATAGATAAATAGATAGATAGATTAAAAACTGGCAGATGTTCCTCATCTGCCCTCCATTTTATTCTGAGACACAGAAGGACTGGGAAGAAAGCCCAGGATCAGCAGGTCTGTGCGGGGATTTACTGTGAAGTCATGTTTTGTTTTTTGTTTGTTTGTTTGGGTTTTTTTGCCCCTCTTCTTAATCCCGCATTTTGGCACTGTCTGGAAGTCCCTTACAACCCCTGCCTCCTAGCCACCAGATCAGAAAGAAAAGATAGGGCTTTTAGACGTGGAAAGTAAGTATTAGTACAACTATGGTTAACTGTTTGATCTCCCATTTCTTCCACTCCCCACAAAATTCTATATAACTGAATGTATCCTGAAAATGTCTATTAAACAAAAGATGACCTGAAGAGTTATGGGCTTTCTGTATGACACTCCCACACCTTTATGAGCTTCAGTATCGGCCCTGTGATTTCTAGGATGTGAAAATCAACTACATAACTGTCTTTCATCTGTGACTGAAATAAAGTACAATCCACTTTCCCCAAAACTGTATTTAAAAATATCTTGCCCACAAAAAGTAACATATTTATTCTTCTACAGTATGTTATGAAGCAGAACTCCCATATAGACTTAAAAATACACTACAGAAAAGATCTTTCAGGCATGAGCAAGATTCAGTTTTAATGGCCTTAAACCTCTGACTGCCAGATAGTTTAGAAGCTGGAGGTCATGGGAGTGAAGACTTATACTCATGGGGTTTCAGTAAAATAATACTTCCTTTTGGAAACAAGTGCACAAAAAGCAGGAATTGATCCCAGAAGGAAAACAGATTGTACACTGGCTTCCAAAAATATTGCACCCGTGCATATTAATCCACAAAATTACTATCCTTTATATGCACTATGTCATATTTTAACATATTAGTCGCCTCATACTCTATATGGCTAGCACCAGGTAAGACAAAAAAGGTTTTAACAAACTGGAAAATCCTCTTTGAGAACATTCAGATTTATAGTCAGAAGTTTTGAAGGGTGATGGTCTGAATATACTGTGACTAGCCAACATAGTTTAGTGAAACATAGGTAAAGCACAGGATTTTAAAATGCATTATTCAGTAATCTCTACTTGCTCCACCAAGAAATCAATATGTGTAGACTAGACAAGCTCAGCCTAATGAGATCAATGGTTAGTCTGTCTCTCTTTTGGAAATATATAGGTATGACTGGACCTTCATTTCCCCCAAATGGCACTAGAGTCTCAGGAATAAACTAGTAATGCTGTCTGCATCTGAAGGGGCAAAGAGGAAGATTTAGGATGCCTTTCAAGAAAGGTTGCAGTGGCCTAGCTGGGAAAAATAAAAGAAGCTGAAGCTCACTAAATTAAAAAGTGGTAGCATCTAAATATCTGCCATTTAATTGAAGAGATTTGGACATGAGCTTGATAGCATTCACTTCTTTCCATTGGAGCAGTTCAGGCTAAAGTAGGACAGGAAGTCATAATGCTCATTCTAGAGTAGTATTTTTTCCTGAAGTACCTCTCATAATCCTTTTTTGTGTGTGAAATGAACATTTCCTTGTACTGGAGTGGACTATCAGCATTGAGAACTGGATATTCTAACAAACTTGGCTTGATCAAAAATTGGAGTGTCACAAATATTATAGACGTAAATCTTCAACTCATCCTGGTAAGTTGAGTATCATTTACTCAAGTAATGACTGAACAAAGCTAATTGAAGAAGTTTTCCTTCCAGTTAGAGCTTACAAGGCTGCCTCCTGTTGAAAAAAAATGGGTTTAGACTTTTTGTATGAGTGTTGATCTAGGACTCTGTGCTCAAATCACCAAATGGTTATGGAAACCCACTGCATAACATCATACTCAAAGGACCTCATCACATGTATGCCAAGAAGCCAGGGAACAGCAGGGAAAACCACAGGGCAGCATACCGCTTTATCCCCTTACTGTGCTTGGGCATGGGCTGCCATCCCACAAAGTTTCCCTGCTGTTCCTGGCCTCACCCAACTCCTCATGGCTCTGTGCTGCCAGCATGGAGCCCCAACAGAGCCCTGCCAGAAGTAGCACTGTGTAGTTTTATGGGCTCTGGTGGACTCTGTTCTGGCAGTGCACAGAGATGGTCTCAACCATCCTGTGATGAGGTCGTAAAAGGAAGCAAGAGCAAACCACTGCTGAATAAATCTGGGCAAGAAAATCTGTACAGTAGGGTCATCATAAATGTTAGTATATAATATAAGTAGGAAAAGGGATTTTGTAGCACCTTAGAGAATAACTGAAACAATATTTGGGAAACAGATTAAGGCCATGTCTATACAGACTAATCTTGCAACTGCTGCAGGAAGTCCACATGATATACAGCTGGTTTCTTAGTGGGTGTATTGCTTCCAGCCATTAATCCAGAAAGAGAGAAAGCAGAATTTGGATAGCTAGATCATGTTAGATCCAGAGTTATCAGTGTCCACATTTCAAAAAGATCCCCAGAAGCAACTCCAAAGCCTTGCTGGTGATGCGATTTCTGGAGATCACATTGCTGGATGCCCTGCTGTGATGTCATCAGAAACAACATCACCAGTAGGCCTCTGCCGGAAGCTATTTTGAGCTGCTTTTGGCTCACAGAATAACAGGGCATTGGGATGCATAATGAATTAGATCATGAACTTGGCAATGAATTTGGTGAGAGTAATTCTGCTCCCAGAATTTATAATGTCATATCTCCAGTTCATAGGCCACTTGCCTCCCCACCTTTATTTATGCCATATAGGAAAGTTACCGCTCCTGGCCTACACAAAAATGGGTGCTTTGGTTGTGCATCAAATTCAATTTCCTTGCTGCTACTGTGTTTGCATATTTATTGGCCCTTACCTCCCAATTTGCCCTGCTAGAACAGTATAGGACAGGCAGCCCCTCTCCCCCACCCTAGAAAGAAGGGGGGAGTATCTACACGACTCCTGAGGACAACAACTTTAGCTATACTGCTAATGGGTGGGAGGGTTGGGTTGCACTGAAGAGGTGGACGGTTTGCTCGCTGTGGCTCTGCCCTCCCTGAAAGTAGACCCACCTTTTCCATGGGGGAGACAGCAAAATCTTCCCTCCCCCCAGCTTCGCCAGGGTTAGAAAGGCCCTTCTCACATACCCGCTGTCATTTCCCACTGTCCCTCTCATGGCAAGCAGGTCTTACTTTAAGGCATGTGGAAAGGAACAAATGAAGAATGGAGTTTCCTAGTCAAGGAATTCTGAAAACCCAGAACTTTACTTACTGATTTGCTAACTTACCTAATGTTCATAATTGCAAATAGTCAATGTTGATTTTTTTCAAGTGAAACATTGTATATGTCAGTAAATGTTCCATGTGTCTTGCTCAAGAAATAAAAATAAAGTACTTCCCACCATACTCTTTTCTTTTCTTTTTTGTTTCCCCCAATTTTTCCTTTTCTTAAGCTTAAGGATTTCCTTGCACTGGGCACATGGGTTCTTCATTGAGGTAGAAATTAATCTACAGTAGTTACATTCCAGGTAATCAATAATTTTTAAAAAATGGCATCCTGGGCAACAAAAAGTCTTTTTCCAATAAAGTACCCTCTCAGGAATGTAAATCTTACTTTCCACAAATATATTAGCTTAAAAGTGCAATGTGCTATAGATTAGAAAATGAGCCAGATATCACATTTAATTATTTTAAAGGGTATTGGGATAGCCACAGGAATGCAGAAATAGATATGTTGAGAAAGAAAAATGTTCAGAAGAAACCATTGGTTCATGCTTGTTTTTTTTAAAGGAGAAAAGGCCAGGGAAGAGTGAATATGGTATCCTTTCAACGAATGCTTCTAAACATATATTTGTGTGGTTGTAGCTGCAAATCCAGTGCATGAATGCCTTTATGGAAATGGCTGTCAGATGAAAAGCCTTCCCTTTCTTTTTTTTAAATGTTTTCATTTAAAATTTCTTATTGGAATTTATCCACTGGTGTCCTATTCTCTGACAGATGGCTCTTTGATCCGAGGGGGGCATCCATCAGCAAAACAAAGGTATAAGGTCAATTCTGCTGATTCCTTCTTACAGCTGCTCCTAGATGATATCCAGAGAGTTGAGGAATTTTAGGAACAGTTGTGTTTTTGTTTGTGTTAAAGTGGAAAATTATGGGAGAGAGAAAAATCTTCTAAAATCCTGTGACTCAATGAGCCTTCCATCTGCAAAGGGACTATGTTTAGCAATATATTTTCTCAACAAAAAGAACATGAAAGTGGGTATGAGAAATGCAAAATCTCTCTGTGACAATAATATATTTTCTACCAACGATTTTCTATTTTAATGTCTTCATCAAAGAGTCCTTGAGAGCACAGTATTATCAGCATGTTCAGTTATCCACTCACATACTTAACAAATAGCACCTTTTCTTCCACTTCTGTCATTACAGCTAGGCTGCAGGGATGTACAAGTCTGTGAACCTTCTCACTAGAGAATTTTGGTAGCCTGAGCTTCAAGTCCGGGAGGATGTGATTATCCTACCTGCCATTGTGCCAAGGATCACCCAGGAAGGCTTACTGGATTACCTCCATTTTGGGATTTGGTGGTTCATTTCAACAGATTTTATTAGGATATTCCTTTTCCAGCTGATCACACCATCATTCTGGTAGTGGTTGATTTGTTCTCCAAAATTGCATACTTTGTTCCCTGTTCTGGTGTGCACTCTGCTAAGGAAACAGCTCACTTTTTGTGCAGCACATCCTGCATAAGTGGAAAAATTGAGGAAAGGGTCATCATGTACCTCAAATTCTACCTGAATTTCAAGCACTTTCCCTCTCCTTCCATAGTGTCCCTTCTCAAACCATTCCAAAGACTCCTTTAGCCCTTAAAAGTTGCATTTTAGCATTATGAAGTGAAAAGAAGGATCTAGCAGAGTCCTGTTTGATATGCTGAGTTCCACTAGCATTTTTAACAATCTAGCCCATATACCTGGATAACCCTTAATAGGAAAAAAATATTCTCATTAGTTCATTACCATCTATCAGCCATTGGGCTATTTTGATGTGTAAAATGTAGATAGTAAAATGCAATCAGGAAAAAAAACAGTTTAATAGGATAAGTCGTGGATGGTAATTAACAAAATAGCAGGGGTCCTGATTTCTATTCTGTTTGAATGCAATAAACAGCACATACCAAATGTGGTGAAAATAATGATCTACAAGCTGTCTGTAACTCTTTCAAACGCAAAGCAAAGGCCCAGCATCCTAGCTCTTATATTATTTGCTACATTTTATTTTAGATGTGAATTGTTATCACCTTTTCACTACTACATAATGGTCATTATACTTTGTGACACCTTTGAAATAAATTTTGATCTTACATGGGAGTTTGAGAGATAGAGCTATTAATAGGGGTCTGAAAGGAACCAATATTCATGGCAATAAGTGTTAGGTTTCATTTTTCTTTTCCTTTGGTTATTGTGCTCATGTTGACTGTAGAAGGTATAATGGATTCATTTTCAGGCACACAGAGTCTTTTTCCACCAGCAGCTATCAGCTTGTTTTATTTTTACATTTTAGTACATTTTCTAAGCAACCATTTGGACTGAAATGTCATTGTACATGACCCAAAAAAGACATAGAGTAGTATTCCTAATCTTCATTAACTTGAATAGGTTACTTTTCCCTAGTAAGCTGTAGTATTTTTGCATAAAATACATGAAGCGTTAAGACGGCCTTTCCCCCAGGTTGAAACAGATCAGCCTTGTCAGGTATTTAACTGCTGTGGGACTGATCCATCATCATACTGACCTAAGTGCTCAGTGTAAATGTGCCTTAGTGAGGACATATTGGTGAATTCCAAAATACTGCTATTAGAATGTAGGATACCTTTCTCTACAGGGATGATTAGGAGAGGGGGCTTTCAGATTAATAATTTGGAACCTTGATCTCCATTTTTCGTTTCAAGAAGAATCTTCCCAAAAATAGAAAGGGGGGGGGGCATCCCAAAACAGAATGAAAACAGAAGAAAAACAGAACAGATTATGTGCCATATCACACACCCCTAAAGTGGTTACATCTTTCTAGTTAGAGGTATTGCATATTTTTAAAAAATGTTTACAAAAAGCGTTTAGAAAAATCATGATACCATTGTTGGACCAAGAGTATTTGATGTCACCCTGTTTCCAACCATGCTACTACTCCTGAAGTGGTCATTTGCCAATTTGATTTCTGCTGCTGAGGGATGCTCATCCCTCCCATCTCTTACCCTCTGCATTTACCTTTGCACTCTGGCATTGGGGGCGGAGGGTAGGTTGGGTTGCCTCCTGTCTACCCTTTTGAGTGCACCTTCTCAATAATACTCAACGGGTGGGTAGGGCAAAGAGCCTCTCTTTCTGTGAGGCTCCTTTCCACCTCTGCAGTCACTTCCTGTTTTGCAGCTTTTTCTCGTTTCATTTTTTAAAAAAAATAGCCTAGGTTAGTAGGCTAAAATGGGTTGGAATCTTTTTATTTCTTTTCTAACACTGCCTCAAATTGGTTGCAGAAATTCCTATACCTCATGTCTTCTATATTTTATACAAAGAAAAACATTTTGCATAAATAACTTCAGTGGTGAGCTACAGTTTAGACTTATCTTTCTTCCCATATCCATGGATTTGTTGCCAGTGAAGAGACTCCTTATCCAATAGACCTGAAAAACTTACATAGTTTTTTGCTGAAATATTAGAAGTTTCTGGCTATGAATTCTGATTACATTTCCCTAATAATCAGTTTGGCTTCTCCTCTGTTCCTATTACAAATCATCAACACAATCCTTAACAAGTCTAAGATATGTGCTAGCAAATCCCATTCATAATTCATAAGAAGGTATGTAGCAGTAAAGATGAGGAAATGGCCCTCAGCCATGCTGAGAAATCCCCACTGAGATTTCCCTAAGACCACTGCTTAAGCTGACCAATCAAAACTACATATACAGTATTTGTCTAAGTAAATTAATGCTTTACATTTTTTTAAAAAAATTAAAAGATTACATTTTGGTTTTTTAAGACTAATAGGTTTTAGCATATTGCAAGCATAGGTTTTGGAATGTATAATATTGAATTAAAATTTTAAACTTTTGTACAAAGCTTCGGGGAGGGGGGGGGTTGAAACTTTTTTTTGGCGAATTATGAAGAGTAGTTCCATAACACAAAATAATTTAAATACTATGGGTCATTCTATATTTTTATATAGACTTAATTAAATCAGTTTTCTATTTTAGTTACAAAGTTTCAAGTCTTAAAATAACTGTTAATTGGTAATTTAAAGTTAAAAAAGTATACCTGTTGGAAACACTTGAAAACTGTGTCAATATACTTTGACAGAAATGAGGCTCCATTGATAAACTTTGGTGGAAACTCAAGAGTGAAAGTCCAATCAACCTTTCTTTTCCCATTGTGCTTCTTTTGTATGTTTTCAAATGTTTAAGAGTTGAAAATGGCCTATATATAGGCATAGAATTATATATAGGAACCCTACTATCTGGAACCCTACTATCTGGAAAATTGGAGGGGAGAGCAAGGAGGAAAGGCCTAATGCCCCATTAAGAACCTGCCTCCCACCTCATGTTGAAGCAAAGAGCACAGCAAGGGGGCAGAGCAACTTTCAATAGCCTGCAGCTCTGCCCCTGTCAGCCACTCCCACCAAGTCTGGTCTCCTTTATGAGGACCTTCAAATCAACCCCCCCCCCCCCAATGCTTTGCCTGCCAGTTATGGGAGGGCCAACTTGGTTGCTTCCTCTATATCGACTATTGCTGCAAGTAATGACAGTGTGAATAAATTGTCAAAATTTGCTTCAGCTAGTGCTTGCAGTTCTAGAGGGACTTGTTTAATTTTTGCTTCTCATAGATTTAACATATGGATTTGGTTAACAAGTTAAAATTCAAGAGTAAACCAGGTTTTCTTAACCTGAAAAATTTCGTGGGGAGGGTGGTGTTGAACTCCTACCCCCCCCCCCCCCCCCCACTGGCTACAGCCCTGATGATACATATATCTTGCCATGCAGTAGCTAGTTCATGCATATGATGAAATTGAGTCCATCTTACAAAAGCTTATGACAGAATAAATGTGTTAGTCTTCATACTATCCTTTAGGCAAAGGATGCTAACAACGTAGACTTCAGATATCATGAAAATTACACCTGAAAAACTGACCACTCTCTGGTGGCTATTGAACTTTTCCACTAGTCAATCTGTGTTTACAATGTTCAATATAACAACAGATTTTAATTGCATTAGCTTTGCTGCACCAGAGGTGGCATAACTTTCATGTGAGCTAATTAGATTTGCTCAATTTAAACAGACACATTAATGCAGCTCAGCAAGGTTCTATTAAATCTGTTTTCAATGCAAAATCAAAATGTGAAGCATTGTGGGTAATGTTATGCAAATTACCATATTGGCATAGAGGTTGACTGTGTTCTAAGTGATGCCTATTGGCACAAAAGTAAATTTCGGCAGTCAGGTTGTTAAGTCTAAAACAACAAGACATTGTTGGCCCACATTTTTTCTTATGGTTCCTAGATTTACACAAATGCCTACCAAAGCCATGAAAGTCAATTTGCAACCTTGTTTTGTTGTAAGGATTTGTTTTCAAGTCTATCCCAACTCTTGTACCCGCTGAGTCACACTTGCAGAGATTTTATCAAGCACTGAATAGACTGTTCCATAACAAGATTTCAAAGCATTTGTCTTCTCTTGATGTTTCAAATTTTACTCAACTATAAAGCATTTTACATGGGTCCTTTGACACAATGATTGATTGATCGCTCAAAAATTATTCCCGGCTTTTCTACCTGCAGTCTCCAAGACTGCTTACATCTGAATGTTAGCACAAGAATACATCATAAAAACAGACTGAAGACAGAACAACCTAAGACAGCCATAAACTGAGAAAACAACAGAAAAATAGGTAGTCAGCACCTATAATTACAAAGACAAATTCATATTTTATTTGTTATAATTTTAGCAGAATATATTCTGTCACAAATTTGGGAACTGTACTGATTTAATCTGGTACCAAGCAGAGAAGACAAGCACCAGCAGGATTAAAAGAGAGATTGTTAGCATGCTAACTCTTCATCAGATTCCAGTCTATTTGAATCTCACTCTAATGGTCTTAATTGGTAGTGGAAAAACCTTCAGATGTTTCTTTTTATCACATTGTGAGCTCAACTCTGTATTTTGAACAATTACGTCTTTCAGGTTGACCTAAAAAAATCACTCCTTCAAGGGCTCTGCACTACATAAAACTGTAAGCAGCCAGTGAATCTGAGAATGAGGGTTGTGAAACTACTCTTGATTTCACTGATGTTCTTCCTCAGTTGTTTCAAGTGGAATGGGAACTGTGCTGGTGCCAGGCTAGAGTCCAGCACAGACTCTTATTCCAACTGAACCAGTCAGACATGGAATTTTGAGAAAATCCACAATGGATTTGCTACTCCCAGAAGAAAATCAGCCATCCTGAAGAGGTTTAGCCTGAAGAAGAGAAGGCTGAGAGGAGATATGATAGCCATGTATAAATATGTGAGAGGAAGCCACAGGGAGGAGGGAGCAAGCTTGTTTTCTGCTTCCCTGGAGACTAGGACACGAAACAATGGCTTCAAACTACAAGAAAGGAGATTCCATCTGAACATGAGGAAGAAATTCCTGACTGTGAGAGCCATTCAGCAGTGGAATTCTCTGCCCCGGAGTGTGGTGGAGGCTCCTTCTTCGGAAGCTTTTAAACAGAGGCTGGATGGCCATCTGTTGGGGGTGATTTAAATGCAATATTCCTGCTTCTTGGCAGGGGGTTGGCCTGGATGGCCCATGAGGTCTCTTCCAACTCTTTGATTCTATGATTCTATGATCCACCCCAATACAAGCTTGGAATGACCGTATGCTGAAACTCTGAGTTTCTTTCCATTTGAATTGCTGTTTTCCTGCCTTGGTTCTGCTTTCTAAGCCTATACTTTCACTCCTCTCCCCAAAACAGAACTTGGAAAGTGATCTCCCAAAACCTCCACAAATGTCGTGGGGGAAGCCTTTGATGATTATTCCACCCCAGTTGGGGGTGGGGCCTCTGCCAGAAGTCACACGACATTTTGTGATGGTCAGCATGGGGCTCCATCCCTGAGACAGAGTAAAAGTGTCCTAGGACACTAAATTTAACCTTTCTGATTAGGCCCTTAACCTATCCAGGGAGGGAATTATGAAGTCCACAGGCAGCTACCTAGAAGTCTCTCTCTCTTGTTTTGGCCACATATGCCTGGGAATGTTATTACATTCCTAATAGAAGAGAGAGCAAGGATTTTCTTGATTATTTTAAAACGCAGAAGTGTGAGGATAAACAGTCCTTCACATTGCCTGCATGCATCCTATGGATTTCTGGGATTTGTAGTTTAAGGGGGCATTTAGAATTCTCAGCTAAAGACTTCAATTGCCTTCCCAACTACAAAACCCTATAATTCCATTTAATGTTACCATTGCAGTTAAAGTGGAAAATAATGTGATGATTTTGTAATATGACTGGGCCCTTGATATGAGCTGGTAGAATATCCAATATAGTTTTGATAGTACCATCAGTTTTAAATCATTTCATTTGGTTCAGGAAAGGAAAGAGGGAGAGAGATACAGACACATGAAGGAAAAGAAAGGAGGGGGAGATATAAACATGTTGGAAAGCAAAGAGGGTGAGAGATACAGACATGTTTGTCTAAGACCTAAGATTTTGTGGCAGGGAGGAAGGGAATTATGAAGTTTATTCATAATGAGGAGTCCTATGTAAATTGGATGTTCGTAACTAGAAGATTGCCTGTGCGTTCTTCTCCTTCACCACCATATACAACACCCCTATTCTTTGCAGTGGTGCAACTGATGAATCATGGTCAGCCAAACCAGAAAAAAGAAAACCAACAAACAAAACAAGGAAACTAGAAGAAAATTAAACTCTGATCCTTCTGCTTTTAATTTATGCCATGTTCCTTCCTCTTGTATGGTCTACACACACAAGGAAGGTATCATCATATGATCATATGAGATAATATAAATAATATAGATATATCTGTCAGAGTCTTTCTTTCTAATAAAATACTATGCCAGTAATGTTTGAAACTGGAGTACTTTCAGTCTGTTAATATCCCATTTTACTCTGGACAAAATAAGCTGTTTGTAGCAAAATCAGTTTCCACATTCAGTATGGACTGCTTCTTAACTGGATGATTCAGCATAAACATGCCATGGATTGAACAACAGGTTGTAGCACTGCTCATTTTTCTCCATCACAGTAACTATTTTAGTTCTTTCTCCTGGAAGATTTGGGAAGTAGATGGGATAAAAAATGTAAAACATTACTGGCTGATATTTCTGTGCTTATTTGGTTGACATGGACACACATGACTACAATATCCCCCTTCTTCACCTTTATTCTGCTTCACATAAATCTTCTGATAAAGTCTCTTTGCCAGTTTTCACTACACAGTCTTCCCCACTGGACTGAGATTCAGTGCCACCATCCACACCCTTTTGGTCAATACAGTATTTTTGCAATACTAATATGAACTATTAATAGTTTGGCTGTTATTCTTCTTTTTCATTTTTTTTCAGCCCAAGAAATGTAGATGTAACATTTTTGTATGACTGAATGAATATATTTTGAACTTGCAAATATATTTGCACTAACAATGTCTTCTCTTTGTTGCTAGCAGGAATTGTACATATCAGTTTTTCCCCGTTATAATTGGAATAGTGTAGGAGCCATGGAGCATTTCAAATCAACAGAAAAATGCAAATTAGATCTGCACACAGAGATTTTCTGACCAATTATTAAGAACAGTACAATTCCTAAGATTTTTAGAGGAGAAGACTTTTTCATAGAAGAAATTCCTTTAGGATTCATTACAGTGATAACACTCATTTGTTGTTTTTAGATACAACAGTTGTGTAATTGCAAGCACACAGTGCATTGTTGTTGTTAAATATACACTTGAGACTTTCTAAGGAGAGTAATAATAGTTCTTGGATAATTTGCAATGTATATGATAATATAGAGAAAGCCCCATCTATGCAGACGCATTTTCTGATAAACTGATTTAAATAGTTATATTTTATGCAGTTTTATGACATTTCATTTAATATTAATTTATATTTTGATATTCATAGCTTGGCAAATGTTTTGTGGCCTCCAGATGACCTAGCTATTCCATAAAATGATGTAACAAAAAGACATAAATTTTATACCAATATAGTTCCAGAAAATTGGATGCTTAGAAATTATTGTAATGAGCTGCTGCATAATGATGTGTTATAATTTTGAAAACACTTGCATATTAAATTCTATCAAACTCAGGTTTATCTTGGAAACTGAAGTGATATATTAAAATGTTAATATTACATTACAAAGTCCTGAGCCTCCTAAGTGATTACTCACTGTTACTTTAAATGGGTGACCTTAATTAAAGTCTCTATGTATTCAACCATACTTGGAGAGACACTATGGGCCCTTCCAAACTGCAGAGCCAGTTGGGTTTTTACTGGAGACATCCAAAAGACACTTTTGGTAAAAGCAAATTAATTTGGAATAACTGCGGTTACTGTATATACTCAAGTATAAGTCGACCCGAATAAAAACTGAGGCACCTAATTTTACTATAAAAAACTGAGAAAATGTATTGACTCGAGAATAAGCCAAGGGTGGGAAATGCAGCCACTACGGGTAAATTGCAAAATAAAAATAAATACCAATTAAATTACATTAATTGAGGAATCAGTAGGTTATATATTTTTGAATATTTACAAAAATGGTAATTTAAGATAAGACTGTCCAACTCTGATTAAATGATTACTTACCTTCTTCATTGTAAATGTGCTTACATATCCTTCCAATAATACTAAAGAGAGTAACATAATATATGTAATAACAACAATAATAAAAAGAGTAAAATAATGAATGTAGCAATAACAACAATTATACAGTAAAATAATAAATGTATAATAGAGTAAAATGATAAATGTAATAATAATAATAAATAGAATAAAATAATAAATGAAATGAAAATAATAATAATAATAATAACAATAACAACAACAACAACAACAACAACAGAGTAAAATAAATAACCTTGATTCGAGTATAAGTCGATGGGGACTTTTTCAGCCTAAAAAAAGGGCTGAAAAACTAGGCTTATACTCGAGTATATACAGTATTCTGAAATAATTAAATACCCGGGCATTCCTGAATGGTGTGGATATAATGGAATATCAGGCCTTTGGGGATTGAGTACCAGGTAGTCCTGGAACTACCCAGGAGTCAGTCACCACAGCTATCTTGCACTTTTGGGCTCCTGGAAATCAAAGGTGTGAGAGGGCACCCACCCCTCCCCAAAAAGTCTGCCCCCAAGCTAGCCTTAAATTTAAAAACTTACCGGGCCACCAAAAGATTTACCAGATACCTTCATGGTAATTTCTGGAAGGGCACCCAGAATTTCTGGGAGGGACCCAAATTAGCCTCATTTTTTTTAAAAAAAAAAAACTAACTAGGCCACCATTAAGCTGCTCTGGTAGTCTTCCTGGCGTGTAGAAATGACATACCAAGAGGTGGGGGGAGGGGGGAGGGGCAGGAGCAAAATTGCTCCTGCCACCCCACTACCACCTGGAGCATTGCTTCTACATGCCAGGAAGACAGCTGGAGCAGCTTAATGGCAGCCTGGTAAGCTATTATTTGGCTTGAACATTTTGGAAAGGACCTTGAATTACTCTTGTATTTTGCCCTTATTTTGGCTGACTGCTTGGGATGACAGCCAAAATGCTTTGGACTATGATACGGTGTGCTGCTATTAAACAGTATTCTGATGTACAGGGCTCTGACATTATGTGTGTGAAAATTGCATATCACTATTAATGCAATGTATATGATAAGATGGTAACAGCTCTTCGAAGCCATGGAGAAAAAGGTACGAATAACAATTTACACACATGACAGGGAGAGAAAAAAGCAGAGTATCTATGGCTGTAATGTAGAAAAGATTTCAAAGATTGGAGATGTGGACCAAGGTGAGTTCACCTGTGGGAAATATGTGAACAGTTATGGTGATGTCACCATTATGTCTACAATGTATGTGGTGTTAATGGGGTTATTGGAAAATTATTGTGGACTGAGAAAATGCGGTACAAATAGATTTTTTAGTTTTGTTTTTTTTCAGTGTAGACATGCCCATCACAATCTCTTCTAATGTAGTAATTTGACTACATTTTACAGGATCCCCATTTAAAAGACATTTTTGGCCTCTGCTGTCTATTTATTTTTACAAAAGGCTGCTCTTCAAGATGATAAAGGCAACCTTGCCTTTATATTTTTCTGACCAAGGATGTTCATAGATTAACATTCTGCTTGACACAAACATTCCCCTGCAGTTCATCAATAACAAGGTCAAATGGGATAGCCTGATACATTGGGCAGTGATGCAAGTTAATTTTATGCTTTCCATCCAACAGAGCAAATTGCCTTCTAACATCACCAGCATACATTAATTGTCCCCACAACAGATTTAATTTATACTTTACAACCTAAAGGCCTGACCTTTACAACTTTATCCTCCATTTTTTCTGACCAATCTCTTGCAAGTGTAAAAGCTTTACAAATGAAGACATTTAAAACAGAGTTGCGACTCTTCCATTTCTCTTCCATTTATCTCAAAATATATAATTTCCCTCCCTCGAGCTGTATAGCCAGATAAGAATTGTGTGCGAGAAAGAGTGTATGTGGTGGTGGTTGGTACCCTTTGCAAAAGATGCTGGAGATGAAGTGTAAAGGAGTAGGATAGTGTCCACCCCCTTTTCCTCTAGCCCTCCATTTTCCCTTTCAAAATTTACTCCCCCCCCCCACACACACATACCTCCTTATGCATCATTTCCATGCATCAGAAATACTCTCCATAGGCCCCTCAGGTATGTTTTGGAAGGGGAAAGAGAGGGGGCTGAAGAGGGGAAGGCATCAAGCTACCACCTGAGGGAAAGCCTGGGGTTTGGTTTGGGGGCAGGGACAGAAAACCAGAAGAAACTGGTTTCAAAAAACCAATTCATCCCGGTTTTTAGGCTTGTGTAGAAGAGCCCCAAGTTAGGAAGTGGAACTGAACCCAATTGTGTTGGAACAATGGCCACAATTGCTCGAGGAATTGATTTGAGGCTGGGATGATGTACAGTGCTGGGACAGTTCTTAGCACTGATAAGTGCTTTTCATTTTCGGGTCCCTGTTTTGAACCTTGCATAGGATATACTCTAATCAGCTGCAGCAGATTTTCTGACTTATTCCAGAGTTTGTGGCAAGTTTTTCTAATATGCTATTTCTGGCTTAATGCATGCTGCAGTGTGCGTTTGGGGTGTACGTTTTGTGGACACCATGCCCTCGAGCTTGTTTTGAACTGCGTGATAGTGTCTGTGTAGAGCTGCTCCCACATAGGTCCAGGTGCCGCAAGGGCACAGTGTGGAATCAGTAAATACTGATGTTTCCTATGCTAATAGGGTCGTGTGGATCCATTCTGGGTGTTGGACAAATGTATTTTGGAATTTGTGCCGCTAGCTTTGAATAAGTACTTCACTGTTCAGACTAATATGGCCTGACCTCTTGGAGACACTACTCTTTACTATGTGAAACTCTAATATATTTTCCTAAAACCAACTCTCAAACTGTGATTGACATATACTGTCTCCTTTAGTCAGGTTGTAGTGGTTGTAAGGGTTGTTTTGTTTTTGTTTTTGTTTTTTTTGTCGTGCCAGGAGCAACTGCTCCTGTTGTAAGAGAATTGGCCATCTGCAAGGATGTTGCCCGGGGGACGCCTGGATGATTTTTGATGTTTTATCATCCTTGTGAAGAGTTATAAAAATGAGCTCAAAATCTGTTTGAAATGGGATTCAGTCAGTGTGAATGCCACTCTTCCATTATGCTGGTCATCTTAACTCAGTGGTTCTCAACCTGGGGTCCCCAGATGTTTTTGGCCTACAACTCCCAGAAATCCCAGCCAGTTTACTAGCTGTTAGGATTTCTGGGAGTTGAAGGCCAAAAACATCTGGGGACCCCAGGTTGAGAACTACTGTCTTAACTCATATTCTGTTAACATGCTCTTTTTTCTCATTTCCTCATTATATTATACAACAATGAAAGTAACTAGTTTGGGTAGACAGAATATTTTTCCAGAAGTATGGCAGTTTAGAAGAGAATTGCAAAAACTGAGCTCACTTAAGTATCCTTTTGAATGTGCTTCACGCACCCTGTACTCTCCCCCATCACAATAATCTTTTGCAAGCAATCCAGTACAATATTTGCATAGATATTTGTTGTAAATAAAATATGAAATCATTGTCATCCACTTTGCGATGCTTCAGTCAGTTGTATGTCTCTGCATTTTCTAATGACTAGTCATAAAAATGAAAGTTTAAAGAGAAAAATATTAAATGGGCACACTCTTTTAAAAGGGAAGCAGTATTAAAGGGCTTCTTTTTGAAGCTAAATTGGACCAAAAATGGTCTCTTTGAAGTTTCTTAGACTGTTCTTAGTTTCTTTGTAATTCATGTAGTTTTTCAGATAAAAAAGCACTTGCTCTTGCTTTGAGAAGAAATTTTCATGCAAACCTAGCCAAAGGAATTCTGCTACAAGAAATGTGAAAGGATAAAAGTAATTCTACTAATTATTGTGCAGTGCCTGTTGTGGATCTGGAATCAAAGCTGCAATGCCAGATCTGTACTGTACAAGCTAAAAAGAAAGGGAATAAAATTGCTCTTGCACAGCTACCCAATGGGCCTGTGTGCAGTGCATGTAGAACCATTTGGTCTGCTATGCTGTAACTGTTTGGGTGAAGTCCATACAATATAGTCCTTCAGAAATTGTGATTTTCAGAGATGATCTGTGAGGGGAACTAGAAAGCATTTTCTTCCATTTTTCAATAGCAGAATAGGAACATCAGCAGAATGGTCCAGAATAGGAACATCAGATGGGCAATCAGAGGAAGAAATATTGGATCTAAATTTCTTACAAAAGCATAATTCCATAATTCCATACTGTAGTTTAAAATGATATTGTAAATTTTAAATAAAGTACCATTTTTAATAGAACCCTACGTTATCTAATAGAACCCTAAGAAATGGCCGAAAAAATAACAATAGGAAATCTCTGGATACTGACTTTTTTAATCCATATGTTTTTCTCCAAAGTAAACAATTTATGGATTATGGTGAAAAAGAATCAAAACAAAGATTTTCCCAATTGTCACCAGCTAAATACAATAGATACATTCATTACTATCATAGAGGGGTCTATATTCTGCCCATCTGCCATACAGCTATTAAAGATGGTCATTCTCTCACGGATAAAGAAAATGTATGTTTTCTGTATAAATGCTTAATGTTAGTGTATATTATATATTGTTTGATATGTGTCTGTTGAGGAGTTATGCTTTGTCAACTAGATGTTTGTCTAAAATTGTGTTTATATGACCAAAATAAAGTGGACTCATTAATCAGCTGCTGCAAGGATCATGTGACTCACAGCTGGATTTGAAGCATAACCACTGCATCTAGCCATTAACCCACATCTATGGAACACAGGCTTTACTCCTCCAAGCCAACTGGCTGTGTGGATAACCAAAGCAATGTCCCAGGGTGCCTTAGAGCTGCTCCCAAGCCCTTTGCACTGGATTTATCAGGTAGATATAGAGGCAGCCAAAGGTGCAGAATGGTCCCCCCCCCCCAAGTCCCCAATTTAGCCCCTAAAAGTTAAAGTAAAGATACCTGACTGCCATAACTTCCCTCCTCACATCCTCCTGACATCACAATCCTCGGTGCCATCACAATCATAAAAACATTCAACAAATTCATTAAAACAACATTAAATAAACAATTGTTAAAAAAACACCAGTTAAAACCAAAGTCTGGGTCAGTTCATTGTCACTTCAAATTGCCTATATCTTCTTCTCACTTGCTGCTATTCAATGATCAAATACTTGGTCCCACAACCAAGTCTTGAGTTTCCTTCTATAGGACAGGAGGGAGGTGGTCAATCTGATGTCCCTGGGGAGGGAATTCCACAGGCAGGGTGCCACTGCTAAGAAGGCCCTGTCCCTCGTCCCCACCAATTACTTTTGCGACAGTGGTGGGATCAAGAGCCAGACCTCTCCAGATGATCTCAAATTTCATGATGGTTCATAAGAGGAGATACGTTCGGACAGGTGGTCTGGGTCAAACCCATTTAGGGCTTTAAAGGTTAAAATCAGCACTTTGAATTGTGCTCGGTAGCAGATTGACAGCCAGTGGAGCTGGCATAACAGAGGAGTTGTATGCTCCCTGTATGCCGCTCCGCTGAACAACCTGGCTGCCGACCGTTGGACTAATTGAAGCTTCCGGGCAGTCTTCAAAGGCAGTCCCACGTAGAGCGCATTGCAGTAGTCCATTCAAGATATAACAAGAGCCAAGTCAGACTTCCCAAGGTATGGGAAGTCTATGTTTCACTATATACTCTGCCAGCAAATGATGACATTTCCCTTTATAGAACTGCAGGGAAACAGTGGCTTTACCTCCATCCTTTCAAAAGAAGCACAAAGCAGAGATTCAATAACAACATTTTATGACGTCTACTGTACCCTTTCTGAATGTCAGCTTCAGGACAAGAGAGCTTTCTAGTAAGAGATAAATCAATCACTCTGTAAGAGAGAACCAGGTATTTCTGAATTTGGCAAGATTCAATGGGACTTCCAGAATGAATGTACCTTTCGAGGTGCTGTACGTTTCGTGGTTGTAGAGAAGAGAGAATTTGAACAGGTATCTGGTTGAAAGTCCCAGCTGAAACTCTTTCAGTCTTTAAATATAGAGGAGCCATTTTCAGTTTTTAATCTAAAAGCATGATATGATACTGGTTAACTGGTTTGGGTTTTGACCAACTCTATTTCTCTTCATATTCAATATTTTTTGTCACAGGGGCACAAAACTGTCAGATTAGGATTAACTGAGTGGCGCAGTGGGTTAAAGCGCTGAGCTACTGAGCTTGCTGACCGAATCAGGGGAGAGGCATGAGCTTCCGCTGTCAGCCCCAGCTTCCGCCAACCTAGCAGTTCGAAAACTTGCAAATGTGAGTAGATCAATAGGTACCGCTCTGGCAAGAAGATAATGGCGCTCTATGCAGTCATGCTGGCCACATGACCTTGGAGGTGTCTACAGACAGTGCCGGCTCTTTGGCTTAGAAATGGAGATGAACACCACACCCCAGAGTCAGACACGACTGGACTTCATGTCAGGGGAAAACCTTTACCTTTACCTAGGATTAATTGAACTTTGAGGTGGCTAAGAGTTTTCTCATCTTTCCTTCTCTTTTACTAAAAACAACCCTTTCTCAACATTTTAAGTGGACTTTCCTCAGCAGCAGTGTAGCTTTGACCTTGACTCAGGGAAAAGGTGTTATTTTTTCTTCACTGGGGTACAATGTTGTTGAACCAGGTTCATAAATATTGCAAACCTGGCAGTTATGTTTATGGGATATTAATTACCCTGATAATCTTCTGGAAATTTTCTAAAAATTCCTTCCTGAAATAGTAATGAAATAGGTGGGAAAAGGTTCTTTCAAAATACCCAGAGCTTGCCATCCAGGCCTCACTACATTTGTTCTTTCTGTTTGAAGGTGAAAGTGTAGTTGCACTGGTAGGTATATTTCTATATAGCTGCTAATGAGCACCATTACTCAATCCAACTCTTATTATAATATTCTCTTTATTTATTTATAACCTCTTTCCAAGCCAAAGAACAATAATAGATCCTGTGGGTGACTAGCTCCATGTGTTGGACCTCAAGTACACTGAGCAGCCCATGGTTGTCATGACAGCTATGAAGCGATTACCCTCCCTAATCTCAAAAAGATAATGATTCAACCTCTAGGCAGAAAAGACCCAAATTAATTAGGTTATTCAACAGCCAGGAGGCCCATGCTGAAAAAAAGTTGATACAGAAGTAGAAAAAGGAAATGTTTTTCCACATTTCTCTATTAACATACTGTTTTACCTCTGCCTCCATGGCAGATATGTCCCAAGACTCCCTGTGGATACAAAATTATGGAGAATAGTAAAGTCTGTATTTTGACTATATATGGCTTGGAGCATACCATAGAACTGTTCTGGGGGTAGGGGAATAAAATTTTAACTTTGGGTAAGTGAAACCATAGATATCAAATTCATGGATAAGAGGGTCATACTGTACTGCCAAGATTAAAAATGTGTAGTTTAGTCACTGTAAAAGTATATCTCCAGATAGTTTTCCTCATATAGGAGAACATAATACAGCATATTATGTCCTCCAAAGAGCAGTTCATAATTGTCATGCTGTTTTTATAATATCTGAGATTACCTCTCTTCTCCTTTCTCCTTTTGTCCTCAGTGTACCTCAATTGCCGCCTACTGAGGTCAAAGTGTTTTTGGTCCTCCAGAGACTTTGGACTACTTATCCATAATCTTTTACTATTGCCATTAGGGTTGGATAGGTTCATTCAGAAATGACTGAAATCCGGCAAAAACATACAAATTCGGACATCTGAAGCAGGTTTTGAACCATGCAGGAAAGTTGGGGGGGGGGGGGATTCAAATTTGATCCACTTACCTTTTTTTCTGCCCAGAAGAAGGGGGTCAGTCTAGATGTCCCTTGGTGGGATCTGTACTATTATTTCTGTTCTCAACCAATTTAACACAGTTTGTGCCACACAAACAAAGTTTCTGGAGTGTAACAACTACTTTCAAAGTAAAGACCACCCAGTGAAACAGGAAATAACACTTTCAAAGAAGGAACAGATTTTCTCTATTATTAAAAAAAATGTTTTTTTTAATAAAAACTTTGCAAATTCACTAAAAATCCATGAAGAAGTGAAAGGTTATGAAATTTGGTGAGATAACAGTGGCCCATATGTTCTACCACTGCATCAAATTTCATCAGGATTGGTCTAAAAATGATGGAGAGAGAGCCCCCTGGAATTTCCCAGTGTTCGTGCTGTTTTTTTCCTACTGTGCATGCACATTTGCATTAACAAAGTGATTTGGAAGTTTTGGAAAGTTTTGAAATTTTGGGGGGGGGGGGGGAATTTGGAAGTGACTTTGGAATTGAACCACCAGTGCCCCATACATCCAAAACAAGTTTTGAACCATTTTTTGGATCAACCAAGCATAATTGTCATGCTACTGTGACTATAGAAAATTATAGGTCCAAACATCTTGCAAGTGAAAGGTTCCCTGCTCTTCAATTTAAAGGGACTAGAAAAGATAGTAGAAAACATTCAAATGAATATTCAAGGGATATGGTATTAGGACAAGGATTGGAATTGTATGTTCATCAGTTTGTATGCCACATCTACCAATCCACAGGAGTGTTGTTCCCCCAAACCTCCGTGGATTATCATAAGCCAAAAGACCATTCTCATCTCCAGGGGTTACAACCAACCATCTAAAAGTAATTGGGTGGGTGGACTGGTTTGCTTTAGGCATCCATTGCTTCTTTTTTTAAAAAAGAAAAGAAAGTCACATTTTGGTTTGAAATAATAAGTGGACATGAGGAGTGAAAATGAGGCACACATATTTCCAATATCTTGGGAACTAACCAGCCCTGTGTGAGACACACAGTTCAATTAGGGATATGATTTGTTAGCATGACCCTACTCAGACTTCAATGAATATGTATGGGTTACTTCTGAAAAGGGCTTGTGAGTCAGGTGCATCATAGCATTCTAGCAAAAGCCTATGCCTGAAGTGACTTTCTTCCCTTTGGAGGGGGTTCATACCTTTTTTGATAACTGACAACCTGCATTTTTTCTCCTTTGGAAATAATACATCAGGCCTAATGAAGACAACATTTCAAAGAGAATGGGGGAAATGTACAGTACTCTTGATTAATTAGCCACTTATGCAGTAACAGCATTTTGTAAAAGCTCTGTCAGTAAGAAAGATATATATTAGTAATGTTAACATTCAGCTTATCAAGCAGCTTAATGGCGGGTTTAAAACAAGGCATACTATATATATTTTCAAATGTCATAAAATAAAAGTGCCTATGAATTATTTATTCTTTGAAGGAGTTTCTAACCTTAAAATAGCACACACACACACCCCAAACTACCATATGTATGCGTGCACACACACACTTATTAACTACTTCAGCACTACAAATGAAAAGGCTAGATGTGTCTCATATTGTCTTAGAATATTCTAAAGCTTTCTCCTGTCATCCCTCCGAAGTGGCCATTTAGCCCTCTGTTGCCTTACATTTTGGGCATTTTTCAGCAGTCCCCTTTCAAGATCCTGTACTGAGTTTTAACAGGGGTGGTCATCTACAATGTGCTCCACATTTTGAGGAGGTAATTTTGCCCTGCATCCAGGATATATTGGCGTTTACTGCTGTACATTTTTGATGTAACTTGAATTTTCTTTGGACTTTTAAAAATGCAGTGTATACCCTTAGATATGTTCTGTAGTGTGCATTGGCAGTGCATGTTTTGTGGCCACCATGGCCTTGAGTTGACTTTGAACTAAATTATATGGTCAGTGAAGATGGGTCGTTAATCTCCAAAGCATCACAAAGCAAGCCTCTTCCATCTTCAATATGACATCCTTTCAAATATTTAAACATGGCTATCATATCCCCTCTCAATCTTCTCTTCTTCAAGCTAAGCATAACCACTTCCCTAAGCTGCTCCTCATAGGACTTGGCTTCCAGACCATGGTTCCTTTCCTTTGGATATGTTCCAGCTTGTCAATATCCTGAACAATGTTAGAGTTCCTGGAGACATTTCAAGAATGTAATACTGTGTTGCCTGTCTTTTAAATTTCAGCAGCATTCTTCATTTGAAATAACCTTTGCGATATTTGACCACAGTTGTTTGAAATGAATCTTCAAGATGATTTGACTGCCAGCTTTTCAAATATTGGCTTGAACAGGCAATCCATACGGGATAAGGATCATCATAACCTAACTTTCCTCTTTGTATGAAGATAAATTATGTTCCTTAGTTGAAAGTTAGTATGTATGTGACAAAATAAAATCTTTGGTCCTTTTATGCAATTAAAAATGAGAACCTACTCCTCTTTTTGAAACTAATGGAAAGTTATATAGAGAAAATAGTGCTTTTAAAATACAGCTGTGTTCTTGGGTGTACAAAGCGGCATAGATCTAATTTATAGAAATATGGTCTTCTAGATTGGCTTAATGTAGAACTGATGTGCCCATATCTTAATGTATATCTCTCTCAAATACAGATAACATTTTAGTTACACACTAAACATGGCTTTAAAATAGGATTGAGCCTAGTGTATTAAGAAGCTTGTCTATTAAGTAGACATAGTCCACATTATCCGTTACAAAGCACAGCAATTTCTAGGACTGTTATATAGAACACAGTTATCCACAAGGTTCACTCAACAATGGCTTAAGTCTAGACCACACCCAATGAAATTTAAAAAGAGCACAATATATTGTAATATTCCATATGTTGTGTGTGTACTATTTTTGTTGTTCATGTTTATTAATTAAAAATTTTAGGTCTGAGCACAGAAACCATAGGGAGATTTTATCTCAATTGTTCTTTTCAGACTAGGCGGGTATAGCCTCATCATTTATTTATTTACCCTATTTATACCCCACCTTTATCTACCTCAAGGGGGACTCAAGATGGCTTACATACAGCAATTATTCAATGCCTCAAACACCTACAAACAATAAGCTTAAAATCAATTGAATAAAAATTAATACATATTAAACATTTAAAAATTACATTCATATTGAAATCATGCCATTCAAAAATCGTAGTATAAAGCTGTTCCGTAGTCATTGCACATATTCCAATTATATTACTGCACTGAGCTATTATCCAAAAATCTGATCCCAGAGCCAGGTTTTTACTCTCCTTCTGAAGGCTAGGAGGGAGAGGGGGCTAATGTAATGTCATTAGGGAGGGAGTACCACAGCTGAGGGGCCACCACTGAGAAGGCCTTGTCTCTCGTCCCCACCAGTTGTGCTTGTGAAGAAGGTGGGACTGAGAGCAGGGCCCTCCCAGATTATCTAAATCTCTGAGGTGGTTCATAGGGGAAGATACATTCAAAAAGGTAAACTGTTTAGGACTTTATAGGCTAAGCACTTTCACTTCAACGAGATTTAACCAAAATAGTTAAACAGGGTATCATGATTTGATGGGAACTAGAGCTATGTTACAGGGTATCCTTCTCCAATCTGTATATTCCAGGATCTTATGGGATGGAAACATGGTTTTTAAGGTGGAATCATAGTTCTATAACTGTTTAGTGTTAAAGGAACCAAGGTAGTGGGAAACAGCATCTGCTATATTATTTGCCAGGGCTAAGTAAGCAAACCCATATCCATGGGTATATTGTGGGTGTTGCCAAGCTGATTCAGAACTGACACTTGCAAATTAACTACAATTTCTAGAAAAAGCAAATGCTTGGATGTATCATGAATGGGTCTAAACATGTCTAATATGAAAGAATAATATAAATATACACATTACTTCTCTTTCCCCTTCAAACCTGTATTTCATGTGCATTTTCTATCCTTGGATTATATAATGCATGCAAAGTTATTTTGTAGCATCTTTGACTCTAAACTAAACTTTTGAATGTGGGTGGTGGTGCAAGGAATAAGTTGTCATAGAGCTAAATCTGTTCCATTAGATGCATCTGATGAACCTATTTTGTTGAGTTAGGCTGAAAGGTGCTCTGCTTGACTGATTAATTACCAACTACACCAAAATTTCTATTGAAACATTTAATCAAGCTATAAAGATCTGAAATTGCTGGACATGTAAGGCAAGACAAATGAGCTAATGCTCTGTGCTTAGTAAAAATGTTACTTTGAACTGTCTTCAGGCTCAGACAATCTCCTGTTATCAAGATGAACATGGTACTTTTGTTCCTCAGTCAAATATTTTGTTTCATCAGCTGAAAGCATATCAGAAAAGTACTTGGGGATACCTTTAAAGATAGTTGGGAAGCTTCAACTAGTGCAAAGATTGGTGGCCAGATTGCTAACTGGAGCACCGTACAGGGAGCAGACAACTCCCATGCTACAGCATCTTCACTGGCTTCCAGTCTACTTCAGGGCTAAATACAAAGTGCTGGTCATTACCTATAAAGCCCTAAAGCATTCGGACCCAGACTATTTGAGAAACCGCATCCCCATGTATAAACCTGCTCGGACACTGCTCTTGGTAGCACCCTGTTTCAAGCACAAGAGGGGGGACCTTCTCCATGGTCGCACCATCCTTCTGGAACTCCCTCCCTAAAGAAATTAGAATGGCCCCATCATTCGTCTCTTTCAAGACATAACTGAAAACTTATATGTGTACATTAGTTTATGGACAGGAAAAAAGTAGATTACCACCTACTGTTAACGATCCTGACAACTGATAATTCTAATTTATGGAAGATCTATATTTTATATACATTTTAACTTTGTAATTTGTTTTATATGATGTTTCTGATTGAGACACATGTTTTAGCCAATGGTGTTTAATCTGTTTTACATTTAATTGTTTGTTTACTTATTATGTTATTGCACAGGCATTGAATGTTTGCCATTTTTACTTTGGAAGCTTCCTTGAGTCCCCATGGGGAGAGAGGGTAGGTAAAAATAAAGTGGTGGTGGTGGTGGTGATGATGATGATGATGATTATTATTATTATTACAGAAGTTGTCAGCAAATGCTTGATTATTTTCTCCTTGTATTCTTTACATTTTATAAAGCCTGACTATACCTTGGTTTTGTAGACTTCTGAATTCTAAGCAAAATCTTATTTTTAAGCCAAAGACAGGCATAAGGATTGCACAGAAAGTTTGGAGTTTTTTGGTTTTAAATAAGCATTAGATTTAGAATTTTAAGGAGGTGTGAATGAATGAATAAGTTACATCCTGGCCTGTAATATACAACAAACAGATTGTGGTATAGTTGCTTTTATTACAGGTATTTACTTATTAGAAATTACCTCAGCAACTCTACACTGATAGGAGGAAATCTTCCACCAAATCTGGTGGGACTTCTAAGTAAACTTGCATAGGATTGTTCTGTTAATTATTATGTGACATCTGTGAACAATAAAGAACATTATTTTACAGTTGTATGGCGTAACTTCTCACCAAATACTTCTAAATGAGTTTATGTCTTGAAAACTAAATTGCTGATGGGACCATTCACAAATTTAAATTTTAGTTTTTATTTTTGATTATACTTATTCACCACTGATACAACATGCTGAGCAACAACTCAGTGTTAAGATGCTGAAATGTTTAGTTTACTGTAGCTCACAGTTGTTGAAAGGTCAAACATAAGGCTAGAGGGGAAAACAAGCAATGCCCTATTATAACTGAGTCTGACTAGGCACTCTAATTATATGCTTATTCCAAGTGTTGTCTTAGACCTAGGCATGAGCGTTTATTGTAAGATATTATTATGGTCAATTTACTGTCAATGCCTCCTTATTCTAGCATCTGGTATAGTACTGAGTTCATTTTCAGCAGATAGTACTTGCACGTATTTTCTAAATGAAAGCATTAACTATGAAGACAAAACTTGTTACCAACAGTTCGAAACTGTTCAGTAATAATAAATGCATTTAAAATATCCAATGCCTAGCTCATCCACTTAAAATTTCTGCTTTTATCAAGCAGGCTGCTTGCTAAATGCCTCCATGGATAGAAAGGTTTGTCACTTGGTGGAAGGACTATATACATTTCTGGTACCCCATTCACAGCTTTACAACAGTAGTAATGTCTTATTTTCTTCAATCTATATATTATATCAGAACCCCACCTCAACAACCCAATGGCAGCATATAGAGAGGAGCTTGATGAACAAAGTCAAGTAATCACTTCCTTTGGAATGTGGGTGGTTGTGCAAGGAATATAAAACTGTTAAACAGTCACATAGCACAACTTGGGGCACTTCCACACAGGCCTTTATCCCAGGAGCATTCACGTTTAAAAAAACGTGGATGTTCCCTGGGCCCCTATCCACACTCACTCCAGAAAGTGCATGCTTTCTGGGGTGGGTGTCCAGATGTTCTTCCAGGACTGGCCCAGGAGAACACCTGGAGACTCAACCCCCTCCCCCAATTCCCTAAAACTCTTTTTAAAAGTAAGGAAAACTTACCTGGTCTGCAGTAGAGTGCTACTGGATCTCCCAATGTGTAGAAATGATATGGCAAGATAGTTGAGGGGGAGAGAGCAATTTTCCTCTCCCCCCCCCCTCTTCCTGGCACATCATTTCTATGTGTCAGGAGAGCTCCAGCAACACTCTACTGGAGGTCAGATAAATTTTCCTTACTTTCAAAAGGGGGATTAGGGCTTTGGGGGAGGGGGTTGGGATTCCCACAGTTTTCTGGACTAATTTAGTCCAGAGAACTGTGGGAATGTTGTCTGGACTGCAGACGAGACACTGGAAGCAGTGGGTTTATCCTGCGCCTTCCAAAAAGGCACAGAATAAATCCATTATCTAATTAATTGGCTGCAAATCAGTTTTCCTGGTTTGTGGCAAATTAATTGCGGGTTGCTCAGTATGTCATCTGGACAGCCACCTTTTTATTGTGGAGGTTTCTGCAGTAAATGTGCTGTCTGGATGCATTCTTATAAATAGAGATAGGAGCATGTAGTAATGGATTAAATCTGGAGAGGAATGGTTAGAGATAGGGTTAATTAGGACTATAGAAGCTAAATACAGCTAGAAATGGATTAGAGCACAACATGATGTAATAGGAACTGAGAGTGTGGAAAGGATTTGGGGATATGTTTTTATTTAGAATTAATGGAAGGAGTCAGTCAAACTGTACCCCAAAATACATTCACTTGTTCAGCATAATGACCAACATGGAGATTGAATACTTAATTCCGGGAAAGGATCTTAATAGTGAATGTAGGAACTAAATACTGAAGCTGCATGGCAAACTTGTGGGGCATATACACTGTAGAAATAATACAGTTTTGCTCTACTTTAACTGCCATCACTCAATGCCATGGAATCACGGAGGTGCAATTTGGTGGTGCACAAGCACACTTTGACAGAGAAGGCTAAACCTTGTAAAATTACATCACATTGAGCCATGGGTCAAACTGCATTAATTTTACAGTGTAGATGCACTCTTGGAGAAAGTGTCTAGCACAGGAAGAATAGCAGAAGGACTGAATAATTTTACAGTTGTTAATACCATAGTGTCATATCCATGGCTGAAACAAAATTGTAAAACTGCAATAAAGAGAGATGGAGACCAAACCTTAAGATACTTTTTTAATCCTGCTGTGCACACAGATTGCTATAGTCCTCCCCAGGACCTTGTACTTGGAATGGTTGTACCCTTTGCAAAATAGTCAAGGCAGTTCTATATGAATATACCTTTATATGTGCAGATCCCCATTCTATCTTGGGTTGACTAGGCCAGCTGAGAGTGCCTAGACATTGCATATGCATGATGGATGAGTCAGGATTCAGGGAACTAGCTGGGGAACCACTGTATAGAATGTTGAATTGTTTCCTATCTTTTGATATTTTAGAAAATGTAGGAAGAACTTCTAAAATCAGTATCTTTACTTGTTGTTCACAAAATTATACTGGCCACAATGGGATTTTTCTCATAAGATTTTATTGCTGTTTAACAGGTAATTTATAAATATATTATTTCAGTGAAAAGTAGCAATATCTGTCTGGTTATACTCACATTTAAATATCAAAAGGCCTACTTACTAATTTCCACTTTGCATTTCCCAAATTGAACATTAGTTGATATTTTTTATTTCCATTTACCAAACCTTTTGGAATGCATGTTTCAGCTTCATTTACAGAGTTGCAGTTCCTCAACAACATAAACTAAAAATAAAAATAGTATTTGTCATTAAATTTGTGCTTGGACATTGTGGTACATGAGGCTGTAAGAATAAATTGGTACATAACACCCTATGTTTCAATGAAAAGCGTGGGCTTGATTCCATTTCCACAAGAAAATAGTCTTGCTCTATCTTTACACAGGAGAACTGTCTGGCTTGAACATTTTCCAGTGTAATGAGACCATTTTCAGGTTCAAAATAAAGCATACAGAACTTGTATTGATCAGAGCATGGAACAAATGAAGAGGTGCACCGAATGGATGTAAAATAACTCTATTGATTTCATCTTTCAGGGGGTGATCTGGAAGATACTATAGATGCTCCTTTTGGCACCACAAGAAATAAACTGAGGAGAGGCCATGCCAATCATCCTCTGAAGCAACAATGTTATGGCCTTTCTAGTATATAGACAAAGTGTGTGCATGCATACATTTCCTTAGAGTGTCTCTCTCACATAGATACAAAATGTCTATCTGATATTTTGATCAGTGAAACAGAAATACAGTTAGATCTCTATATGCTTAAATTCTGCATCTATCTATATCACGTATGGGTAAACTCAGGCCCGGGGGTCGGATGTGCCCCCTTCGGCTCTTTTCTCAGGCCCTCCTCTCTCTCACCATTCTATCCTTATTTTCTTCTTTCCTCCCTCCATCCTTCCATTCCTTCCCTCTTTCTCCCTTCCTCCTTCCTTCCTTTCTACACTTTCACCCCTCCTTTCTTTCCTCTTTCTTCTCTCCTTCCTTCTCTTTTTCTCCTTCCTTCCTTCCTTCCATCCATCCCTTATATCTTTCCATCCTCCCTCCCTCCCTCCATTCCCTTCCAACCTTCATTCCTTACATCTTTCTCTTCCTCCCTTTCTTCCTTCCCTCTCTTTTTCTTTCCTTCTTTCCATTGGGGGATATTTAGCTGGGAGAAGAGATTGTAGAGAGAGAACATGAGAAACATGTTTCAAGATTTTAAAGGGTGTCCCATTGAGTAGAAGGAGGAAAATTGACTTTCTGCTGCTCTAGAGACCAGCACACAAGGTGGCAATGGTATCAAATGGCAGAAAAGGGGATTTATCTGAAAATATTAGTAAGAACTTCCTGAGAGTAAGAGCTGTTGGAGAGTGGTGTAGGCTGTCTCGGAGTGTCTCTCAGGGGTGCTTTGATTGGGCCTTCTTGCATGGCAGGGGGTTGGACTGGGTGGCCCTTGGGGGTCTCTTCCGGCTCTAACGTTCTAGGATTCTATATCATGAGTAGGCAATACAGGGTCTATTTCAGTGATCAAAATATCAGATAGAGCATGATGTTTTGTGTATATGTGAGACAGAGACTGTAAGGAAATGTATGCATGCACACACTTTTTCTCTCCCATCCACCAACTCATCCTGGCCAAGGCTAACCCTTTGGGGATCCAAATGTTTCTGTCTTTCCTGCACTTTCTGCCTCCAAAAGAGAAGAGGAAGGGGAGGAAAGGTTGGGGTGGTGGGAAGGAGGACTTGGGGAGAACCCCCTTCCTCCTGCCCTGCCCACTCTGCTCTGGCCTGCCATGCAGCCATCAAGTTAAAATGTTTGCCCATGCTTGATCTATATTCATAGATTCCACGAACTATGTTTCAAAAATATTTTTTAAAAATCCAAGGAGCAAACCTTGATTTTTGCCATTTTGCATCTGCGATGCCATTTTACAATGACATTGTGTATAATGGAACTTGAGTATCATTCACAAATTTTGGTATCTATCTGCAGGGGGTCCTGGAACTAAAATCGAGCAGATACATAATGGGACCATTTGCATTGCACCAGAGGTGTTTTAAACTCCAACCAGCAAAACAACATTGATGCCTAAATAGTATCTATGTGGATTTTTTCAAGCCATATCAAAACAAACAAATTAGCTTTTTCACATTTTTATACTAATCATCAAAGCATCTGATATTTCCAGATAATTCCATGGAAACCTACTGTTATCTACCCCTGGCTAGTCTGTCAAAAAGCTGCAGTTATGATGATAATTTAAGTAGGATTTTGTTTTGTTTTGAATACATTATACATCTTTATTTCCTACTAATTGAGAAAATGATTCTCTCTGCTGGATTTTTTTAAATAGAACTCTCAGTGGTTTGATTTCTATTTTCTGAGCTAAGTTGAATAAATGCCTTTTAGAATAAAGTATAGAAGGCTCAATAGACAAAACTAAGAACAAAAACAAATGGTCTTCTTTTTCTTGTAACGTATTTATCGCTTGATAGACAGATCAACCATAGAAAAATTAGATTTATGATAATGCTTAGTTAGGCCAGGATAAAAAGAACCATGGAAATTAATTTTCACACACAAAAAGCAGATATAATACAAGCAAATAATTTAAATGCAAATTTAGGAGCAGATAGCTTATGTCTCTTAAAAAGTAAAAACTGGCAGGCCTTTCTTTCCTTCAGTGTTTGCTTGAGTGATGCTGACAATGACTTTTAGACTGCAATTTCTATGAACATTTACTTGGAAGTGGGTCTCGTAACATACACTAAAACTTTTTATTAAACACTTACAGAATTGTGTTAGAGGGCTGTTTGCTATTGACAAGAGACACCAAATAGTGCTCAAATTAAATAATTGCTTTTTCAGAAATGTAAAAATTGCAGGATTTTTTTCAGAAATGTAAAAATTGCAGGATTTTTTTCAGAAATGTAAAAATTGCAGGATTTTTTTCAGAAATGTAAAAATTGCAGGATTTCCCCAATGTGAAGACAAAGGAATGGAGACAGCTCTGCCTCTGTTGGATTTCTGTGTGTCCTGGTGTTTGTTGAATGAGAGTTTACACATTGCATGTATGCCTACTGTACATTTTGGCCAAACTATCAGTGTATGCCACACTGATAGTTTGGCCAAAATGAATAATGGTAACTTTTCACGATACAGAATGTTCATATACAGTGCTAAGGTTTATACTGCTATACAAAAAGCATTGCTTTACTTTTAAATTGTATCACCACAAGCCTGGTGGCACAGTGGTTAAACTACTGAGCTGCTGAGCTTACTGACCAAAAGGTTGGTAATTCGAATCCTGGGAGCAGGGTGAGCTCCTGAAGTTAGCCCCAGCTTCTGCCAACCTAGCAATTTGAAAACCTGCAAATGTGAGTAGATCAATGGGTACTGCTCTGGCAGGAAGGTAACAGCACTTCATACAGTCATGCCGGCCACATGACCTTAGAGGCCTCTATTGACAATGCTGGCTTTTTGGCTTAGAAATAAAGATGAGCACCACCCCCCCAGAGTAGGACACAACTAGACTAAATGTCAAGGGGAAACCGTTACATTTACCTTTTACATGCCAAAAACTATTACTGAAAATTAAATAAAATTTCAATCTGGTTTTAGGGCTGGCTATGGACCAGAGACAGCTTTGATTGCCTTGGTGAATCACCTACGAAGACAGGGGGAGTGTGTCCCTGTTGGTTCTCCTGAATCTATTTCATTGACCATGGTATCCTTCTGGGTCATGTCACTGGGATGGGACTGGGAGGCACTATTTTACAGTGATTCTGATCCTTTCTGGAGGGCTGTACCAGAAGATGGTGCTGGAGGACTCCTGTTAGAATATCTTGCCCTTAACTTGTGGGGTTCCTCAGGGTTCCATCTTGTCCGCCATGCTGTTTGACATATACATGAAATTTCTGGGAGATGTCATCTGAAGTTTTGGAAGATGGTGCCACCTATATGTAGATGACACCCAACTTGAATACTTTTTTCCACCTAAAGCCAAGAAAGTTGTTGGAAGGCAAACCAGGGAACAGGGATCCAACCTGTGCTGGATGGAGTCACACTCCTCCTTGAAGACACAGAGCTGCAGTTTGGGGGAACTCCAGGACTTGGCACTGAACCTAGAGGCCCAGGTATTTGTGGTGGCTAGGAGGGCCTTTGCACAATTAAAACTTGTGTGTCAACTGCACCCATTCCTTGAGAAGCCAGATCTGGCTACGATGGTGCATGCCTTAGTTACATTCTGCCTGGATTACTGTAACACGTTCTATGTGGGACTGCCTCCGAAGAGTGCTCAGAAACTTCTGCTGGTCCAAAATGCTGCAGGGAGTAGGCAACTCACCTGTTGCAGCAGCTCCACTGACTGCCAGTCAGTTTCCAGGCACAATTCAAAGTGCTAGTTATGATCTTTAAAGCCCTAGATGGTTCAGGTCCAGGCTATTTGGCTGACCACATTCCCTTATACAAACCTATTTGGTCTCTGAGATCTTCAGGAGAGGGTCTTCTCTCCATCCCATGACATCTTAAGCTCGGACAGAGGGCCTTCTCGGTGGCTGCCCTTGGAACTCCATGCCCAGGGAAGCCAGAATGGCCCAACCCCCGCTATCCTTTTCGCAGCAGGCTAAAACCTTTCTATTCAGACATGCTTTTAAAGATCGGGGTTTAAGATCTAGTCAGGGAGTGCTGTGGTTTTGATATATTTTAACTGAATTTTTAGCGCTGTTTGTGTTTAATTCTGTTTTCATGGTTGCATATGTGTATGTTTAAATTGTATACTAATGCTTTTATGTCAAGACTCTTTAAGTCCCCTTTGGGGAGATAAAGCAGGGTAAAATAAATATAATGATAATAATAATTCTTTGAAATGCTGATGAAAGATTTAAAAATGCTGCCCAGAATTTTTTTTAATAAGAAGAGGAAAAGCTTTTTTTTTCTTTCTTTCTTTTTTTTTTTTTTTTTGTCGTGTCAGGAGTGACTCCTGGTGTGAGAGAATTGGCCATCTGCAAGGACGTTGCCTGGATGATTTGATGTTTTTATCATCCTTGTGGGAGGCTTCTCTCATGTCCCCGCATGAGGAGTTATTT
This sequence comes from Anolis sagrei, assembly GCF_037176765.1. Classification (NCBI taxonomy): domain Eukaryota; kingdom Metazoa; phylum Chordata; class Lepidosauria; order Squamata; family Anolidae; genus Anolis; species Anolis sagrei. Next base: position 145,451,620 of record NC_090025.1, read on the forward strand.
GAATTGTTATTTGAATTGTTCCTAAGCAAATAATAGGAACAATTCAAATAACTATACAGTTTTAGTTGTAAAATAATACAAAATGGAATACAATAATTAAATATCCACATGCCAGGGCATTTGTGGGGAAAGTGCACCCACATGCAGCTCTCAAAGTCTTTCTCATACCTTCCTTCCAATATACATAATACTGTAATGTTCCCTGCTTATGTTTTAATATAGTTACTGTTAACCAATACTGTCACTCAGAGGCGGCCCTAGGTAATTTTCAATGGTAAGCAAACAGTATTTTGGCACACACACACACACCCCCAACCAATCACTGATATATATTTTCTGTTCATCGTGGGAGTTCTGTGTGCCATATTGGTGGAGTTTAGAATGCTCTTTGATTGTAGGTGAACTATACATCCCAGTAACTACAACTTGCATATGTCAAGGTCCATTTTCCCACAAGAGCGCCCCTGGGCAAAATCAACTATACTGCAAATGCTTACTTAGCGTAATGGCTTTAGCCGCCCCTGCTGTCACTGATATCCCCATACAGGACCGTTCCACACAGCCTTATATCCCAAAATATCAAGGCAGAAAATCCCACAATATCTGCTTTGAACTGGTTTATCTGAGTCCACACTGGCATATATTCCAGTTCAAAGCAGAAAATGTGGAATTTTATTCAGTTATGTAGAAGGGGCCTCAGATAGATCAGATCAAAATTTAGAAGTGTGAGGTTTTGCGATACATTATAGTTAGATTTGTTTGTGTAACTTATCTTGTTTGAAAAGAAGACATCTGACAGAATTGGTATAACAGAAAGCCACTGCTTTTTGAATATAGAAATCTCAGGGCCCTTCTACACAGCCCTATATCCCAGAATATCAAGGCAGAAAATCCCACAATAACCTTTGAACTGGGTTATCTAAGTCCACACTCAGATAATGTTGGATTTTCTGCCTTGATATTCTGGGATATAGGGCTGTGTGGAAAGGTCCTCAGGTGGTCAGATTTCTTCATGACTCTCCCAGCCTACACTGTCTCCATGACTCTTTCCCAGCCTTTCCCTGTGCTGAGTGCTGAGTGCATGACTCTTTCCCAGCCTTTCCCTGTGCTGAGTGCAGCTGGGTTTGACAAAGCCAATTTAGATTCAGGTCTCTGTGGCTGCTTTGTCTTGTTGCCTTATATAAACTGCTTTTGTTTATGGATTTCCATTTAGTTTTATATATCTATATCTCCAAGTATGATGTGCTTTTGACTGGTTATCTGGCTACTTTTCTCCCCTGCATTCCTCTTTCTTCATTAGATGTCTTTCTGTTCTATCTCCTCAAATTGTTACATTTTATACCAGGCCTGTAGCCAGGATTTTGATTTGGGGGGTGCTGAGTTTGATTTTTTTGAGGGGGGGGGGCTGAGTTTGATTCAAAGGGGGGGGGGTGAGGATCTACCCTAGCAAACCTTTTGTATCATTATCCCAATAGCCCCATGCATATGAGATATATTGAGCATGGTGATCAGATCATGATATGAATAAACATAACAATTTAAATAATGTACCAGTAAGGCCTTCTCGCGTACCACCCTGAGAATTTCAGGGGGGGCTGAAGCCCCTCAAGCACCCCCCCACCCCCACCTACATGCCTGTTTTATACCAACTTATTCTGCACTAAATTATTCTATATCATTCTATGAATACCTTTTTGTATTTTACTGGGACATTAATGATTATAAGGATTAGTGGTAGCATCTAAAGTGAATGGTTTTGTTAGAAGATGGGACATAATGATTTCATTAACGGCCTCTTCATGCCTTTCCCCTCTAATTTGATCATTGTTGCTAGTTAACAAACACTGAGATTTCACTGAGTTCAAAGTAAGAAATGCAAGCACTTCAGACTAAATGGAACTTAAACTCGGGCTCAAGGGTCTGCCAAATTGATGTGTAGTCACAGGTGGAATAAAAGAATGGTTTATTGATCACATGCAGATATCAAAAGGAATGCAGCAAGAAAACTCAAGGCAAAATTAGTTCACATTTCTCAGCTGATCAAAGCAGTCCTTCATCGTAGCCACTCTCTGCTGAGGTCCCTAGGTTGATGAAAGCATTGCCCCAAAGGGCCAGTTGGGGTGGGATAATGGGCAATACACCTCCAAGACACAACCAATTATCTGCTCTTTAAATATCTGTCCTAGCTTGTGCTAGAAGGTGCTGACACTCTTCCAGATGAGGGTTTCATGCTTCTCTAAGTAACAAAGCAGGAAAACAGTAAGAAGTAGGAGTCAGAGTAGGTGTATAGGAGGCCATTGTCATTTGAATATTGAAGAGTCATTTATAAACAGGCAAGATAAATGGAAAAGTTCCAGGAAATGTGCCAAGAGTTGGCGAAATCAATGAGGTCTGATAACCAAAAGACATAAATGCTAGAAGTAGAGTTAATGGAAAATAAAAATGTTGATTTTAGTGATTTGACCTCTTAGGAGTGTGTATTTATATGTAAGTGTCTTAGGGAGTCCAGTTATAGCTACCATATATACTTGAATATAAGTTGAGTTTTTCAACCCTTTTGGGGGGCTGAAAAAGCCCCCCCCCCTCGGCTTATATTTAAGTGAAGCAGGCTCCGCTGCCGGTGTTGCTGTTACGCAGTCTTCTACCACCTGGCCTTGTATTGGCCTCCACAGCCCCCTCCTCCTCTGCGTCCACTGTGAGGCTGCTGCGAAAAGGAGAAATGGAGGCGCACGCGCAGCAAGACAAGCAGGGAAGGAGGCGCGTGCACCTCTGTTTCTCCTTCTGTTGCCATGCACATACCCTCTGCTCTCCACACAGCAACCCAGCTTGTATGAAATGATTGAATGAATTGAAAGGTATCCATCAACACTGGACAAGCAGTTCTAAAATGCTGAAAGATGTGCTGAAAAGAAGCAATCAATCTGATGAGAATAGCATAAGAGAAAATCACTGCAAAACAAGAAAAGCAAGTGTTTCCATGGGAACCCTGGGATTTCCTTTCCTATGGGAGGTGTTTGTTTACCTTCTGCCCAAACTGTGTATCAGGCTCTTTCTTTAAACGCTTCAGCATTAGCCCTTTCCATATAAATGCTCAGCATGTTGATTCCTGTTTCTTGCTCTGTGTTGTATATACACTGATCAACTTGTGGATTTTATAGTTTAATCTGGAATTTCTAATTAATCTTTTCATTACATGGTTTCTGGCTGGATGTATGTTGCAACTAGCATTGAGGGTTGTGTATTTTTTAGACATGTCTACCTTGAGCCAGCTTCAATTGGATTGTAGAGCCTATGTAGAAGAGAAATGGAGAAATGGAGAAACTAATTTTGATATCCCCTGTGAAACATAAATGTACAAGTCAATACAATTCCAAAGATACCATCTCAAAATACTTACTGCAATGCTGCATAAATAGTAAAATGCTACAAAATATGGCACCAGGGGGTTGGGAAATCCTTTAAATATTCTTTCTCTTTTGTGGGGTTTCCACTCCTGAATCTGCTAAAGAGAAAATTTTCAAGTAAAATTTCATGTGCCAACACAGTTAACATATATTACTTCCCTGGTCATAGATACCATTTTGGAGTTATTGCAATTGTGGTGTAGTATAGAAGGAAATGAAAGTGAGGTATTTTTCTGATGCTAGGTATGGTTCCCACCCTGAGATTTTTTATGTTAACTTATCTCATTGGATATCTTATGAATATGCTACTTTATGCAGCTTTATATGAGTGAAGTAAGTGTAAGTTAAAATGTCTTATCTTAGAATGCTGTCTATGAAAACGTGAGTCTTATTTCTATCTTACACAGTTAAAGTTTGTGTAGCATACAAAAGAACAAGTGCTAATTTTCCAAAGTAAAATAGCTTTTGTAAAGGTGTTGAAAGTTCAATTCTAAAGTAGCAAGGATGTAGTTTGCAAGAATTTTCCTTAATAGCTTTCACAATCCCTGTGTGGAAAAGAAACAGATCATTTGCTTCCTCAGATTATTTGTTTTTTCAAGTGAAAAGGATTTAGTTTCCTGACAAAGCAAAAAGGAGTAAAGTAATTTCATTAACTATGTTAATTTAGATTCCCTAAGCAAAAAAGCTGAAACTATATTGTTAAATTTTCAATTCCAATTAATCTAATTTTGAAGTTTTAATTAAATGCCTGAACAACATTTTTTTTCCAAAAAGCAAAGCACAGTAGTTTTTCTGTTTCTTTTATTTAAAAAAAAACGGGTTTGTAGCACTTTAAAAATACACTCAGGTTTTGGAACTCATATAGCAGATTATGCAACTGAAGTATATTTATACTGAGACATTTGGAGATACAGGCCTGTCTATTTTCCAGTACACATTTTTATGCACACATACAAGAAAATATATACACATTGGGCTTATCCAATGCTTGCAGCTTCACTTACCCACATCTGACAAAATATGTTCTTCTGTAGCAATTTTCTAGGTCCTCCAGGTGATTCTGTGGTAATTTCTATCAGCAGTCATTCTTTTCAATAGGGCTTTTATATTATTCAGATTCCTGTTTCCACTACAAAAAATGGAGTCATTCTCTCTCCTCCCCCCATTCTACCCTTTAAAAGATGCATCCAAATGACTATACTGTGTCAGAGCACTAGCTGCACAGAAGATGATTCTATTTTAAGGTTACATTAGTAATGAAGGAATAGCAATAGACTGAAACAGATTGAATGGTTGTTGAACAGACTTCCCTTCATTCAAATACAGCCCCCTAGAAGTGGTCTTACATCACTTGATGGCGTCTGGTGGGCTCCATGAAGGAAGCGTCCTGACAGTGTGCTAAGACTCTTCCAGTACTTTGTGTGATCAGGTAGTAGGTATTTACTACAAGAGTCATCTTTATTGTATTTGTTTACTATATTTATACCCCACTCTTCCCACCTCAAAGGAGACCCAGAGTGGCTTACAGTTTGGCTCCTTCAATGCGACTGCAAATTACACAGTGGATAAAAACATCACATTAAGTAATAAACGGATAAACATATAAATAAAATAAAACTGTTAAATATAGTCTTTACAGTCATTCCTTCAAGTACAAGTGCTAAAAGTCAGAGAGCCGTGCTGTTCCATATCAACAAACTAAAATTGACCTTCTAATGTGCAAGAGATATTGGAAAAGAGAACTGTAGTTCTACAAAACATGGAGACCCAGTAGTTTCTGTCATGATCAGTTCATAAATACAGTGAAATGGATGCTTTAAATGTATGTAAATAGAATCCTGACCCAAGAAGGTTCCAAATAAACGGAAAGGTTCTCTTGGCTTTGCAAAAGTTGCTTAATGCTTGCTTACTTTAGTCCTCTTTGCAGATTCTATAATTTTATTTATAGTTAGACTAACTCTAAATGGCAACTGCTGAGGCCAGCCCTCACTTGGGTCCTTCAGCCTCATTTGGGTCCTAAGCAGTATTACATTCTAGGAAATGTAGTTTACAGCAGGGCCTTTTGCAATCTCTACCATTGGGGACCTGGCTTTTCCAAACTACAGTTAAGATGACTACAATTAGTCATGCCTACAGTGCTTTCCTTATAGTGGCGCTGACAAAGATGTACCCAAGCACTTTTGGCTTTACCAAAGTTGCTTAATGATTATAGTGAAAATGTAACTGACCATAGAACATTTACGAAAAAAATGAGTGTTTCAATTTCTAAATCCACCCCCTCCCCCCACCTTTCCTGAACATTTCAGAAATCACATTGTATGCACAAATTTAACAAATTTGATATGACTTCTGATTTTGATCCGAAATTATGCACAAGCCTAGTAGAAAGCATTATTTGGTGACTCAAAGGTGGGGGGGAGTTGTGTGTGTAGAAAGGATTACCAAGATTTGGAAAACCTGAAAGAGGCCAAAGGCCTGTATCAAGACCCTGTCAGGAAACATTGCATTAACTGATTAAAGGCTACACCTATCTCATTAGACAAATTGTGATCACAAGTCTGTGAACCTAGTAGGACTGGAAAAGATATTTGCTGGGTTTTCCTTTTCTGTGCAGACATAGTATCTCCTGAGGCTTGCAACTGAACAGAACACATGATGCACTTGAAATCTTCATCTCTGCAAGGCATGCAATATGCTTCATAGAAAAAATGTTCACAGCATCATGCATGTATTTTAATTGTCATTATTTGAAAAGCAGTCATTTGATAAACATGAGAAAATGTACATAATATTTTGCACTTTGGAAAAATGTAATATATGCACATTTAGGGGAGAAAATCCCCAGAAACATACAGAAAAAAATTGTAAGATTTTGAGAAATCCTACAAAATCAAAACTGAAAGATTTTCAGATCAATAGTAGAAGCTAATATGGAGTTATTTCAGATCAAGTAACTTGCTATAATAATATGAGGCTAAAACTGGGCAACCTAGCCCCAGTCACCCATGGAGCCAGCCAGCTCCCATTAGACAACCTTGTGCTGGTTGAAGGAGCATGGAATCAGCATGCCATTGCAGCAACACGGGATGCTTCTTGTGATGCCATTGATTTTCATGGGATTAACAGCATGCTTCACATGCATACCATGATTCCCTCATGGGATTAGCTGCCGAAGGAGCCCAACGATGCAAGGCGTGGAGCGGTGGCTTCCCCATGCCCCGCGGTGAAGCAGAGAGATGTAGGACACTTGCAGAAGCCATGTGACAAGATCATAAGGTGGGAATGAGCAAGTTGTTTAACTGAATCAGAAGCTTCTCATTATCAGAAGCTTCTCATTAACTGAATCAGAGCTTCTCATCTCTTTCTGTTGCTGCTGAGGATAGCTGTGATTGTTTCCAGTTTAGATTGCTATAGTCATTTGTTTTCTAGTCTTTCTCCAAGCCACCTTAAATTTCAATTTCAGAGCATTCTGCAGCTTGTAATAGATATCCACCTCATATGGCACTAGAATAATCAAGTCTCTTTTCTCTGCTGTCTGCCCTGAATCCCACAGGGCCCCTATTATTTTTCAAATGCTGCTTATTTTTAAAGCTCTGTATTATCTGGCCTCTCTGTATTTGTTGGCTCTGATCTCTTTCTATGTTCCATCTCACAGTCTCCCCACTCATTTTCTTGTTAGACTTTGGATTTCTTGATCACTATCTTGTCTCCATTCTTTACAATACTCCTGTGCATCATGCTTGGAATCTTCTTCCTCTTAATGATCAAGTATGCTTCTCTACCTTTTTTATTTTTTTTCAAAAACAATCACACATAGATTTTGTTTTTTTAACCTATAAGACATAGTTTTATCATCCTATATTTTAAAAATAAGGCTCATAGAAATGGTATGTTGTCATGAATTATAATTTAGATGAGAGATGCCAACTAAGGCTGCAATCTTACATGTACTCATGTGGGAAAATGTCCCCTCAAAATTGATGGGGCTTTCTACTGAGTAGACATATAGAGATAACAAGATGAATGATTGGGGTGTTTTTGTATGGCTACAAAAATGGAACAGTAGGATTTTTTTCCACATCTGATCATGAAGATATTGTTGCAATGAACAAGATCCAGTCATTGAATAGAGTGGAGGCTATCTGCTGCTCAATGACACTGGGAGTTGGGGCTTGTGCATAGGGCCAGCTTAGGGGACTACTCTGTCTGCTCAACCCCTGGTGTTGGACAAGACATGCCAGTTCATACTGTTGTTAATTTCTATCACTTACCAGTCTGTTTAATATTCCACCCAGCAGGCTGGAATGAGCATTTGCTGGTTGTCATTGTAAAATCCTTGCCTTAAGTACAGTCATGTCTGCACTCCATAAAGTTATATCATTTTTCCCATCTCAATTTGTTTGTTAGGTTTGTTCAATCTCTTTCTTACTCTTCCCAGAAACCACCATTGCTAAGGAAACAAAGCGAGAAACTCACTATATTGTGCTAGACATGAAGGTTTAACACGGGATCTTTTTCTTGTGTCTGTTTGCACATTATTGCTTCTGGATAAAGGTTCCTGGTATGCTTTCCCCTCTTCCATATTCTTCTTTTATAGAATTGATGTTTTGTTTCCATGACTGTCTGCCATTGTATCTGGTTTGCTTCTCTGTCCTTTCTCTTCCTTCCCCAAGTGTATTGGGAGGAAAAAGCTAATTAACCACATCAATTTTCATTTGTCTCTTTAAGAGGAAGTGTTAAGCGTGGGAGGTGGGAGGTGATCTTAATCTCAGAACAGAAAAATGACCCTTTACTCCAAAGCACAGTTTCCTAAACTGATACTGATCTTGGTTAAGCAGATGGACTGTTGAACTGATGAGAAAGATGCTGTAGGGTGTGTAACTAATCATTCTATCTGTTGACTGGGGGGACTGGTGTGTGACATCATAATATTAAGATCACCTTTATGTTGTCTTCATTTTTCTTTATGAGCAGTCTGACAAAGATGTTACTGAACAAGTGTAGAGTACAAATTCCAAAATGATAGTGATACCAAACATTATCATCATCATCATCATCATCATCAAGCATTTCATTTTACAGTCAGATATGGTTTGTAACAGTACCAGATATTATGTGGTGCAAATTCTTCCATGCTTACCATTTTTCTAAACTGTGATACAGGTTCAGTTATATGCTTTTTAAAATGATTTCCATTAATTTCATGGTTTATATTGATAGCACAACTGTTCCATTTTTGTTTGTTTTTTAAAAAATATGATAAAATCAAAATTATTCTACAAAAGGTGTATCTCGGACTGTAAAACATACATATAATTCTGCTGGGGGATTTTAAGCAACCCTTGCACCTCTCTGCAATAGATGATGGAGGATATTTTGCAGAACACTGAATGCAAAATGATCTGGATCTAAAAGGAAAAGCACTTACAAAAAATGAAATGGGAGGTAACACTTTACTTTTGCTGAAGATTGATTTCTGTAATCAGGATAAAGAGCTGATAAGTAATTGTATCGCGGCTCCTGGGGCTCTAGGCCAAGCCTGAAAACTTATTTTATCTTCTAGCTACTGTATTGATGGTATATTGATATTTCCATTATCTTCACAGTTTTTCTAAAGAATTCGTTTGTTAATTTATTTTCTTACCCAGGTGAAAATCTTGAGTGTAAAAAGAATGAAGGCAAATGGATAACACTTGCTGTGAGTAACTGTTTCACTCCTCCCCTTTTCTTGGTATACTGCTTAAATTATCTTGCTGTTTTCTTCTGCTAACATTAATTTTATTGTATGTCACCCTAGGGGCCTTTGTTATCATGCAGAAAATAAATATTTTTCCAATGAAGGACTACCTAAGGGCCCCTCCACAAGCTATGGAAGTTGCGTCCTGTTAGACTCCTTGTATATGTATCCATTTTGCGTGGTGTCGTTACACTTGGTCACTGCTCCCAAAGTGTTTAGGTTCACTCTTGGTCCACCTATGTGTAAATTTTGTGTAGGATATGTTCTGAATTGTGAATAGACTTCAAAAACCATTTTTGAAAACTGCAATGTAGTAAAAAGAAAATGGCTAAAATTATTTTTCCTTTGACATGTAGTGTCTGCCTATCTAACAGGCTGGCTCAAGATACTCCTACCCCAATTAACCAGTCAAAGATGTAGGAAAGACATTTCAAGAATTTGGAAACAAAAATGACTGCATGTTGGAGAGATTTCTATGCCCCCATGCTGGCACCTGCCATTTTGCCCCAAATAGATTATTCCCAAATGATTCCCCATGTCTACATAACTTCATTCTAATTTAACTGGGGGACAATTGCTTCTGGCAGCCTATGGGCAATATAGAGGGTCACCTTATCCTGTTACTGCATGGTCCACCAGTTGAGCCATGGGTTACCACAGCCACTAACCAGAAGGCATTAGGAAGAGCTAGGCCAGCTATCAATACCATCCCATCCCTGAATTTACCCCCTTGACCTCTAGAAGTGTTGGAGGTGACCTCCATTTCTTCCCCGTGCTTTTCCATTTAAGATGAAATTTCTTGTTAAAGAACATTACATTCTTCTTACTAATGCCCTTGCAAATATGTGAAATCCATCAACATAAATTCTTCCGCTTATTTCCACTAGGCTGAATATACCTCATCCCATTTGTCTTTCTCTGCTTTTAATCTTTTTATTCAATTTGCCAGCTTTCTCCTTGGAGCCTGATTTTCCTGAATTGTCCATTGCAGTTCCAGTGAGATGTAGTGGAACCTACAGCGTCCTTGGTCTTTTGTTACAAGGTTGGTACATATTCAGTTTATCCTCATAGCAAACCCAATTTTTCAAGTGCCAGTCTTTATGGAGCTAACACAGCACCACCTACATGCAAGAGAAAGGTATCAGTAGATAAAGGTAACTTGAAAGATTTGCAGAATGACAAAAATATTTTGTGGGCAAAACTGGGGTGAGGAAGGAACCCCAAAAATGTGATAATGACACAGGGAGTGTTTCCTGTTCACATAATATGTGTGTGTGCGTGCGTGTGTGTGTGTGCTAAATTGATGCAAGGAGAAATTGAATGGAATATTGTGGAACTGAGATTTTTGCTTGCTGGTGTGCTCATCTCCTACAAAGGATTGGTCCATATTATAATCTTTTGTTTCAGGGTGCATTTCTTTTCTCCTAACATGCTTCCTTTGTGAAAATTCTACAGCAAAAAATGTCCTACAGAAAAGAATCATATTTGCCTGTGTCTTTGATTGCACAGTATGCAATAGTGCTTGTGAATGGCACACCAGGCTTTCTATTTGCTTAAATATAATGTGATCTGCATATATCTATAGCCTGAAAACTGCAAACAGTGTATAGCTTGTTTGTTTTGTTATGCTCTCACAACACTGAAGAAAATCAGAGTATTGTGCCCTACAGGTTTCCTTGGATTTCTTATAAGTAAAAGAAACCATGTTGGGCCATTTTGGAAATAAGAAATTGGTCTTCCCATTTCCCTTTTGAATGTTTTGTTTGTTTTTGTCATTTTAAAATAATGGAAATGAGAAAGATACTGATTCTTTGTAACATAGTTGTCCTTTGATGTATGTATACAAATAAGAAAAAAATGCTTAATTTTACATATGCAATGATGGGATTTGTACTGGTAGTTTCTGATAAAAAAAAAAAGAGGGATCTTGGGTCTGTAGTAGATAGCTCAAGAAAATGTCAGAGCACTGTGCAGCAAATACATGCAAATTAAACAAAAATGGAACTGCCAACATTAAACTGTCCCTACAAATATCTTCAATGTATGGTATACTGTGTTCAGTTCTGGTCACAGTGCCTGAGAAAATATCTATCTAGTTGGAGAACATTCAGATTAGGGTAACCATAATGATCAAAGGATTGAAGATCCCTCTGTAGAAAAGTTATGATTCTTGGAGCTGTTTAGTACAGAAAAGTGAGTAATGTGAATTTCTGCCTTATGGGGTGATTTGGGTAGGAAAAACTTGTGATCTTTCATGTTAGAACACATGAGCATCCAGTGTACATATATTGTTGTGATTTAGAACAGATTAAAGGAAACATTTATCTCAAGATCTCATAACTAAATTGTAGAATTTACTGCCATAAAATGTAGAAATAGTGGCCAACTTGGATAAATTTAGGTAGGTTGGGACTATCAGTGGCTACTATCTATTTGTTACAGATATATAACCCTGTCCAGGATCAGAGGTAATTCTAGAGGACTGTGCCTTTGAGTCTCCTTCAGGGTGAGAACGGCAAAATATAAATGTTTTAAATAAATAATAAATAATAATCACTGCTAGTAAGTGCATATTGCATTCATATACTCTTTGTGGGCTTTCCATAGGGAACCATATTTATACAATTGCTGGTAAACTCTAGATGGGGATGTAGCGCAATTGCATTCATGTAATTCTGATAAGTTTTGGTTGGCCACTGAGTGAACAGAATGCTGGACTAGATAGACCTTTGATTCTTCCTGTCACAGAGTTGGAAGAGACCCCAAGGGCCATAGAATCATAGGGTTGTAAGAGACTTTGTGGGCCATCCCGTCCAACCCCATGCCAAGAAGCAGAACAATCACATTCAAATCACCCCCCACAGATGACTCCCCACAGATGACCATCCAGCCTCTAAAGAAGGAGCTTTCACCACACTCTGGGGCAGAGAGTTCCACTGCTGAACAGCTCTCACAGTCAGGAAGTTCTTCCTAATGTTCAGATGGAATCTCTTGTAGTTTGAAGCCATTGTTCCCTTCCATGCAGTAACACACCATCAAAGTACTCCTGACAAATGACCATTATCCCTCCCTTTTATTTTAACTTAATAATTTTTTATTTGAGAAGAAAATACAGTTATATAAACATATACTATACATTTCCCCCTCTTTTATTTACATCAATTCCTGTGCCCCCCTTCTCCAGAGCCATCTTTTCTTCTAAAGTCCCACTAAAAGTTCAATTCTTCATTTGGAGGTAAATTCCCATCTTCTTTTTCCAATATTTTTTCTCCAAATACTTTCAAAGGCCTTTTTTCGTTATCGTGTCAATTAGCATAAAAGAAAATTCTTATAAATTAATTTGGAAATTGTATTTAACATCAAGAAGGTTAAACATAAATAAGAACAATAATGAAAAATGTTGGTGGGGGGTGCCAAGAAATTGGAACCTACATGCTTATGTGGTGGGATTGCAAATATGTAAAAGATTTTTGGGAATTGGTTATAAGGGAAATAGAAAATATTATGGATATAAAAATTAGAAGGAATCCAGTAGAAATATTACTTTTAGTTAAAGAAAGAGGGTGGGAAAAATAAGAGGGAAGAAATGTAATAGACATGCTATTAACAGCAGCTAGATTATGAATTGCAAAATATTGGAAAGGGGAAATGAAAATACAGATTAATGAATGGTATAAAGAAATTTGGAAAATGGCACTGAATGATAAGCCCTCTCTTTTAGAACCTCAAAAGAAGGAGATTGTACCACACTTCACTATCAATGATTTCTTCCTATCGGGACATTATCTCTAGTTTTATTTCTTTGTTATTTATTTATTTCGAACATTTGTACCCCATCCTTCTCACCCCCAAGGAGGGACTCAGGGTGGCTTCACAACAAGCACTCATTCAAGTGCTAATCACAATAATAAATTACATTAAAAACAAATCATTAAAATACAATACATTAATAAAACAGAACAAACAAATATTTAAAATCACACCTGTTTGAAATCAATGTCTGGGTTAGTCAGTTTGTCATTCATATCACATTGAGTCTTATTGAGTCTTATAGTTTTAGGTAGAATCTCTTTTCCTGTAGTGTGACTCAATTGTTCCATGTCCTAGTGCAGGCATGGGGAACCTTCGGCCCTCCAGGTGTGGTGGACTTCAACTCCCACAATTCCTTGAGGCCAAGGTAAGCCTTTGGGGCGAATGCCGAGCCTCAAGGAATTGTGGGAGTTGAAGTCCACCACACCTGGAGGGCCGAAGGTTCCTGACCCCTGTCCTAGTGGAACACAAACACCAAGTACAAAAATCACAAATTATTAAAATAATGTCCTAATATGAACCAGAAGAGCATCAGCACAACTTCTGAAGACAAGATGTTCTCAATAGTCTCCACCAATACCCCCCCCCCTCCAACCCCGGGTAACATAATCTAATTGGCAAAATCCTGTGCACAAAACTGAATCATAATCCAAAAAATCTTGAAATGCATGTGTAGCTTTCTGGATCTAAAAATGGTTTCAGACATTATTATCAGTCACCATATGGAGGCAAGAGCAATGTGTCAGGTGCATGGATGGATTGGGCATTTTCTCTTCTTAAAGAGCAATATGTCAATGTCTCCAAGCAGAAGCAAAGAGATAGTGAAACATTTCTCATACTGTTTTTCTTTCATCTATTCCAGTCTTTGATATACAGAAGAAATGAATCACTGCATGGCTTCTCAGAACGATCACAAGAGAAACCTTTCACTCTTATTGCCAATAATGTTCAAAACTTGACACAAGTTATGCCAGAAGGTGAAGTCGTTTCAACATTAAGAGATATTAAAGGGGTGGAGAGATTGAAGTTTGTTGATGGATAGTATGGAAAACAAGGCTAGGGCATAGGTAATTAGATGTCCACCCCAATTCTACCATATGCTGATCAAGAGGACTGAGGGAATGTTCTCTGTCTTGTTGGGAGCAGGGAACAGGAGCAAACAGAAGGCTTAACATAGTATATTGCTTTAAACATGTTGCTTCAACCAACATCAGGGTCACTTAAAAAAATTAAAAACAAACATAGATGATAAAATGTATCATGATTAACGTTCTGAAGGGGAAGCAATGTGTGAAGGCAATCTTCCATGTACACATTTAAAGACCATAACAACATTTAGTAAAGCCAATACGAAGTATATCATTTTACTTTTTAAAATGTTATTTCTTGGGATTTTTGTGTGTAGTGGGAGAAAAAAAAACCAGTTTAATTCCTCTATAATTGGCATTGTTTTGAGGGGCCATTTAAACTACTAGTAGTTAGGTTTCAAGTCTTTTACTTGCTCTGACTACAGCTACAGGCAAACTTTACTAGAGCCTCATAAAAACAACAGGAGAATGATTTATTAGCCCAATGATTTTCATGCCTTGCTTCCCCAAGGGTAACTGATTCAATCCATTCAAAGGATAACCAAAAACCATCCTCAAAACTATCAGCATGAGATAATTGTGGAAAACACTGTGGTTTACACTATGGATGGATTAAATCGGCTGCCTCCAAGGAAGAGTCAACAAAAGAGATGAACTGATCCATTAGGATGAAATCTAAATGATTTAGAGGGATAACCCTTTGATTTGAATCAAACAAAATGTTGCAAAGTCATACACAAACTTTCAAGTTCATGTGAACTTGAGTCTAGGTGTTAAAACTATGACATCCTTGCTCCAAAGGCTGAGTTAAAATTAATCAGAGGAAGCATCATGTAGACAGATTTAGATTAGCTAGACAAACTTCAAAACAAATTGCAGATTTTACCCATAGCTGGTGCAAAAAATATGTTACTGTTCTCTAATATTTATTTTATTGAAATTATATCACACCTTACTTTTAAAATGGGATTCAAGGCAATTCAAAATGTTTTTTAAGACTAAAACATGAGTTTCCCAAAGTAAAAAATAAGCTAAAATATAATTTTAAAAACATGATTAAAAATAGTTTAAAACATCAACACATATTTTTAGTAAAACAGCAAGCAAGAGTCCAAAAGTGGCAGGCCCAAACCCAGCACCTCAATCCATGGGTGATACCAGATGAGAGACCCCCCGCTGGGCACACCGAGGACTGGGTAACTTGGAAGGCGCTGAACAGACTGCTCTCTGGCACCAAGAGATGCAGAGCCAATCTAAAGAAATGGGGCTACAGGGTGGAATCCTCGGCATGCGAGTGCGGAGAAGAACAAACCACAGACCACCTGCTGCAATGCAAGCTGAGCCCTGCCACATGCACCATGGAGGACCTCCTTGCGGCAACACCAGAGGCACTCCAAGTCGCCAGATACTGGTCAAAGGACATTTAACCAACTACCAAGTTACAAAATCTGTGTTTTTTTTCTTTTTTCTTTTCTTTTTAATTTGTGTGTTTGTTTTGTTCTGTTAGAATTGAAATACAATGGTATGATAAAATAAATAAATAAATAAATAAATAAATAAAGTAAAACAGCACACCATGTAACACACACATACTATTTGCTCTTTAATTAAAATATGAAGGGCCACATTAATGAAAATGGCTTTGTCTGTAAGCAGAATGAAAACATGGGAAGGTCCAAGTGAATCTCCCACATAAATGAATTCTACTACAGGAGCAGTCACAGTAAAGTCACAGCCAAAGTCCTGTGAGGGTGGTGGGACTGAGAGAAAGCTCTCTTCTGCAGATCTCAAAGCTTACATTGGTTTATAAAAGTAAATATAGTATTTCAATTATTCTGGATCCAAGCTGTGTAAGGCTTTACATGTCAAAACCAGCACTGTGAATTCTACTCAGAAATGAACTGGTAGCCAATGAAACTGTTTCAACAGGAGAGTCTTATGATCCCTGTAACCAGGCCTGGTCAACAGTCTGGCTCCAGCATTTTGAACCTGCTGTAGGTTGTTGTTGTTGTTGTTGTTGTTGTTGTTTTTACAATTCTCATATATGTACATCAATCAAGGTATAGTGTCCCTCTTTTTTGAAAGGAGAAATTAAAAATGGCTTTACACATCTTCAAAAGTTCTGTTGAGACAATGTTTCTCAATTCTCCTTGTTTTCACTGTAGTCATTGAACAGACTTAAGAGCTACTCCTGACCCCTCAACTCAACCATTTCATATCCCCTCAAACTGAGAGGGTTTGGAGGAAGCTTGAACAGGAGAATTGTCATTACAGTTTTCTGATAGCTGGCACCTGATAATGCTGAAGCTATTTTTACAACAATGGTGGTAAGTCTATAGGCTTTCAGATTCTCATAGGTCTTCCCCAACTTCTGATGCCATGACGCAAGGAGAGCAGGGCAATATTATAACATCCTAGTTTCCACATGGCTTCTTTTACCCTCCCAGTGTTGTTTTGTTGAGCAGAATCCAAGTGGAGCCACCTTGTCCTGCTGCTGGTTGTCCTGCCCCCAACTCTCCAAGATCTCTATGAGAAATTTTGTAAAAGCATCTAGCAGTAAGGAAAGATTAATTAAACTTTTTGTTCTCCCTTGTAGGAATGAATAGTTTAATGCATATTTATCAAGTTTGCATAACAGACTTTCCCCTTTGTTCCCCTTCACATCTACTCATTGTGCTCTCAAGCTGTTATTTAAAAAAATATTTTAACAGGCTGATATTCAGAAAGTATATTTTGAACAACTAAACCATTTTACATTTACACTGTTGTTCCTGTCATTGGCTAAATTATGGTTTTAACATGGGTCATCCAAATTTGAAAAGTACACATTTTTGTGTGGACTTTTTTGAAACATTTGTATTTTAATTGTTACATCTGTAGAAAGTGTTCAGATTCTGAAATGCGAAGTCTATCTGGGTTTACATAGTTTGAACAAGAGAAAGTCTGAACAAAAGTCCAACAGATATTCCACACATACCTGTAGACTCAATCTATGCTTGCCTGGATATAGCCTCTATTCACTGGTGCTTATTCAGAAAAGACATTCGATCCTCAGAGTCTTAATTATGAAGTGTAATGTTTATAGAAAATAGCATACAGTGTAGCATCTGCTTAGATGGCAGATAGTCAGATGCTAGGTTTCAGAGCCAATGTGAACCCTGAGTCTTATGCTCCTGATAGTCCATCTTATCCAGCCTGATCACATTTCTCACAATCAAATCAGATAGAAATTATTTTGGAACTAATCTCTACCTACATCTCTGCATGTCAAGTGATATGTAGGGGAAAGAGGCTAATGACTTTCTCATTGCTATATCCAGATGTGAACCATGACTGAATAAGGTACTCTTTGCCATGTGAGGAATGTACTAGGAATGTTAAGTGGTAAACCTTCCTGCCTATGGGTATGCTTTTCTAAGTGGAAAATGAAACTATCTTTTGTATACAGTGATATAAATTGATACATGTAATAGCTGTGTTCTTCATGAGGATGGAGAGGATTGCATAAATAAATGCTAAACTGCCCTCCTCCTAATATTTTCCTGTCAATGCAATTAATCCAAAGGAGCAATTATTTCAGTTTGTTTCAATTATAAACTATTTTGTTAGGAAGATTTATTTGGTATCAGGTGTTTGTGGGATTTGTCTTCAACAAGAAGCTTCTTCACATGGAACAGGTCTATATTACTGGTACTTGACAAATGAGGCTGGATTTGAAAGGGGTTTAAAAGTAGCAATGTTGAGGAAACTATCAATTAATTGTCCAATTTGCTTGTGCTGAAGAAAGATTTTCATTAACCAGTCATCTTTTTGTACAAGAGTTGACATATTTGAAACCTAATTCTCTCCTGGAAAAAGATAACTCATTTATCTTCCATCATTTTAGTGATGTGTTGTCTAAGATATGATTGAATTATTGGAAGGACTCATGGAATAGCCATCTTTTTTTCTTATATTAAGCAGTAGAGATATCATGCTTTCTGGCCTCCTATAGGAAAAAACCTTAAAGGAAATCATTGTCATTGAAGAAGACTTCTTTCAAACATAAGTCTACATGTTGTTTTCACCATGGAAAGTTGGATTAAAAATGCTTGTGGGCAATATTAAATTGGCAAGTTTCATGCCACCATGAAGCACATTTAAGACTACTACTTTTTGGTTTTTCAGGAAGTATTCTGGAGCAGTAAAATACAGAGCTGGAAATTGTGTATCATGTGGCCCTTCAGATGTTTTTGAACTACACCTCTGATAATTTCCCATGACTGATTATGCTGCCTAGGATGATCAACAATATCTAGAAGAGCACATGATTCCTACTGAGTCCTGATAAAGACTATCTCGCTTCTGTCTCACGGGAGAAAGAAGTCTGGGCAGAGAAGGAAACCTGTCCTACTTAGAGGGATGGAACAGGAGCTGTACTACTGCCTTTTCTGGCCCATCTAATAAAAAATGAGGCATGATTTGTGTAAATGAGCCACTTTCATTCCTAGCAATAGTATGAAGTTGCAGCAGCAGTTTATGCAACTTTGCATTGTGGGGGAGGAACAGATCGCCTAAATTAGAACACCAAGTAAGTCTGTTTTGCTAACTAAATGAGCACTGAAATGTGCTACCTAAATGAGATGGGAGTGTGATAGAGGCTATTTCATGATAACATGTTGTTTGAACTGAAACCTTGGTTCTATTTAAATCCACCATGACTGACCCACCATGATTGATTTAAATCTTCCATGATTGGAAGTTGGAAGACAGGGGAACCCCAGTGGGTGTTGTTGAGGAGCACCCTAAAAGTAAGCAAAAGAGTTACTCGGCCAACCTCCCTTCATTGCATACTGACTTAACTTAGGTTGTAGCTGTCTTCCTTGGGACAAATTAGATTTATGCTATACTACTATTCAGTAGATCCTGAATATCAGCTGGGATTTCATTCCAGGATCTCCCATGGATACAGAAGTCAGTCACTGCTCAAGTCCCAGTATACAGTGGTGTAATGAAATTGCAAAATCATGATTTGCTTTTGAATTTTTAAAATATTTTTAAAATATTGTTGAATCTGAGGTTATGGGAAAGCCAATTGTAGTCATATTATTCCACTTTAATTGCTATGAGTCCATCCTATGGAATCTTGGAATTTTGAGTTTGATGAGATGCATATAACTTTTTTTATTAGAGATCTACTGAACTATGCTCACCAGACATCAAATCCTAGGAGTCTATTGGGTATAGCCATGGCAATTGAAGTAGTTTCAAAGTTTGATAATTGTGCAGTGGGAATGCCTCCA
Source organism: Anolis sagrei (assembly GCF_037176765.1). Taxonomy (NCBI): domain Eukaryota; kingdom Metazoa; phylum Chordata; class Lepidosauria; order Squamata; family Anolidae; genus Anolis; species Anolis sagrei. The sequence goes on from NC_090025.1 coordinate 145,470,941, forward strand.
TCTAGGGCTGACAATGCAGACAAGACTTATTATGACCTTATCATACTGAGAAATTTCCCAGTCATAAGACACTTCAGCTTCTTTTCAAGTATGGAGAGGCACTGAGCTCAGCACATGAGTTCAACTATTTCCAGCAGTCATGCATAGCCCTCCATGGTTGAAAAGAGGCAGAAGTATCCTGAAAAGAGGAAACTCCTGCAATTGACCTCATCACATTGAGAAATCCCCCCCCCCCCCAGCCTCCTTTCAAGCATGGAGAGGCAAAAAGATCACATGCTTCAGGGTTGAAAAGAAGCAGAAATGTCCTGAAAGGAGGGAACTCTGAACACGGGCCAGCAATCGTGTTCAGAGCTCCCACCTCTTATCACACTTTACTCCCACATTTACAACTGAAAAACTAGTGTGATGGGAACCATAAAATGTTCCCTGTCCCGTTCATTGGCAAACCATCAGCAGTCTCTTGTAATCTATGGGCTTTGATGCTGAACCATAGAATCCCATGGAAAGAAATGGTTTTAACCTGGATCACTGTCTCTTGTATCCTATCTTAAATGGGATCAAACTAGGATAGAGGTTGAGAGGTTTTTAAGGGTAGCACAATGTAAGTATTATGTATTTATGTATTTTATTTTATTTTATATATAATGTCCTTGTTGTCTATTATGGTTGATTTTTTTTGTAATTGATTACTGTTGGTTGTTTATTTAATTTTAAATATCAATTTTTATTATGTATTCTGTGATTTTATATTGTCATGAACCGCTCTGAGTCTCTGTGGGGAGATGGAGCAGGATAAAGGATACAAATAAATTTTAATAATAATAATAATAATAATGACTTTGATGCAGAACCATAGGAACCCATAGAAATAAATGGGTTTAACCTATATCACTGTCTCTTGCATCCTATGGGGTTTGGGGCAGAACAATAGGATCACATGGAAATAAGTGGTTTTAAACTGGTATCAGTCTATTTTAATGTAAGGGGCTTTGGGCAGGACAAGGGATTTCATTTTTGGAAATTGTTGTTTCTTCCGATTAAAAACAAAGTAATAATGATCTTATGATGAATGTATGATGAATGTATTTCCAGCTCTTAAGTTTCCATGTATGAGTGTGGGTGTGATGGGGAGGCAGAAAGTGAAATGGGACAGCTGAGGATATACTCTTAAAAGGACAGTCACCCATGCTTTTCCCTCGCAATGTAATGAGGTGGAATGTGATGAGGAGGTTACTTGGCAGCCCTTTGTGGTATTTTGAAAAGTGAAGATCAAAGTCCTGTTATTTTCTTGGAACTGAGGTGAAACTGGAGAACAAAACTGGGGCTGAGCAGGCAAGGCAAGAAAACAAGCTGGATCCAAGCAGCTAGACTTCAGCTAGGATACGAGGGAACTAGGAGGATATTTGGGTTGCTAGCCTTGGAGTTCTGCAGTAATGGCTTGATACACAAGAGATAACAAGGACTAAAATATGCTGGGCCACATAGTTTTAAAATTTACATACTATGAATGAAGAAGCCAAATGTGTGGCTGTAGATATTTCATGTAATTTCCTTTCACCTGTTGAAAAGTATATAACTGTGTGTTCAAGGACAGCATCTTTAGAGATTTACCTTCTGCTGGCACAGCAGATATAAAGTATCAATTAACATGCCACACCATAGAACTCTATTTCTTGGATAGACTGCATTCTTCTCAGCCTGAATTTCAATTGGCTCAATGAGACTTTTGTGTATGAACCATTCCCCATGCACAAAGACAAGAGGGTGATAGTGGGGAGAATTTCTTTAAACAAATTCCTGTTTGTTCTTTCTATTCTGTAACATCATTTTTTGTTTATGAATGATCAATGATAAATAGTTCTTGGTTTGATGGTGAAGGTCAGAGTAGAGGAAAAAAAAATAAAAGGAAAGGAAACTTATTGTCCATGTTCATGAGGGCTAGGTGTCTTAATGTGCTTTTCTGTTGTATGCAGGCCTATAGCTAAGGTGGAGGAGAGGTTAGGGTTTCAAACACCTCTCAAAATTTTTAAGTTAAAAAAACCTGGTTTACCCATGAATTTTAACTGGTTAACCAAATCACCATGCTAAGTTTAAGAGTCCCTCCAGAACTGTAAGCACTATCTCAACCAATTTTTGAGAATTTAGTCACCCTATTATTGCCTACTTTCCACTAATTGACATTGAAATAGCAGCAATAGCTGATATAGCCAATACTGCTCATTGAAGGGAAGGATATTAGAGACAAAGTTGAAGCACTTTGGCCACATCATGAGGAGACGGGTTTACAAAGAAACTGTTCAGGAACTGCAGATGTCCCCCTCCCCCCCCCCCCCCCCCCCGGGGCAAATGTTTTCTGGCTATGGGCCTCGTTTTATGTACACTATCTGTCTCCATGTTTCCTAAATGGGATTGCTAAATTTCATCAACTATATAGCTAATGTTTTGTTAATGTTATCATATGGCAAGGAATAAAATATCAAACTTAGAAATAGTTGTGCTATTTTTGTTCAAGTTTTAAATGTATTAACTGATTGTGAGGTCCAGACATGGTCCTGACTTTTTTCTTTTTATTTATTTTTGAACAATATGATGGCCCTATTACAGGGTTTTTTTAGCAAGATTTTTTTCACAGAGTGTTTGCCATTGGCTTCCCCTGAGGTTGAGAGAAGCGGTGAATTGGCCAAGATCTCCCAATGGATTCCCTGGCCAACAAGGTGTCAGTTACAGAATCCTAGTACAGCACTTATACCACTACAGTCTCCACATATAGCTAGCATTTCTATATTTCTGGTGTTTAGGTTATCTTCACACATTTGCCACTGATTCCAGAAGCAATCTATTGGTTATCTTCACTTCTGTTCCATTATTGTCTTCCTTGACTGCTGTCAAAGTGAATGAAAACAGGCTCGAGATGAGCCAGTTGTGAAGGAGGGAGAAGACGTAATATGATAAACGCCAGATCTTTTTTTTTTTTAAGAAGAAAGATACAAGAAGACCCTTTTTTCCTACAAGCAGGAGGAAAGGATTTATTACAGGTAAATTTGAATAGTCAAAAACAAAACTTTAAAACATACTTCCTTTCTCCTGCCTCCTTTCAGTCTTCAAGATATCCTGAAGCCCCTGCGGTTACTTTGCATTTCAAAAAACTTGTCTTGAGAAAAAACAACAACAGATAGAACTGGATATTATGTTTGCTTAGGCCATTATTCTTGCAAAAATTGCTCATGCAAGCAGTATATTCATGTGAGCAGTGTAACGTGAAATAAGCATATTTGCAGAAGATGCAATAGGAACTTTTCTGTTCAGGGCATGCTGGAGATAAAAGAAATTCCTATTCAGAGGTTGAATAAGAAGTTAAATCTCCCATGCATAATTTTATCCCACCCACATTAAATTGTTCACATGAGTTGACTGATCACACGAACAGCCATTTATGTTAGTAAGCTGGCAGATAGAAAGTTGCTATTCATTATTTATAAGGAATCTATGATTTACTAAGTATTGTATGCTGATTAGAAGTATAGTGCTTACCTACAGGCTCCCAGTATAAAAATCATGACACAAAAGGAATATAAGGAATTGGAAGGGAAGAGGAAAACTTGCAAACTGAAGCATGAATTTTTAAGTGCAACACACTTATTTTTATTTAATGGGTCTTAAAACTGTCTTTCAGGAGAAATTGTTCCCACAAGGTGTTTTACAATACTTGTAATTATAACTGCCAGTTTGGATAGAAACAGTTATCTTCAAGGAAAGGAGAAAGCAAATGACAGCTTCTCTCTCATTCAAGTTGATAGAAGGGACCCTTCAGCCCCAACTTGCCATCTGCTGCAGCCTTGTGCAATTGCAGCTAAAAGGTGATAATACGAGTTGAGGGCAGAGCTAAATCACAGATGATGGCAACTGTGGCAATGGGATGAACCCTGCTGCTCTAACTCCTTCTACAGCAAACAATGGAAAATTGACAAGCGAGGGAGCAAAATCATAGTCAGATTTCATACTGTTATTCCTACAATGGTGGAGCTACATGTTGCTAGACCTCTATTTTCATTCCAAAGTTCCTGGAATGATGAGGTGGTTATGGAATCAAATCACCACACCACACTGGTTCTTGGTCTGCATTTATCTCATAATGCTAGAGGGAGAATAGCTGACATTTGCAAGGAGAAGCAGCAGCAGGTGTGTTGTATCTAACTTTTCTCCATTCACTGAGTTAGTTCTTCATTCCACCTCACCTAGGAATTTTAATCAGAAGCTGCTTGAATAAGGAAGGATTGTTATGGAGAATCAGAAAGTTCTACCTGTTCTCCCCTGAAATTCTATTTCATCCCTGAAGTTACTTCATTCTTGGCAAATAAAACTAGATATCACCAAAATGCACAGCTGTGAATGATTACATTTCTACAGGCCAGTCACATAGTAAATTTATATCATTTTGTGAGCTTAGATAGGTGATTGAATGTAAAAACCACTGCATGAACTGATGACACTTGCTCTGAAAAATCTTGCCATGATTGCAAAATGTACTACCAATTCCCCACATCCATGAACTATTTCTCATATGATAACACATATGCCTATAGCCGAAAGCAATCAGCTATTTAAAATGTGGGATACAGTTTTTTCATATGTTACTAGGGGCTGTGGTAGTGCAGTGGGTTAAACTGCTAAGCTGCAGAACCTGCTGATCAGAATGCCAGTGGTTTGAATCCACGGACAGGATGAGCTCCCACTGTTAGCCCCAGCTTCTGCCAACCTAGCAGTTTGAAAACATGCAAATGTAAGTTGATCAATAGCTATTGCTTTGGCAGGAAGATAAGAGTGCTTCATGAAGTCATGCTGACCACATGACCTAGGCAGTGCCTATGGACAACGCTGATTGTACGGCGTAAGAAATTGAGATGAGTACAACCCCCTCCCCGCAGAGTCAGAAACAACTAGAGTTAATGTCAAGGGGAAACCTATCTTTACTACGGGGTTACTAATAGGTACTTGCCATCAAGGGTCCTCATTTGGGTGTGTCAACCAGTTCTGGATGGGGTTACACTGCCCATGAAAGGCTGTTTTTGCAGCTTGGGAGTACTCTTGGATTTGTCTCTCCAAATGTCAGCTCAGGTAGATGTGACTGTCAGGAGGGCTTACTATCAGTTTTGGTTGATATGCCAGCTGCACCCCTTCCTAGATTTGGAGGACCTGAAGATGGTAGTGTATGCACTGGCAACCTCAAGGTTGGACTTACATGCTTTACATCGGTCTACCCTTGTGCCAAGTTCAGAAACTCCAGCTGGTTCAAAATACAGCAGCCAGATTGGTTATGGGAACATCTAGGAGGGAGCATATCACACCTATTCTAAAGTCACTCCACTGGCTGCCAATTAATTTCCAGGCAAAGTACAGGGTGTTGGTTTTGACCTTTAAAGCTCTACATGGTTTGGGTCAAGGTTACCTAAAGGATCCCTTCTGCCATACAATCCACCCCACACACTTTGGTCTACTGGGAGGCACCTGCTCCAACCAGCCAGACCCAGGGATCATTTTATCAGCCACCCCACGACCGTTCTTCCAGAAGAACTCCAACAGCTAAATGAGCTGCCAGATTTTAATAACCATGGAAACAACTATCCCTTCTGTCAGGCATACCCAAACAGTTTTTAAACATGAATTTTGTTTAATCTCGGTTTTGTGTGTTTAAATATGTATTTTGTAGAGATACGTTTTGGTGTGTAACTTTTATGGAGGTACATTTTAGTGTGTGTATTTTAATTCTTTTGCAACCCATCTCAAGCCATAAGGAGAAGCGGGTAAGAAATAAAATTTATTGTTATTATTTGAAACACAACAAGATGAGTCCACAGCAGACACTCTGCTGGCTGTTGAATTGGATCACACGGCAGACCTTCCCAAGTGTCTAGGACTATGTAATGTATCGGCGAATAATGCATGCAGATCTCAGTAAGGTGGCCTTCTGCAGCTGGCAGATGGTAATTTTGTTAGCGCCAATTGTGTTTAAGTGCAGGCCAAGGTCTTTAGGCACTCCACCCAGTGTGCCGATCACCACTGGGACCACCTTTACTGGTTTGTGCCAGAGTCTTTGCAGTTTTATTTTTAAATCCTCATATTGTGTCAGCTTTTCCAGTTGTTTCTCTGCAATCCTATTATTATTATTATTATTAGTAGTAGTAGTAGTAGTAGTAGTAGTTCATCACAATTCATCACATTCTGCACCCTTAACCATTCTAGTGTGTCTTTCAAATTTCTCGTGTTAAGATTTGAAGGAGGGGTGTATATATTTCCTATGTATGGACAGCGACATGTTTAATACAGTTCATAAATTGTCTCTACTTGAAAGAGTGTGGAAACAGGTTTTACTGATTCTAAAAAAGAGTAAAATGGGCCATTCTTGTCCTCAGGACATCTTCAGACATCCAGGTATTTTGCTTCCTCTCTACTGAAACTGTCCCAGAGGCCACATTAATTCCCATCTCGTCTCATTTACCTGCTTGTTAAACTTCCACTACATTACAGATAATAGGTACCATAACACCCCATCCAAGCCAAAGGCAAATTTTCATTATTTTTACAGCTCTTGATCAAGGGAAATGAAACAAAGTTTTGGGTAGAGCTGTGAAAGATGCTCATATTCACATGTAAGATAAACTGTTTCCCAGTGGAGCAGGGACAAATATAGGGCATGCAAACAACCTTATGAAGGTAATATAGCAAAGAAAATCCACAGATGGAAATGTGTACTTATTTTGAAATAAGACTGAGAGTGGGGCCAAAGGATGACCATCTAAGACAACACTGGTAAACCGACGCCTCCAGGAAAATATTTGTCTAAATGCTAGTGATATATATTGCCTGCAGGCAAATACACAAAGATCTGTTTTAGCCCAGAAGCAAATACTAGGAGTTCTGTTGCTTTAGAGAACATTTTTATTTCTTAATTGTAGTCACAATAGGATAGCTCTACCTAAACCCACATCCAGCATGAACATTGCCCATCTCAAGCTTATTAAGTTTTGAAAAACTGTTAGATTTCACTTTTAATGTTACATCTTCAGAAAGTAAGGTGCAAAATCTCCTTTCTTGTGTTTTCAAATTAGTTATTATTTGTGCATTTATTACTTTGGCAAACACTCTCTACTCCATGCAAACAATTAGAACGTGAAAACAAAATTTCAAGGACTGCATTACTGATAAGTCAAATACTCCTCTTAACTCTTGGGTATGAAATTCTGCCAATCATCCCTATCCATTGGCCATGCTAGTAGACCCTGGAAATGTTTTAAGCTTATGGGCAGGAGGTCAACACTGGTAGATCATTATTAATTTTGACTACTTGCAAATAGAATTTTACAATAAAAACACAACTCATTGCAATAAAACAATCCTCACCACCTTTAGAACATGGCCATATAGCCCGAAAAAACTTACAACAACCCAGTGATTCCGGCCATGAAAGCCTTCGACAATACAATCCTCACCACCATCTGGTAGAAAGTGGTAACAATCTGAGAAAGCAGCAATGAAACAATGATACAGAACATATGTCCTTTAAAAACATTCTGTTGATTTTCGAGCTTCCATGCTGTAATATTAATGCTAATAAATGAAGTAATCCTAAACCATGTATCAGTAAAGGAACCCATGTTTCTTCATCAGACACACAATTCTGTGTGGTCATTCCTCTGAGCAAGTCTAAATCCAGGGTCTGTCCAGGAGCTTCTGCAACAAACAGGAAGGTAGCCAGATGCCGTTCCCTGTAAACATGGAAGCAATAGCTACAAAAGGCAAAAAACACGACATTTCCAGTTGCAGAAATATTGCGGTGTTGAGCCGAATATCCACATCTTCAAATGTCTATGTACCTGCTATCGCAAATCACAGGATTTTTTTAATCTAGGTTTGTTTTAGATGTTTGTTCCTGATTGGTCAATTTCTAAAAAGAAGTTGACAGTTCAGTAGAACACAAAAACTTTGTGTGTTTATGAAACATGGGGCACATTTTCTCTGTCCAGGACAAAGTTGTGGGCCCCCTAGTCAATGTTGTACATCTATTCACAAGAAGACCAATCAGGAACAGTCACGTGTAACCCAAGAACAGCACCCAGTTGTTTGATGCTACAAATACACAACCAAATCTGTCTGGACAGATGGCAAGGCAGACAGGTTCTAAAAAGTGTCAATAATGGCAAAGTTCTGTTCCTGGCTTGAACGTGTGTGTTCCTGTTTGATTGTGCAGTGCTGACTTGGGAAGAAGTGGTCCTACCCCATAAACTTTATTTATGTGGCAGATATTTTATGAAACATCTGGAGGGCACAGCTTCTTAGGTCAGAACAAAGAACAGAACTATTGCAGTGATTCACTGCAGTGATTTTTCTCATATCCACATTTTGAGTTTTTAGTGGAAGTCCCACAGTGGCCATCTTGGGAGCCTCTAAATCTCACAACAAAGCATTAAATCTGGACAAACGAGGCAGAAATCCCATGACCAACAGGTCTGTATGTGGACCTGTCCCAGGATATTTTGTCCCTATTTAAAACCTGTGATTCGGTGCTGTCTGGAAGCATGCCCAGACACATGTGTAACTGGATTATTTTCCATTTAGGAGCAGTTTATGAACCATTAACAAAAGCAAAGACACCAGTATTTCCTAACACAAATCTTTAAAATATCATTTTTTTAAAAAAAAAATGTAGTGTAATGATGGATTCTAAAAGTTCAAAATAATAATATTAATAATAATAATAATAATCAATTTATTTATTTCTGCTTAAATATAAGTCCATAACATTTTTTAAAAAATCACCATTATGCTACTTATGATAAGAAGGTCCCGTACATTTATAAACTCTCTAGAAACCAAAAGAGGCCTTTATATATGGATAGTGAAGGTAAATTGTATCTATGTTGCTGCTTGTTTTTATTTCAGTTTTGAATTCTAGCAAGAGTTCAAGGTAGACAATTGTAATGAAAGAAGGGAGACATGCTACAATTATAATTTCATGCTGCTGTGGTTGATACCAAAGGTATTGCAGCAACTTCTCCACCTTTCACCTTGTAATCCTCTTTTGAGCTTCTTTTTTCTACCAACTTTAAACAGATTTTAGCAAACATCATGAATTCCAGCTGTGACTTTGAGGTCATTGGGCTGACAAATTGCCATTTTAACCTATGTGAAATGTCAATGAGCACTACAGACATTGACTGATGAAAAGCCAAAGGAGCATATTTACATCTTATCATAATCAGCAACTTTAACATGTGTTTGTCTAAACATAGAATAATTCATGCCAGTTCAGAAGAATATACCACATCTGGATGCATAAGCAATATCAATAAACTTATCAGAATTGTGGCATCATGAACACAACATAGCACTTTTATAAAGATTTAAAGCATGTACTAAAGGAATAATGAAATATAAAAGTCTATAATACCTATCTGTTCAAATGGAAGTAGAGGCAAAGTGATAAGTTTGATTGGCCTCCAGACTAGAATATTGGTGGAAGGGCATTGGTGTTGTCCTCTCAGAACCTGGGAAGCATATAATAAACTATTAAGGAGTGTGAGCAAATCAAGAGGTTCAGCAACCCACTATGCCATCCTCATAGTTTTGAGTATAATACCTATCTGAATCATTCAGTATGTATGATTGAAAGTGTAGTGAAAGATATCTGGAAAGTGACAAATTGGACAAGTCTGGATTACAGCACAGGGCTTCCTTGAATGTAGAATGCTGATAAATTATTGAGAAGGGGAAGTTGTATTCCTTGCGGATGTAAATCCTACATTACACCTATTTTAGTTAAGAATCAGAAGAAAGTTTGGAAAGGCAACTATAATGTCAGGATCATCCATGCTATGATATTCTCCATTTCTATGAATGGTTGAGAAAGCCAGAAGATGGGGGGGGGGGGGGGAAGCCAAAGGGAACACAATCAATTAATTTTGAAGTATGGTGCTGGAAAAGAGTACTACAGATACCATGGACCATCAAAAAGATAAATAACACAATTTAGTCTTGAACCCACACTAGAGGCCAATATAATTAAACTGAGGGTAGACATAAAGAAATGACATGACTCATTAGAAAAGAGGTTCAGTAAAAGGAGGCAATATAAAAGAGGAAAACAAGATGAAAATAAGACACAGCCTTCAGTCTGCCAGACTTAAGAAGCGCTGTTGATAACCATTGCTCATATTGACAAGGTTACCAAAAGTCAAAGCTGACATAGCAACCAATAACAACAAATAATAACCAAAGTTCCTTCATGTTTTGGTTTTGAGTTCTTCCCCTAAATTCCACTAGTATATTTGCTAAAAGAGAAGGCATCAGCAAATGTAACTTTTTACAATAATAATAAAGCATCATTGATATACATTTCCCCATAGTTCTAGGGCAGAGATTTTGAAATCTTTATTCCCAAAATCATGAGGAAATATTTGTTATACATTTAATATAGATAGATGATGTTTTTGGTGCAGGTGGAAACGATGCAGATTTCTAGATTCACTCCTGATACCACCACCATGGAACAGCACATCGGTGGTCATTTCCTCATTTCCAGTAATCATCTGTGTGTTCTTGGATTCTTCTTTCTGTATCATAAAGGAAAATATGTATAAGGTGAACAGTGTTAAAAGAAGAATGTGTGCAGATGCACAAGTATATGCATTTAGAGAAACCCAGAAGAAAATGCTGTTTATTCTCTTAATAGCTCCTCATTTCTTAAAGACAGGCATATAAACATTATCTCAGCTACCAGTATTCTATTCATCAGCAGAATATTTAAGCACAGGGGGACTTGCAACATATTTTACTTCATCCATTTTGATTTATAACCCAGTCTATCCCTAGAGCTCATACAGCCAATGACATATTTTTTTAAAAAAAAATAGATTAATAATGCAAAACCTAATCATGTTATGCTAAAGTGACCTTGAACAGCTATACCTTCAAGAAACTGTTATAGTTCAGATTTTGGTGAGTCTTTTCTGAAAAGAGTTCCATAACGTTCAGGCAGACCCTGGAAATACTTTAGGGACTTTCATGCTTGGAACTGCCATGTGGAGTTTGTTATCAAAAGAGATTTTCATCTTTTCTTGCTTAGCACATTTATTGTACCGCAGGCTTTTGCAGCACTTGCATCTTGTTCTGTTTTGCTTTGCTTTGTAAATCGAAAACATTGGCTGCTATACAACTATTTCATTCCATGAATGGGGGAGTTCCCATTCACAGCAGAAGAGCTGAACTCACAAACCTTGAGCTCATAAGGAGCTTTGATTGACAGTAGGGGAGTTGAACTCCCAGTCTTTGGACTCATGTAAGAAACCTTTCAGGAGCAAAATTCTTCTTCCATGAATAGAAGCACCTCCTGTTCACTGAACAAAAACATTAGATTCCACTCATTAAGCACAAAGTGGTTCTTTTGGACTGCTGTTCACTATATTATACATTTTTGGCAGTGTGTATCATACAACTGTGCACTTCTTACATTCCTATACTAGAATGTGAGTGTTAAAAGCCTTAACTCCTAGATACAGATTCCTCAAACAAGATTTGTGTTCAAAGAGGAGGCCTGTGGCTCTCCTATAGAAAACTAACTTTTCTGACCATCAGGATTTACACATAACATTTATTTAAAATGTGGCTCAGGAAATTCATGGTGGCTGTTTCACTCTCTTACACATGCCCCTGCCCATTATCTTGCTTTATTGCAGCACCCACAAAAGGCCACTTTCTAGGTTTAGGTTTGACTCTGAAGTCTAAGAAATCAGAAACCCTAATTTGGTGACACTTGGAAAAAGTGACTAGTTACAAGCAGAAAAAAGATTTGCTAGTGAAAAGAATAATGTGCAACTCATCTGCCCCCAGTATGACTGTGGATTCCTGAACTAATACCAGGAAAGGATTGAGGGATGAGTTAGATGAAGACTTTGATCTACTAGATATCAAATATCTTTACCCAGGAGTAGTTCTATTATGCCAGACTAGAATAGGCAGAAGGCTACTTATAAAAACTGCAGGACAATAAGATGTGATTCATACATTTAACTTTCTAGTTATTGCATGGGCAAGGTTTTGTTATGTAGGACTCTCTCAAATCACAGACGACGAAATTGGATTGCGACTACAATTAAGAGATGCATTGGATTATTATTGGTGGCCCAATAATATTGTGTATGTGTTTTTATGCTTTTTAATGGAATATTGCTGCTTGTCGTTGTGTTGTAAACTGCGTTGAGTCGCCGATTTAGGCTGAGAAACGGCGGTATATAAGCACAGTAATAAATAAATATTAAATAAATAAATCTACCTTGAGGCAATTTAGAGGGGAACACATTACATCTTGCCTCACAGTATAGGCAGCAATATTTGGCACTTAGATATTTAATATCAGTCTCTCCAAAAGGATGGAGGGAGAGAAGAGCATGTTCTCTAGGATGTTTTCTTCTTCAATCAATGGTCATTTGGCCAAATCTCTAGTGGTTTCTTTAATTGCTAATGTTTTTGCACTTCAGTTTTTGGGTAGTGAAGGAGGGTGCCGCAGCATAGTAAAAAAAATAACACATGAATATATGGCAACCTTTGTGGCTGATGTCATTATAATTGCCGCAAGTATTTGAAATAATAGGAAGCCAAGTGAGTTTGGCTTGGCAGAACTTTGACAGATTCAAGCTATATTTTTATAGCAATGAGTTCAGGGAAATAGAAAATCAATGAGGCATATCGCATACCAGCAAGACTGCTGGTGGGGAATGGAAGGCTACAGTTATATTGGTTGCTTGATAAACTGATCCTACTCTTGTCTGATTACACCTTAAAATTTTTACTGTATGTACTCAAAGCTGCTTGTAAGGTCATATGTATTGAGAGTAAAGCCATACTTCCTAGATATGTTTTAGAGCTATACACAGTAATTATGATATTACAGATTTCCTGTGCTTTTGAAATTGGATTCTAGTTTTGAATTATATTCAATTCCCTCCCCCGCCTTCTTCATGTTGGATGATAACTGTTTCTTGCACCATTTATAAGTTTCAGAAGGATGTTTTCTTCATTGGGTGCAATATAACTAAGATCTTATTTCTCACTTACTTAATAGAAGAAATATTAGTTTTGCATGCTGAGTAAATATAATGAAATAGATTGTAGCCTTTTATATTAAAAATGATATAACTATTAGGGCTGGGCGGTTTCGTTTCGTTAATTCGTAATTCGTTAATAATTCGTTAATTTTTTCAATTAGAAAACGATAACGAACCATTCTGGAGCAATTATTAAAAGAAACGAATTTTCAAAAACGTTTTGTAAATGCTTCGTATTTCGATATTGTATTCGTTTCGTTATTGTTTTGAGGTCGTTTCGTTATTATTTCCGCAAGTCTGGGCCAGTTTTATGGTTTAATTAGTGAAAAAAAATTATAATATCACACCAACAGTCAACAACAGAGGGAGAGGGAAGCTTCAGAAGGTTTTGGAGGTTTTTAGCGTATTTTGCGGTCGCGTCCGCCATTAACGAATCGATTCGTTATTGTTTCGGAAATCGATTCATTAATTTTTTACCATTTACGAAATTTCGTAAATATCAAACTTTTTAAAAGGAAAATTTTGTAATTATTTTAAATATCGAAACAAAAAAAAAAACCCCAAATACAAATCGATTTTAGAAACAAATTTTTCCGTTGTTACCCAGGCCTAATAACTATGGATGGGAATATGTTTGTTTGCTTTCTCCTGCATTACTTTTAAAGCTCAAGTTCTTTTTGTCCAGAATATAAACACTTTGACAATTTTCATCCATTTTTTGAATCGAAGCAAAAATTAAAACACTAAGGCAAAATTCAAAAGGCACCAGCCATAGAGGCAGCCATGAAGTATCTTCCTCCATATAGGTGTTAAAGTTAAAAAATCTGTCATTTAAAAAAGAGATCCCAATCTGAAATTGTCCAATATGGTTGAATACACAGGGATTCAAACCTGAAGTTTCGTTCACCATTGTAATTGGTATTAGTATGGCTTACTTAACAACTCTGAGTGCCTTTGTACGTGAGGAGCGGGTTAAAATTCTATAAATAAATAAATAGTCCCTTATCTGTGGAATTCCCTCCTGTGGATACAGACCCTTTTGAATTTCTGGTCAGCAATGAAGACTTTTTTTAAATTGATCTTTGGGTTTTTTAATGAAGTATTTAAAAATATTCTTAAAATTATTTCAAAAGTTATTATTTAAGCATCAGAAGTTAGACCTCATCCACCACAATGGGTGTTTTGTACTATTTAAAATAATAATTTATATCAAGATAACTATGGGAAGGCATGAAAGGAGGTTTAAAAAGACCTGGATTGTTAACAAAGGATTCAACTATCCTAGTTAGGAAGGATAGTCGTGCTAAAAAATGATGGGAGGCAAGGAGACGGGAAGGAAGGTTGCTTTTGGCCGCTTTGGGGGGAGACTTGGAGGGGTCTACAGCAATGGCGTCTAACGATTATAGTCAGTCAGCAACACAGAGTTATGGGGCCTACCCAACTCCACCCACACAGGGTTATTCTCAGCAGACTAGCCAGTCGTATGGGCAGCAGAGCTATGGTGGATATGGATAGTCAGAAGATACTTCAGGATACAGTCAAAGTAGTTACAGCTCTTCTTATGGACAGACTCAAAGCTCTGGCAATGGCGCTCAGTCAACACCACAGGCCTATGGCTCATCAGCAGGATATGGCAGCAGCCAAACTTCTCAGACATTCTATGGACAGCAGTCATCGTATCCCAGCTACTCCCAGAAGCCAGCCAGTTCCACCACTGGAAGTTATGGCACCAGCTCTCAAACCTCCAGCTATGGGCTAAAAATGATGACTTTACTGAAAATGTTGTTTCTATTTCAAAACTTACAAATAATTAAGGGACTGAAGGTTTTTGAGAAATGAAGAAAGGAATTGGTTAAATGTATATAGAATGGAAAAAAGAGTAGAATTGCTTATAGAAATAGAATAGATGCAAAAGATAAAGGAAGATTGACACTTCCAGACCTTAGATACTATTATGAAGAAGTGGGCTTTAGTTGTTTAGGACTGCATTAAATTAGAAATTCAAGTTTTACTTAGTCTAGAGTGGCACCATCCAAGATTTAGTTGGGATTACCTATGGTATGGGAAAGAGAAAGCTAACAAAATTTTTAGTAGGCATCTGTGATGAATCTAACCTTTTGCCAGGAAGGCCGAAGCCTGGAAAGTCAGTAGCTGACATGTTCAGAGATAGGCAGGAGAGCTAAGAGGCAAGAGGGAGGAGTCAGCCGACTCTTGATTGGCTAGAGCAGTCAGGGGAGGAGTTAGGTTTTAGAGGGGGGAAAGGCTGTGTCTTTTTGACAAGCTGGGGGAGAAGAGCTTTAAACATCGAAGAGTGTAGAAGGAGAGTTAGGAAGAGGGAGCTGTGAAGAATTTAGACAGAAAGAACTTTTGAAGTGAGCCTTGGGGATTAGAGCATAGGAAAGGCATAGGTTCCTGGATCACTGTACAGAGAAGGGTCAGTGTAGGAAAGCCTGGTTTGCTCTGTGAGGCAGTCAGTGGGCTGTTCTCAAGGACACACTGTGTCAGTGTAGTGGCCAGTGTGAGGCAAGAAACTCACAGGAAACAAAAGTTAAAGTCTTAGAGAAAGACTGCTTGTCTAAACAGCTAAGCCTCAAGTAACCGCATTACGCTTTTGTACCACTCTTTTTAAGAGTTGTTTTGTTAACCAAGTTTAAATAAACCTGTTTGTATTTCATCTTTAAACTGGTGTCTGCCTCGGTCTATTACAATCATTAGATCTCAGCTAGCCTAAAGAAAACTAATTTCAGTCCAGTCAGTGAAAGAAGCAGCCAGTGAAGAAGCACTTAGGGCTTGAACAAACTTTACCTATTTTCACATTCACACTTATGTTTTCCTCAGACATTAATTGAGGTGGTGGCGGTGAATCTGCCTAGTACATCGGTCATCAACAACGTTAATATAGTTGGTCACTTAATAATATTGATACTGAGGTGGGATAAGAGAGTCTTTCCCCCTCGTCGTAGTCATTTATCTTTGTTAAAGTAGTGTCCAGCTGAGCGCTGACATCTTTAAATTGGTGGGCAGTGTTGGGATTGCTTTCCCCCCTGCCCAAGCGGTCGCGGATTTTATAGCATCCCATAAGAGCTAGCTTTCTAGCATTATGGGAAAGATACAAGGAAAGTTTGGGAATGATCAGTTTGGGAGTGATCCTGGACTCATTGCTGGGCCTGGAACCTCAGGTCTCGGCAGTGGCCGGGAGAGCTTTTGCACAATTAAACCTTGTGCGCCAGCTGCGCCCATTCCTGAGGAAGTCTGACTTGGCCACGGTGGTCCACGCTCTGGTTATATCCTGAATAGACTACTGCAATGCTCTCTATGTAGGGCTGCCCTTGAAAACTTCTCTGAAGCTTCAATTAGTCCAACGGTCAGCAGCCAGGTTGTTAACCGGAGCGGCGTATAGGGAGCATACCACTCCTTTGTTTCGCCAGCTCCACTGGGTGCTGATCAGCTTCTGGGCACAATTCAAAGTGATGGTTTTAACTTTTAAAGCCCTGAATGGTTCTGGCCCAGATTACCTGTCCAAATGTATCTCTTGTTATGAACCATAACAAAGCTTAAGATCGTCAGGAGAGGCCCTGCTCTCGATCCCAACACTCTCGCAAACGCAATTGGTGGGGACAAGATGAGTGACAGTGCCTTCTTGGCAGTGGCCCCCCATCTTGTATTTTGTACTTGTATCTTGTACTTGTATTTTCATTATTGAATCTTGAAGGTTATATGTCATTTTTTTCTCATATATCGCAATAAAAATTGTAGATGAAAATAAGATAATTTTAAAATGAAAAAGAATGATCCAGTAGTGCATACTGTTATTTCTCTGTTTATTCTAGCCATGATATGACTAAGCTATGCCATTTTGATCTGATACATTTCATTTATAATTTTTAAAGAAATTCAGGTTATGTTAAAATCTTGACTAAAACCATCTTTCATGGAGAAAAAGAAGCAAATTTTCTTTCTTTAAAAACCACTATTGATCTATGCTTTTATCCTTCCTTTTCCTATTTAATTTTTTTTAAAAAAATCATAGTAATGTATTTATTATGAGGAATCTTCTCAACTGGAATATGTGAAGAAAGACTAGAATGAATGATATACAAATTCAAAAGAAAAATCATTTCTTGATACCTTTGGCATTGGAGCAGGAGGGGGGAATCTTGTACTACACTTTGGAAAGTTTCCAGTAATTTGTTCAAACTAGCCCAAGAGAACATGTGGTGAGATACTCTATATGTAAATGAAGTCCCAAACATGTTGGCAAGAAATGGCCTGGGAGGAGCTGGTTCTTACCATACTGAGGACATTCTGTGGAAGTACTATTATGATTTATTATGCACGCAGTGTCAAAATTATGTTAGATGCTTTATAGCTGGGTAGGAAGGCAATTGTCAGCAAATCATCCTATCAAGGCAGGCAGAGAAAGTAATGTGGTTTTACTGCTGCATTTGTCCATGAACTTGTGAATATTCATGAAACATCAAAGGAGTGTTTCCAAACTCTGAAGCAGCTTAAATCTACAGCAGTACAAATATTCTCTTAGCTCACGAAGGTGTCCATAAAATGTTTCTGGTGGTTTTATTATAATTTTTTACTTCTTTTATGTATATGCTCTTCATCTTCTATATAGAAATGAAAAGGTCTTATATGCAGTGCCTACCTTACATGGTTTTAACAATAATTTTGTTGCAACCAGAACATCACAGATACAGCCATTTGAGTAGGGTTACTTTGGCTTTTCTGTCAGGACCCCCTTATACAAAACTATCCTCAAAATGAGGGGGGGGGAAGAGTAGCAACAATTCAGATGGCCAAGAATAGCACCTAGGAAAGTGCAGGGAGCTTGAGATAATAACCTGATAAGTATATCTATTCAGAAATGAAGATGTATGTATGTATTTATTGTATTGTCGAAGGCTTTCATGGCTGGAATCACTAGGTTTTTGTGGGTTTTTTCGGGCTATAGGGCCATGTTCTAGAGGCATTTCTCCTGACGTTTCGCCTGCATCTATGGCAAGCATCCTCAGAGGTAGTGAGGATGCTTGCCATAAATGCAGGCGAAACGTCAGGAGAAATGCCTCTAGAACATGGCCCTATAGCCCGAAAAAACCCACAAGAACCTTATGTATTTATTTATTTTCAAAATTTATATCCTGCCCTTCTTACCCCAAAGGGACTCAGAGCAGCTTACAGATATACTTCCCCATCTCATTACTTCGTATATAGGAAAGAGTACATCTAAATAGGAGCCTGGGTGATGGAGGTATACAATTTGAATTGATCAATCTATTTTTATTCTATCAATTTTATATACAGTGTGTGTTTCAGATGCCCTTTCAATCCCATTTGCACATTATGGTGTCTTTTTTTAAAAAGGAAATCATAAGTATGGGCATTTTTATATTTTAGATGTAAATGTTTTCCTGAATTGTATCCTACATTACATATGTTGATATGCATCCTAACTTTAAAACATATTATAGAGCTAAGAATGTCAACACAAATTTTAGAGAAGTGCAAAATCTAAAAGAAAACTGTGTTCCAGTCTGCTGAATGTGACAAAGGAACTCAGCACATTGAGACTGAGAAGTGTTTTCTCCCCACTTTAGGCACACTGCTGGCAAGGAGCCCCCTGGAGCCCAACATATGATGCAAAGTTACTTCCTGTGGGGCTCCATGCCAGCAGCATGCTTGCAGTGCAGAAAAACAGAGCCCAGAAGAGTTGGGTGTACACCCAACTCCTCATACAAGAAAGCCGGAGGAGACAAAGAGGAAGTAGGGGACAGTGGGAAAATGTTGTGGGAGGTGATACTGCAACCCATGATTCACAACGGGTAGGGAACTCAGTGTGACGCTGCAATTTCCCCTGCTGTCCCCTGGCTTTTTAAGGGCCGTCTGATGTAGTCCTTAGTCTGGTTCACTTGAAAAGGCATCCTGAACCCAAATCCAAACCTTTTGTATTTCTGTCAGTTCAAAAGAGGTGTGGGTGTCATCTAAGACATACAGAGGTATGTAATCTATGATGTGTTTGGTCCTTAAAAGTTTCCTAAGTGATTTTTATCTATGTGTTATGCTTCTGAAGGACATGAGGAATCAACTCCTGTTTTGCAGTTTCATTTCTTTCTCTTTCCTCTTTCCCAGAAAGTATTGTGAGCATTAAACACATAATTGGCTTTGAAATATTGATGTTATATTTTATTAAAGACCAATAAGAGGATAACAATATCCTTTCTGTGGCCTGATTGAAACAAACCTTCCTGGGCTTTGTTACTAGAGAATGTTGATCGAGAACAAAATCTATCCGATGCTGTAATAAGGAAAAGACATGAAGAAGTCATGCTTATGAACTTTAAAACCCATCCAGCATTGTTGCCTCATTCTAACTGTACATACTTAGCCTTATCAGAAATTAGCAACAATCATGACTTGCTGTTTGGCAGAAAGATAGAAACCATTGCCACAGTTCCTCATCAAAACTGAGCTGACTGAAACAATTCCATCAGTATTTCATATCCATAGGTTCTGCACCTTAGATCTAATCAAACATGGCTTTAAAATATTATGGGAAAAATCCAAAAAGGAATCCCTGATTTTGCTGCACACAAAGCAGTACACTGATATGTAGTCAGACCTTGCTACACCAACATGCATTTGAGTTGTTTACCATTTTATATAACTGACATGATATTATTATGCCATTGTATACGATGGGACCTGAGCTCCCAATGATTTTGGTATCCATAGAGGGACCTGGTACCAAGATAATACCAAGGGCCCATTGTATTTCTATCCTAATCAGGTAAGTATGCCCAAGCATGTTAGTGAACCCCTAAATCTAATATGGTGGAAATGTTATAGTACTTCTTTGATTCTCCTTATTCCTCAGAAATATCTGAAAACTCTGGATCAAGTTTTGGAGCTGTGAGCTATAAAGGAATGAGAAACTACATATCCCATTTTGATGGATTTTGCAATTCTGTCAACAAAAGCCTAGCAATATATTCTGCCCTAGGTAAAACCATTGAAGCATAGAAAGATATCACAATGAACATTGTATGAACTGAGTTCTAGTGGTGTCCAGGGTTTTTCTTACTATGCGACCTACCCTACTTGTAATATTGGTGAGATGCAGATTAGTGGAGATATTTCAATGAAGAACATTCATATAACTAAATATTACAGATGGAAATATTCTGATCTTGTTTATAGAGGTATTAATAATGAGAAAATGTGATTTGTGAAGATATCCCTAAAACGTACTTCTCCTTTTAAAGTGCATTTGAGAACATCCCTTTCCTCAGGAATTCCAGAAACAATGTTAATTCCCGGATCAGTCTCTGCATTTTTCAATGCAGTTTTTGCTATAAATCATTTTCATTTTCTAGATGTTTTCTTCCAAATCATCATAGAAATTCATTTGTAAGAAGAAGGTGTATAAAAAATAATCAGCCTCCCAGCATTGCAGTCTAATGCGTTCAATAAGTCAAAAGTCCTTGTGTTAATCTGGGAAAACAGCAAAAGATAGATTTCAGTTAAAGCTTTACAGTGGAGTAATTTTTCTAGCCAAGCATCTGCAAAGTGACTTTGCTATATGGAATCATGCATGTCTCGTTCACTAAGGTAACTGGGAACAATATTGGAAAAAGAGTGTTCTGTTGTGTAATTATTTAAAAGTGTCTCATCCTGATCTCTGCATTCATTTTCTGTCCAAATACTGAAACAGGTTGCTCATACATCCTTGGACTTCATCCCATGGGATAAGTAAAGCATTTGGGATTGTTGTTTTTCTCTTAAGCTTCACAAAGCTTCATTTTGATATTAAATGGATGATTTTTCTACTCCCTTCACACAGTTTCCCTCTTTCTTTTCTCCTGCTTTCTTTTCTAATTATCCATTTGCCTTCTTATCACATGGGAGACATATTTCTCCTCCCACTGTTTCCTCCCCCGTTTTCTTTGGATATTACAATTTATCTTTATAAGTACAGATATCTCTCAACTCAAAAGATAGGTCTATTTATTTTATGTTTAAAAAGAGATATGCATTACTGTTCCTTCCTCCTCAGTCCCAAAACGGTAACGGTGGAAGAAAGGAATCAACACTGCCCATCTCAGCTCCTTCCTCCATGATGATGTCATAGTAATGTTTACAAGAAGACAAAGGGGGAATTCCCATCACACGGTAAATTGGGCATTTTTACACAATTCTACATGGGAATTGAAAAAGAAGTCATTTGACAATCAACTTAGGAAGTGTAGGGGAAAAACACTCTTTAGAAATGATGAAATACCTAGAACCCATTATACGAGCTTGCATCATGTGATGGGCTTTGTCAGTAGCTATTTCTTTAATACGTAGAAACGCAGAATTTACTGCATGTGATAAAGTCCCAAGTGACATGTGGTTTGTGTGTGTGTGTGTGTGTGTACACACACACACACACAGCATGTATAGGAAGACATTAGATTTCTATGTGGTATTGTATTATAATTTTTTAAAAAGAAATGGGGGATAACAAGAAGCACCGAGCAGAGTCAAGGGCCTATGGGACTCCAGAAGACCTACTATGGCATAATCTTCATCTAAAAATGCAGAACTACATCTAAGTTATTACATATAATGACTTATATATACCTTCTTCTACATATGAGGAGCCCCTGGTGGCACAGTGCTGAGCTGATGAACTTGCTGACGGAAAGGTTGCAGGTTACAATCTGGGGAGTGGCATGAGCTCCCACTGTTAGCCCCAGCTTCTGACAACCTAGCAGTTTGAAAACATGCAAATGTGAGCAGATCAATAGGCACCACTCTGGCAGGAAGGTAATGACGCTCCATGCAGTCATGCTGGCCACATGGCCTTGGAGGTATCTACGGACAATGTCAGCTCTTCAGTTTAGAAATGGAGATGAGCACGTACCCCCAGAGTTGGACATGACTGGACTTAATGTCAGGGAAAAACCTTTACCTTTACCTTACATATGACCTTGGCATTTTCTTGCTATAAACAACAGAAGAATTGCAAATTCTTACTGGTCTAATAAAATGTCCTTTAATCTGCCAAACAGGATTGCTATATCACAGTTAAATATCAGGCCTCTACAATTTTTTGAGCCACAAGGGATAGATCTGGCACTGCCTGGGACATGCACATATGTACCTGTATCCGTCACATACTTGCACATTTCAGTGTAGTTCAATTCTTCAACCAGCTCCACAGAAATCACTATTATACCTGCTGTGACTGGCAATGAGTGTATAGCAATTTCAGATATTGGGAAACAAATTTTACTTTGCTGTAGTCCATCTCATTTGCTGGGCTGTGGGTAGAGAAGGGGGCTCCTGCAGTTGGTGCATCTCAGCTCTGTGAAAGCACTTATTATATAGAGACAAAATCCTGATATAGTAGAAAGAAGGAGGTCTTCTTATATTTCGTTTCATCCTGTAATGGATCACATTGATAAGAGTTCCCACCCAAGTGTAAACTACCTTTTAAATTGATGGTGAGGCTTGTTTATAGTGTACTCTTATATATAATGCTACAATGCAATGCAATGGCAGCTAGTGCACACACTTGTGTTTGTGTAACTGAAAAGAGGGTCACTATAGGTAGATACAATGGAACACCAATGATCTTCAAACTAAGTCATCTCCTTCCCTCCCTACATACAATGCAAGCATTGTTCTGCAATTTCATGAAAAATGATAATAGTAGCATTTTAGTTTAGTGCAGAATTTCTGTGATGGGCAAAATTTACAGTCATCAACACTTAGCAATTAATGAGAATTTTGGCAAATGTAAAGTTAGAATTCTCTGACATTTTGCTCAATATGTCAGGCGCAACTTGAGAAACTGCTCTCTGATGTGAGAGAATTCACCATCTGCATGGACCTTGCCCAGGGGACGCCCAAATGTTTGATGTTTTACCATCCTGTAGGAGGCTTCTCTCATGTCCCTGGATGGGAAGGTAGAGCTGAGACAGGAGCTCACCCTACTCCCAGGATTTAAACCACCAACCTGTCAGTCAGCAGTCCTGCCAGCACAAGGGTTTAACCCATTGCACCACCAGAGGCTCCAACACATGAACAAAGACCTATGGAACAAAATGCAAAGTATGAGTATGTGCAATATCCCCACTCCTTTACACAACCATAGTGTAAAGGTCAGCTGTGACCAGCAGTACTGCAGAATTTGAAGAGGCACAAATGGAGGATGAAAGAAAGAAATGTGCCAAGAGGAAGGCGCATCAAGCCAATCCTGAGCGGGACCGCCTTCCACCTGGAAACCAATGCTCTCACTGCGGGAGACGATGCAAATCCAGAATAGGGCTCTATAGTCACCTACGGACCCACCCTGGAGGATTATCCTACTCGGACAATGAGGGATCGCCTAAGTAAGTAAGTAAGTAAGTAAGTGTTATTAACAAACATGCAATAACAGCAGCAAACTAAAATCTATAGCTGACAGTCTATGGAATAGACATTAAAAAAGTCATATTCTGAATCTGCGGAAGAGAGCTATACAAAGCCTTGACCCACTGAACTTAATAGAGACATGAAGCAGTGACATTCTCTGCATTTCTGTTGCATTTTATATTCAAGAGCTTTAGACAAATCCATA
This sequence comes from Anolis sagrei, assembly GCF_037176765.1. Lineage (NCBI taxonomy): Eukaryota > Metazoa > Chordata > Lepidosauria > Squamata > Anolidae > Anolis > Anolis sagrei. The sequence goes on from NC_090025.1 coordinate 145,494,653, forward strand.
CAAATGCTTTGCATATTAAAGGACCAAGGTTCATTCCCTGGTGACTCCAGGTACATCTGGGAAATGTCTCTGCCTGAAAGACTGGACATCCAGACTTGATCAATGCAGAGAATATTAAGGTGGAGTGATCGATTATCGGTCTTTGGATAATAACATTTTTTACTCAGTCCTACTCAAAGCAGTTTGAAAGGAAGTAAGCTTTCTCTGTGATCTTGAATATAAATAGCCTTGGTCACTAATTATTAAACATAACTGGGAAGAAATTTTAAGATAGAGATATCAGAAAAGTATTGGAAGTACATCTGTGTGGACACACTTGACCATGTAATGAACATTAAGTAACAGGAGAAATTTCACAAGGTTATGTTCAGATCTAGTAAAATATCTTAAATGTTGTTACTAAGCTTTGTTGGTATTATAAAACAGAATAGTACATTTGTTAATATTTAGTATCAACATAAGAATTTCAGATCTGGATATACACACAGCCATTTTGAATATAAATTGAACATTGTGAGATACTGATTTGCTGGATTAAAATATGTGTTGAGACTATATTTTTCTTCATATAGCACAATGGTGGCTGTTTCTTCTGCTCATTTGCTTCTTCAGTTGCTTCAAAGATTTTTTAAAACTTTTCAAAAATCCCGAGGCAATGAAAATACTCAACTAACCATTATTTGTGCACAAAAAAAATCACTGAAGGGGAGAATGATACAGAATGACAGGACAGAGAGAGCAAACATTATTGTTGGATGCTATATTTGTTGCTACAGCTCTTGAGTCTTTTTCTCTTTCCTATTTCTATTATTAATTGATTGATTTTAACTGAAACAATCTAATTCACAACCTAAGTAATACAAAATAAAAAAAGGGAAAAAAATATACAGTATATGGGAAAATATGCATTACTAAGGCTAAAACTAAACTAAAGCTAAAACACAATACTAGAACTTAAATGTAAAACAATACTAACTTTCTAAAACACTAAAGAGTAATGATCTAAACACTAAAACTAATGAACTCTCACCCACTAATACAACCTAATAAAAAAAGAAATATATTATTTTACCTGATTCAACTAAACAAATTTGCCAGTAGTACAATGACTAATTAGATAACCATAGCCACATATCATTAGATTTGTTATTGCTCAAAATGTCCATCAATCATTCTCAGTCTTTCCAAAAGTCCTCAAGTGGTTTATCTTTCAAAATCTATGTTAGTTTGACTTTTTTTTTTACTAACTCAGCAACCCTAGCAATCCATTATTTTGTTTTGGGTGCTTTGGGCTAATTCCAAGTTTGAGCAAATGGTGTTCTTCTTCCTGCTTTTTTCGTATATCACAATAATCTATATTTGCTATCCAATTTTTTGTCCACAATACACAACAAAAATATGTTTGGTGACTCTTCAAGATTTACCTTTAAAATGTTTTGAATTAGCATGTAAATCTTAAAGCAAGAACTTTTTGCTTTCTTCCAAGGCACCACATATGAAAAATGAGTTGGCTTTATCTATGCTACCCCAACATTGCTTTGAGGCATACTTAGACAGGGGTTAGATACCAGCTAAACATAGTCTTATAGAAAGTGTATGTTAATTCTTTCATCCACATTTCTGACTTTGTCCATTTGAAAAGTTTGCCCAAATTATCATATAATATTTTACAGTTTGATCTTGAGTATCCAGTTTCAATTATACCAAATCATATACTGGTCATCATCATTCCAAAGCAAGTCCTCCAAAGCAATATGGCTAGATTCTTCTTATCTTGATTTAATCTCTCTTTAAGTTGCATATAATCAAACCAATTGAGATTATTGCCTTCCTTAAAAATTATCCCTCTTGATTTAATCTCCCAACTATATACTTCCAAGTAAGAAAGATTCCCGTATATCAGCTATATTTAAAAAATCATGCTATGTTTCTGTTGTTAACAGCATTCAGTGGCAATTTCTAGCACAAGCAACAACATTTTATTTCCTTCTCCTGCTCTCTGGACTCAGAAGGAAGTGTAGGCTGGATAACACTGCAAGGTAATCCAGATTATCAATCAAATTATCCAGATTATCTGATTTGAACTGGATTATATGAGTCAACACTGCCATATATTCCAGTTCAAAGCAGATAATTGGGATTTTATACAACAGTGTAGATGGGGGCCATAGACAATTTACACTTGTAGAGTAAGATTTTGGAGAAATTCTTCCTTAAAAAAATAAGGCATGCCCATTCAAGTCTACAGTGCCAACAGTTAGCAAAAACATTGATGAATGTTCAATTGTCTAGCATGTGATGAGATCAGAATGATGCTTATTTAATTGTCTTCCATGCCATATAGTCTCCTTCATCCTTTTCTCACCCCCTTTACAATCTCTGTGTAAAAGCTTACAAGATGCACCAATGTTCATTAGTGGTTGTGAGAGCTCTCACTTCATTTTGTTATAATGCAATACCATAAATTTACTAGCTTATTTAAGTGAAATCTGAGATTCACTCACAGTTGCAATTTTTAAAAGTTGAGAGTAATCAATTCTAAACATCTGGAACTTTCAGCTATCACAATTATATTTTGAACCAAAAATTGCCATACTAAATCCTTAAACTAAAAATAGACATGTACATTCTCATCTGTAGTCAGAATCAAAATGTTCAGAGCTTGCGTAAATATATAGACAAACAGATATGAAGCTTGGCTAGTTCTGGAATTAGATTTCTGTAATACTTCAATACTTTTCTATTTGCTTCACTGTTAGAAGTGTTTACTTAGAAAAGTGGCACTGTCCGTTAATGTCAATACCTATTGGCAAGCAGTCAGGTACGGATGAAAAGGTACAGAACAATTTATTTCTAGGACAATCACCAATGGTTTCAGTTTTTCTTCCTGGTCTTTCTTTGCATTGATGGACTAAAAGATTGGTATCCTCTGTCAAGAGAGGCTGTATTGACATAGCTCCTAAAAAGGCTTCCCTGGATGTATGGGATTATGAGGCCCATAATCCCTAGCCCACATACCAATCCTATCTGTTCATGACAGGATGTGTAGTCTAACACATATAGAGAGAAACAAGATGTTCAACAAGAAATTAATTCAGATCCCTACTTTCAAAATTGTTTATTTAAGATTTCTGTATCTTCTGAAATTTATTCCATAAAAATAGTCCCACAGTATTCTGCCTGGATACCTCAAACAAACTGAAATAAATGCACAAAGCAGCCATCAGTCTGATCTTTTTAATGATTTCAAGTCTACTGGAACAAATACAGATTTATTATTTTTCGACCAATATCTTTGTTCCGTGAGGAGTAATCCAATCTCGACTTTTGATTATAAGATTTTTCTGTTCATTTGCAATGTGCAAGGCGTGACAGAGGGTTTCTGGCTTTTCACAGTGAAGAAACAAACTTCTTCCACTGGAGAGCCTATAGTACCCTTTGAACAAGCAAAATAAAGTATCTAGGCTTTTCTTCTAGACGAGGTGTCTGTTTGAATGTATCTTTTCTTTATGTGTTTCTTTTTTCAACACATGAAATCTGTCTAAGATGGTCCATAGAGATAAAACTCTTCTAAAATCTTTTAGCTCCATCTATGCTTTAATTTAAAGGAGAGGTGGGAATAATTTATCTGTTCAGATGTGAACCCAACTATCCTAACCAGTTCAACTAAAGGTGAGCTGGGAGTTTCAGTCCCAAAACATCTGAAGGAACATATAGTCTCCTCCACCACTTCATTGGAGTAAACAGTATGCGTGTTTTTCTTTATGTTATGCTATACAAATCCACATGTTTGATCAAAGATTCATCAAATGGCCTTCTATGTAAGAGAACTAAAAACAAGAACAAGTAAGCATGCCCCAGAAGACTTAAGGGCAGATTGTGCAGGGGAAGGTGATCCTGTAGGTAACCTGAACCCAAACCATGTAAGGCTTTAAATGTCACTTTGAACTTTGCCCAGAAACTAATTGGCAACCAGTTCTAGACCAGATATATACTCATTGGTAACCTTACAGTCAGGGATTTTTTTACGGTATAGAATGTATTCTGGCATAACATTTAGAATATAAAATACAGCATAAGAACTAATTTAGAAAGCTAGCTATAAATGCATGTGTGTGCAACTTACTGAGAAGCTGGCATCAGCATCAGCCTGGGCAAAATGCCACTGGAATGTTGATGAAATAAGAATGAAGGATAGCAGTAATTCTAGCCCTACTTTGTAAGACATGGATTTAATTATATTAATGCAGTATCAATAATATTAATATTCAGAATATCATTCATAGTATAGAATGGCAAGAACAGTGACATTGTCTGATGTTTTTCTACCTAACATTTGTTGAAATATGGAGACCCATTCCAAGACACTAGGTACTTTTGAGGCAAAATGAGGTTACAGATTGACTAATAAGTCCAACCAGTGCAGTAACCCAAATGAGAGTTCAGGTAGAAAGTACTGGCAAATTTACAAAAAAAAAAAAACCCAAACAAACAAAAAAAAAACAGAAGAAGAAGAAGCAGCAGCATCATTGCACCAAATCAAAGAAATACTGACTGGATCTGGAATGTTTACAGTTTGCAAAGTCAATAACATTTTTTTTCCTATATTCTCGCAGCAAAACAAGAAGGAAGCAAGAGAAGGGAGGGGGATGTGGCATCACTTTTAAGTCTAAGTAATGGAAATTCCCAGGCAACATTTTATTGTAGCATGAACTTGCATGCATATTAATTCACTTCCTTGGGCACATTCCCAAAGTGGTATGAAAACCAATTAGTCTTTAAAGTGCCACCATATTTCTTTTCTCCCCCCCCCCCTTTTTTTTTTCAGAGTGTGGATAGTAACTTACAGGTAATTGAAGTCAGCTGCACAATGCAGGCAAAGAGAACAAACTGTTTCACAAACAAATTCAAGACAAGGACCAAGACAACTTTGACAATTGGTCTGTTGCCAGTGAATCCCAAATGGGGAAGGAAGCTGCCAGGAGCTCCACAAAAGAGACACCAGCAGAGTTCAGCTCACAAATCAATGGTGTTGACAGAACAGAAGAAAACACATGCTCAGAACAACAAAACAAATAAGGAATGGAAGGCTGATACATGAGCCAACATGCCTGGATGATTATGAGTCATAAAAGATCACAATAGACCAATTGTAAGTGCTAGGCATAAATGGTAAAGATCAAATTTTATTGGCAGGTTATGTGCCATTAACCTCCAATCACCACCATTTTTGTTAGAACCATTGAAGAACAAGATGTGACACCATATGTACAGGCTGCAGAAATAAAACCAGCAATATCAGGGAGGTAGAATCTGAATGAAAATTGGAAGAATGGATGAGCAACTACTCAAAATGTGTTCGGAATAGGCAAGAAGAGAATAGCAGCCTGCCAACATGAGAGAAGCCTCCCACAAGGATGGTGAAACATCAAATACCTGGGCGTCCCCTGGGCAACATCCTTGCAGTTGGCTAATTCTCTTATACCAGAAGCAACTTGCAGTTTCTCAAGTCGCTCCTGATACGAAAAGAAAACCCATTTTTATCCCCCAAAATTGGTATTTTTTAGGCAAGGTTCTGAAGTGTGTGGCAGCTTCATAACTCCAAGGGTTCCTGGATGAAGCAAAATATCTAGTTCCATTTCAGTCTGGATTCAGGCCTGGTTATGGGACAGAGACAGCTTTGGTTGCCTTGATGGATTTACTTATGCAGAGAACTGGAAAGGGGGAGTGTGTCCCTGTTGGTTCTCCTGAACCTTTTAGTGGCTTTCGGTGCCATCTATCATGGTCTACTTCTGTGTTGCCTTTCTGGGATGGAGCATGGAGGGATGGGGCTTCAGTGGCTCCATTCCTACCTGGAGGGATGTTCTCAGAAGGTGCTGCTGGATGACCTCTGTTCAACTCCTTGGCCATTGGCCTGAAGGGTCTCTTAGAGTTCTGTGCTGTCCCCCATGCTGTTCAACATATGCATGAAACTGCTGGAAGAAGTCATCTGGATTTTTGGAGTGTGGTGCTATCTATACACATGTGACACCCAACTCTAACACTCTTTTTCACCTAATTTCAAGAAAGCTGTGCTCAACCAGTGCCTGGCAGCTATAGTGGATTTGATGAGGGCAAGGAGATTGAAGCTTAATCCAAATAAGACAGAGATGTTCCTAGTCAGTTGTAAGACTGATCTGGGAGTAGGGAGTCAGCCTGTGTTAGATGGGGTTATTCTCCCTCTGAAAATGCAGGTTTGCAATTTGGGGATATTTCTGGATTTGATTCTGAACCTGAAAACTTGGGTATCAGCAGTGACCAGGAATGCTTTTGCACAGTTAAAGCTAGTGCAGCAACTGTGCCTGTTACTGGAGAAATCAGATTTGCCCAAAGTGGTACATGCTTTGGTTACGTCCCAGTTGGACTACTGTAATGTGCTCTACATGGGGCTGCCTTTGAAAAGTGCTTAGTAACTTAGTTGGTCCAAAGAGCAGCAACCAGACTGCTAACTGAGGCTGGCTACAGGAAGCATACAACTCCTCTGTTGTGACATCTCCACTGGCTGCCAACACATTTCCAAGCACAATTCAAATTGCTAGTTTTGACCTACAAAGCCTTATATGGCTCCAGTCCAAGTTATCTTAAGCAGCAGATCTCTTTCTATGTACCTGGGAGACATCTACAATCTACTAGGGAAGGCCTTCTCAGTGTCCCACCACCTGCTTAAGCACGCTTGGTGGGAACATGGGAGAGGGCCTTTTTGGTGACTGCTCCCAGGCTGTTGAACAACCTCCCAAGAGAAACCAGAATGGCACCATCCCTACCAAACTTCTGCAAGAAGGTCAAGACCTTCCTCTGCCAACAGGCTTTTGGGAAAGCGTAAGGGGAGGGTCTGGGTAGGGTGGGTGGGATTGTGGGGATATGAGTTTTAAATGCCATTTCAATGTATGCTGTATTTTAATTCTGTTTTTACCATACTGTTATTATTTGTTTGTTTTTTTAAAAAAAACCCTTTTATATTGTTCTTTTTTAATTGTTTAGTGTGGATAGATGTTACCCGTCTTGAGTCTCCATGGAGAGAAAGGCTGGATATTATTATTATTATTATTATTATTATTATTAATAATAATAATAATAATTTTGCTTTCTTTGAGTAATAATCACATCCTTTATTCATTTCCCCAAAATATCCATGTCATTCGCTCATTGGCACACCAGCCCCTTTTGAGCTATGGGGCTTAACTCAGCTGGTACTTTTCTCAGTGAAGTGAAGTACTGCCACTGGAAAGGGAGAGTGTGCATGGAGGAGTGAAGCTTTACTTCCCCACATGGCCTCCCCCCCCCCCACCTTCCCGCTAAAGGACTTCACCCGACTGAGCAAAACACCAGTCAAGTGAAGTCCCAGAGATGGAATTTTTCACCACATAATAGTTGCACCCCCCTTTTTTTTCAGGAAAAAAGAGATATAAGTGTGAATATTATGCAATGAAATAAGCTATACAAAAACATTGATTGCATTGAAGTGAGAGTTGTTTGACATTATGCAGTAATGTCATATGAAATAATCAAGGCTATTGCTAATTGTTGCAGACTGTATAGTGTGCCAATGCATCAACACAAAAGCTGTTAACTTATTCATTGGTTATAATGTCATAAGTCATACTTAGGACATTGAGAATGCTTGCTATTCTTATCTGTGACTGTTATACTATTGTGATGAGCACAAAGACTTTACAATCCAATTAGATGTATGGAGTGTGAGAGGTCTGTTCTTCTGGAGAGCAGAGTACTAAAGGATGATAGAATCAGCCCCCTTCTGTCAGTAAGTGAGGCTGCAAGAAGGAGAAAAAAGACACCTGTGAGATCCTGCCACAATTTTTCACAACATCATTTACTAGCAGGAATGACCTGGTCGTATCATTCTGTAGTACCCAGCTCAGTAGCAGCACAGGTCTTTTAAGGTGGGTTTCAGCAGTGAGATAGGGAATTAAAACATGGTTACATTATCATACATATTTAGTCCAGAATCAGAATGTGAAAAAGTATTTTATGTCAATATTTTATAATTTGATGCCTTGAAATGCTGCATTAGATTCACAGGATGAGAATTCTGAAACATATACAGTAAATCCTGATGGATAGAAGGATTTCCCTCCCCCACTTCTCTGTACAAGTTTGACTCAAGGAGCAACTCTGTCACAGAGAAATCTCTGCCTTAAGTATATGCAGAAATATGTGAGGCATACCACGGTAGAGGAACAAACAGCCATCTGTCATAAACATTGGAGATGCAGTGAGGGAAAAGAGGAACCATTCTCAAAATGTGTGCTAACAAAATCCACATTTGCTGATTTATTTGCAGAGAGCAAAGGTGTAACATTTTGAAATGACACTTCCCAATGCAGTTTGATCTTCCTTCCCAATGAGGACTGCAGTCCAGCAAAGCGTAGCTTAGAAGCTCAGAGAGACTGGTATTTAAGAGAGAAGCTTTTCAGAGGCAGAAATAACACTTGGCTCTTGAAAATGAGCCTCTAAATCAAAATTCTTTTCAGCAACCCACTAGAAATAAGCACATTATCATGTCCCTTGCTTTCAAGCAAATCAGTAGAAGTAAGCAAAGCACATGCTTCAGCGCTTTGAGAAATAAAAAAAAATGTGATTCTTACACTGAGAGGATCAAACCCTTTGATGACATGAAGTCTGTTATTCACTTGGGAAGCAAGAGGAATTTATATTTATGAGTATTGTATGTTGTAAAATGGATAGCTGGTTGGAATCTGACAATGTTATAGAGTATCTCATCTTCAAGGAGACAATGGAGAAAGCTCCTGCTCATTTCTGACATGGAAATTCATGGGCTAAGTTGTAAAATGAGATTATTCCTCCAACACATGAGGAAGAAACTATTAATCATCTTTTATCTGAAATGCATAAAATGCACTATATTTGTAATGTTGCTTCAAGATAAACTCCTAGGACTTTTAGCAAAAGAATCACATTTCAGTGAAATGGTGGGAGGGTTAATACCAAGGATGCAACTTTTAGGCAGTACTGCTGCCTAGTAGAAATCTCACCACAATTTTCTGATTTTAGAGCATTCTGTGTCAATTTTAACTGTGGCCTTAACCATGTCCATCTATGAATGTTATTCTTACTTTTTGTCCTTCTCTTCTACTTCACCAAATATTTTTCAGTTAAGGGAAAGACATAAACCATTTTGTTAAATGTTAATAAACTTTCAAATTTGATCTATTTACATTAGTGTTGAGTGCAGGTTTTCTTGTTTAGATATTCAATTGTTATGTGAAGCAATGATAAAGTATCTCTAAGAGTGACAAAGAAAATGATCTTATACTTGTCATTGTTGTTACCTGTCAGTAAGACATTTTGTTACTGATTCTGTTGTTACTTTAAAGTAGTCTTTAGGAAATTTAAACTATCCTTATTGAATTGGCAATTTCAAGATACATTCAAATCCATAATCAAACTGTTAGTCACAGTGGTGTAGCCCAATACATGTGGAAAGTTGGTGAAAACAGTCCTAAAGCATGTAGTTAGGTTTTATTTTTCATCTGTTGATTTTCTTTCCTTTTTTCCACACCCAGCCACCCCGGGCATGCTCTTTACTGACACTTGAAACATCATAGATTGTTGAAGAGAGATGGACATAAACCTTGAAAAATGATCTTAAAACAATTTTACAAAGTAACTACAGTATGTTTATAAAAAATGTAGCCTATGTGTTTTTCCCACTTACTACATTTGACACCGAATTGAAATATAGTAAGTGGATCACATGATTTTAATAATTTTAATGTTTACTGTGTTTTAGTGGTTGGTTTTTAATCTAAATGTTTACTTATTGGATATATGTTTTTGTGGCATTGAATTGTGCCTTTATGTGAGCTACTCTGAGTCCCCTCCAAGTTGGTAAGGGAAGGGTATAAATATGATGAAATAAATAAATAAATAAATAAATACTCTTACCTGGTTGCTCTGTACTAAACTGCTCTAGAGCTGTTCTTGGAACCCTTTAGGCACCCAGAGCCAACTGGTTTGGTCACATGGCTGGGGTTCCTTTTGTGATCTCACCAGAAGCAATATTGGCAGCAATATTGGATTGGGCCGAAATCAGTCTGATCCAGCAGCCCAAACCTCCAAACCTACTGAATCGCTTGTTTCTCCTTGAGCTGAATTAACATCTGGATGCAGTGCTTCTGCTATGAATCATTCCTTAGGTCTTGAAGAGTCCTTGAAGCAGCTCAGAAGTTTTTGAGCCAGTGTAGACATGGGTCAAATCTACACTGACCATTTAATGCAGTTTTAAACTGACTCCAAGCAACGGCAGCTAGTAAATGCACACCACTCAAGCATACTGAAGCAAGTTAAAGTGTTTACAGCACATTAAGCCAATTTGGGGAAAGATCCAAGTTAAACCCTTTAATGCGCTTCAACAAGTGCTAAATATAAAGCACACTACATAACAAAATCAACTCCGCAAAATGGGAAGTGCATAGACGACAACTGCCTGATCAGGAGAACGTTTAAATTTGGAACAAAAGGCTGCAGGGGAAATAAAGGATATGGCTGGGCAGCAGGGTGTATATTGACCCCCTAGAACAAGAAATTGATTACCTCCACTGCTAACTGTCACACTCTCTTTCCCCCACCTCTTATGCGTCCAGAGTGCTGGTGCGCATCTCACCTGGAAATGGGGAAAGGTGCTGGAGAATCTGGATCCACTCTGAGGCCAGCTTCCAAGTTTAATGTAATCACCATCCTGGTATTAAACCTGTTTTTGTCATATCTGTCTAATCATCCACACAGCAAAACTGGTTTCTCTTAAATTGATTTGAAACCAGGAATAGTGTAGATGCACCCATGGCTTCATGCACCTAAAAGGAAATTACTACTGGAAAGGAAACTTCACTACTTAAGCTCTTTACATTATTTGTGCCTTAGTTTTGAACCATCCATGCTGTAATTTGATCAGCATTTCATTTACTATAGAGTCTCCAGCCCCCCCAGCCCCACACACTCATCATACAGGAAATAATTTTCTATTTTTATGTAAGAATTATAATTCGCACATATGCTTGATAAATAGAAATTATCTTATTTTATGTATATATGTAGTAAAGTATGCCTAGATTAGAATCTCAACAATCCAACTGTCGCTTTATAAATACATGTGCAAAAATGTGTACTTTTAGTTTAAATACAAGACATAATAGTACATTTTGTAATGAGCCATTATCAGACAGTTAGCATATTCATGAGACCCACACATATTGTTTAAGAAATTATATAAATAGAAAATGTGTATCTTCTGCTGTATAATATAAGAAATGTATGCTTGCTACATTCCAGTCATTTCAGGCCACAACATAATCTAAAATTGCTGGGACCCATTGTTCATTTTTATCAGACACACCTCAGCACCCTCTTCTTTATCTTCATACTTTAAACCATGTTTATGTGCCATAATGATGCCCTTTCAAATCATTTTATTACAGTCATTGTGAAACTAACTGCAGTAGACCTGAAGCCAACATTTTAGTTCTGATCTTCAGTTGCCAGTGTATGTATGGTATAAATATGCCCTGGTGCAGCCCTGGATCTAGCATGTTCAAATGGCCAGGGTGTGCATTTGTGCCAATGGGGCAGCAAGTATCTCACCAATCTGTGTTGCCACTACTGCTGCTCCTAGGTGGCCTTGGAGCTTCATGAGAGCTCCTGGCTGTCACAGGGGCCTCTGGGGACATCATTATGAGGTGCCTGCACAACCAGCACAAATGGTGAGTCATCCCCCCTCCTTCTTCCTGATCACATTCACACACCATTCTGACATTGACAGAGGTGTCAGCAAGACTGAGGAGGACAATTCCTTCCATTGAACCAGTCTGATGTCAACAGAGGTGTCCGTGTAACCCAGCACTCACATGAGCTCCATGGCCATTTACAAGTGGCAGCAGTTATATGGCCACAATCTATCCTCTTTCTTTGAACTCATGAGTGCAAAGAAAGGGTGATGACATTGGTGTCCCACCTGGAGAGCTGAATCAGATTCAATCTACTGTCCAGATTATCTCAAACCTTGGAATATCCCCTAATTTTGCCCAAACTTACATTCAGCGTGAGTTCAGGATTTGTTGTTGTTGTTTTCCTACTATAGACTAACTCCAAGATAGTATTAGGATATGTAAGAGATAGCTGAACTACAACCATTTCCATACGCATGCATGCACACACACAGAAAGAGAGGGGGAGTCTAGCAAAGAGAAATAGTAAGCTTTAAAAGGTGTATAAAACATACCATAAAAAGCTCTCCTGCTTACATATTTAACCCTATTTGAATAAAAATGCTTTTGCCAGTGAAAAAATGGAGGGTACAGGTGTCTAGCCTCTCATGGAAGGGTGCTCCCGAGGATGGAAGCAACCACTGAGAAGGCTCTCTCTTATGTCCTTATCAAGCAAGTTTGTGACAGTGGTAGGAACAAGAGAAAGCAACCTTATGAGGATTTTAAAATTCTGACAGGTTCATATCAGGTTATATGGTCTTTCTGATAGTTTGTACCCAAGCTGCATAGGACTATATAGAGCATGATCAGTACTTTGAATTCTATCCAGAAATGAACTAGCAACCAGTGAAGCTGTTTTAATAAGGGTGTTATGTGCTCCCTATAACTCACACAGAGTATTGAAGAGGTATTCCCAGACTTGCCCTAAATGTTGTAAAGGACCCAGAGTGAGAAAGGAGGCTATCTTTGGAGCTGTTGTGAGACACATCAACCCTTAAGTCTTAGGCCTTTGGACAGGCTTTCCTTCTGGTTTTTGGACTTAGTTTTAGCTATTCGGTATGGCTTGTATTCAGGCCTTCCCAAATATGGCATAGATATATGATATTATGGACAACTGATGACACAACTGAACAATGATTTGAGATGGAGACACTTTGATAATGTTTTTAAATGCTGTGTATGATTTTTATGTTTTTGTAGTGGTGTTAGTATTGTAAAGTATTAATGATTGTTTTATTTTGTTGTAACTGCTCTGGCATCAAATTGTTGCCTATTGTTAATCGTTCCGAGTCGCCCTTGGACTGAGAGGGGCAGTATATAAATGTAGAAATTAAATAAATAAACCATCCCATCCTGTCTCAACTGGAACTATGGTAACTTGGTAACTTTTTTTTTTTTTTTTTTTGCAGATCTTGTTGCAAGCAATGTAAATGAATTGGCCTTAGTTTTGCCCGTATCCTGGCCTCATTATTTTCTACAAAGGCAAGCAATTGTTGCCTATTCCTATTTCACAGTATTAACTAATGGGATGAATGTTCTATAATTCCTTATGAAGCAAATGTAATGCATCTAAAACACAAATAAAAGAGCAGATGTTGTATTGCTGAAAGCATGGCATCAATGAGGATGCATGTTACTATAATCATGGTGCTGCTGAATTGCTCATCCATTTTACAGTAATTTTGTTGATTTTTATGTTAATGTAGTCATCTGTTTAATCACAGTTTCTGTGGGATTTTCTGTCTGTAATGAACTTACCATAAATAAATAGTAATAAAGTTATTAATGGAATTGTTAATCATCATACACTGGGAGATTGGTGTGATGTTAAAAGAGAATGTTGCTCTCTTTATCATAGATTCAGTAAAAATCTAGACTGAAATGCACCATGCAGATAAAAGCTCTGAACATTGTAACTGTCTGCATTTTTATTTAGATGTCAATCCCACAGACTCCAAATTCTTCCCTACTTCTACTAGCCAAATTCAATAGATATAATTATTTTCTGTACAAAAAGTTATGAAGCTAAGAGTTTGAAGCTAAACATCTTTTGAGAAGATGATTGTAGTGACCCTAATTCAGCACTAAAGGGTTGAATAATAAACACACATTTAACTCCAGGTATGTGTGTGCGGTTTTTTAAAAAAAATAATAATCACATATTCTAAACACTGCCAGTTTATCTATCTTCCACATTTGGTAAACTCTTATAAAGTGACCACAATGATCACCCATCCTTACTGGATGATGATCACTAGACTTGAGTGAAGATCCATTTTTAGTTGTTTCCTTCAGCCAATCCAGCTTCTTCAGTTTGTCCAGGTACCCAAAATGGCAAGGACCAGCCATCATGGATTCCGTTCTGTAACGGAACCACGTGGCAGCCGATCTCTATTTAGCATCAAAGTTTAATCTTTTTTATTTTCTTTATTTTATTTCATTTTCTTGATTCTTTTTATTTACTGGGACTGACTGGGAGTTGGGGACATGCGAGACGGGTGGCTGGGGTGCATGCATGCATTTGAGGGCTTCAAAAGTCTCCCTTTTAGCTTTTTCTCCTTCCTTTCCTTTCCTTCAAATACTTCTATCTGGCTGCACATCTGTTTTCAGGAGGCATGCAAAAACGGATATGGACGTTTACCAGAATCTGGTCAGCAGGAATGGATGGAGGTTCGGCCAAAATGCATAAGTCTAGTGAACACAGACAGGACAGAGGAAATAATGTAAAATATAGTAGTTCATATATACATCATGAATACTGCGTATTAGAGGAACTGATTGGCTTTGAGATTTGGGAAGGGGGGTTTAAAACCCTGGCTTTTGGTTGGGACACAAATGGACCTATCAAAAGAGCTGCACCTATTCTGGAGATAAATTTGCATTTTGGATAGCTGCTTCAAAGTTATAGACATAAAGTAGATTCACTATGCAATAGTATTGACATCATCCATCTTTCCTGTTACAAAGCCCTTTTCTGGTATGTGTTTTGAAATATTGCTGGTGTTCAGGCCCGTAGCCAGGATTTTGATTCGGGGGGGGGGGGGGGGGGTGAGTTTGATTCAGGGGGTGGGGGGCTGAGTCTGAGTGAAAGAGGGTCTACCCTAGCAAACCTTTTGTATCATTACCCCAATACCCCCATGCATATGAGATATATTGAGCATGGTGATCAGATCATGATATGAATAAACATAACAGTTTAAATAATGTACCAGTAAGGCCTTTTCGCAGACCACCATGAGAATTTCGGGGGGGGGGTGTGAAGCCCCCAAAGCCCCCCCCCCCTCCAGCTACATGCCTGCTGGTGTTGTTAAATTATTTAATTATGAATCATTTATGAAAAGTCTTGAATACAATTCATATCCACAGCATGAGATCTGTAAAGCTGAACACCACTATTTCCCACGTGAGAATATATATGACTTGTCCAACTCCATGCACGAAATTTATAGCAATCGTTGAATTTGGCTTGGATTTCACAGATGCAACGTACTATGTAAAAGGTCACATCATCTCTATTTACTTTATCACTGTTACAATGGTATTATTCCACGATAACTAAGTACCGCAGCAATATCACATGGAATTCTGGGATATGCTGTTTAAGGAGTAGCATTTAGAATTCTCAGCCAGAGAAGTGTTGGGCCTCACTAACTAAAAACCCCAGAATTGGACAGAATGTTGCCACGACAATTAAAGTGGAATAATAACATCATAAAATATAGTGTGAACAATCATTCTGCCCATATAATTTTTGTTCTTTTGATTATTTTCTCTTGTATTTTTGTTTGGAGTCTATCCATTTTTCTCTCCTTTCTATACACAGGTTTCTTCATATCTCTGAGTGTGGTAACAATGCATTATTTCAGAGAATTATCAGATTCTGAGAGTTTATCTTTAGAGATGTACAAATTGCTAATCAAAATTCATAACATGACAAAATGAGATTATACCACTTCAAGTATGAAAAAGTAGGGTATAAATTAATTTCTTAAATTAATTTGACTTAAGGAGAAAACAAGAAGGTTTTTTTCTTCTGCAGCAAAAAAGAAGAAAAGTTCTATTGTAAAAAGTTGCTGTTTAGTTGAATAAACCCTTTACTAATTTTAATACATGTTACTAATTTTCACTATCTCTTAGATCTGATTTTATTGCTAACCATGCATTCCAAAAAGTCTTGCCCAGAAAGTCCCTAGCCTCTTTTGTACAATCCTCAGAGGATCTCAGAACCAGAACTCATCCGTTTCCAATTGTATGATACAGCTGGAGGGGAGGTTTCCTGGCGGAGATCCCATTGTCTTTTGAACCAGCTTCTTTGTGTTCATATGCTCATTGTTACTGCTTTAAGTTCATCATGAAAATTCCAAAAGCACCCAATATTTGTATTGATTCATTTTTACCTGAGAATGAGAGCAGTGAAGGAGGGAAAAGATTACCAAAAAGAACATAATATCATATCTTGGAACTGCTTTTCAAAAACCATAGGCAGGAAACCAGACCTACAAAAGCTAAAGATTAAATACAAATGCCAATTGTCATGGCCTTACAGGCCAAGCAAAACTGAAAAGGCAGGTACAAACACTTTCATAAAGGTCCAAGGTGTCTACATGAGTCAAATAATTTTGATTCACCTCTCAGTGCTGCATCCAGCCATTAATGTGACTCAAGGGAAAACGGGATTTACAGTTCTGGAGTGATGCCCAAGTTTTGGAGGTCTTGACAGCTGAATAGGACTGGATTTGTTCCTATCCAGTCTCCACATGTCCAACAGATGCACTGCTGTATTGCTTGCTACAAGCAACCTCCTGACTTCTGGTTAAGTCACATCAGAGTGCCCAGTCATGTTACTAGTAATTGTGATGTCACCAGCAATTTCAGCCTAGCTGAAATATTTATTTATTTATTATTATTTATTTAAGACATTTATATTCCGTCCTTCTCACCCCGAAGGGGACTCAGGGCGGAGCACAGCATATACACAGGAAACATTCAATGCAGGGACACAGATTCACATACAATACATTAACATTAAAAAACATTTATCCGAATATTAAAATACACCATTTAAAACCATCCTAGCCATCTGCATCAAATCCAATTGGTCCTGTCATCTTTCCCACTGCCGCTTCATTGCCCTGTCCCGAAAGCTTGGTCCCACAGCCATGTTTTTACCATCCTTCTAAAGAACAGGAGGGAGAGGGTTGACCTGATCTCACCAGGAAGGGAGTTCCATAGCCAGGGAGCAATCACCGAGAAGGCCCTGTCTCTTGTCCCCACCAATTGTGCCTGTGACAATGGTGGAACGGAAAGCAGGGCCTCCCCGGAGAATCTTAATCTCCATGATGATTCATAGGGGGAGATGGGTTATTAGGTAAGTAAGTCTATCCATATTTCTTATGTCTAGAATTTTTGAGAGCCAATCGTCCTCTTCTGGTATCTCTTTCTTTTTCCATAATTTTGCATAACAGATCCTTTCTGCTGTGGTTAGCAAAAACAGAAGTTTATCAGTATTTTTATCCAATTTCTGCTCTATTGTCCCCAGCCCAGCAGAAATATTTTTGGTCTCAGTGGTATCTTCATATTTAATATTTTTTTGCATTATATCCTGTATTTTCTTCCAAAATATATTTGTTTTGTTGCATGATCACCACATGTGGAAATATGCTTTTCCCCCCATTTCCCACAATTTGTGTTCATGTTTCTATAGCATTTACCCAATTTCTGTGGGGTCATACACCATCTATATGTGATTTTTATCCAACTTTCCTTCAAATCTATCGCATATGTGTATTTTTTTTATTCCATATTCCTTCCCACTCTTCTTTTCTTATTGCTCTTCCAATATTTTCTTTCCATCATTTCATATATTTCTTCTCTTCATTCATTCCTGTAGTCCATTCCAATAGTTTCTTATAGATCTTGGTTATTATCTTTCTGTCTGATTGTAATATCACATCCCAAAATGTTTTTTGCTCTTTGAAGCCTATTTGTTTGTCTTTTTGGAAGCATTCTTTTATTTGCCAAACCTGATACCATGAACTTCTCTCATTAATCATATTCATCTCTTGTTGAGTTTTCATTATTGTCTGCCCTCCCTCTTTTTTCAATAAATCTTTATACTTTGGCCATTTATTCCACATCAACAGTCTCCTTTGAGTGGCTTCTAATGGTGATACCCATAAAGACATTCTTTCACATAATTTCTTCTTGTATTTTTCCCATATTTTAAATATGGCCGACCTCATAAAATTGTTTCCTTCTTTTTTTTTCCTTCTTAGCCCCCTCATACCAGAGGCATGAGTGCCATCCTGCTCTTATTTATATTCCCTCCAGATTTAATTTTTTTCTTTTTCCAATTTTGACCAGTCTTTTATCCACATTAGTGCACTTGCTTCAAAACATAATTTCAAATCCGGTGTTTCTAATCCTCCCCTCCTCTCTTCAATCATATCTTTGAAATTTATTCTTGTTTTTTTTCTTTTGCCATATATATTTCTAGGTTTTCACCCTGTGTAGAGGTGCTATGAAGTCAGAGATGGTCTGACTCCTTAGGCATTATCTTCTTACTATGAAGAGTGCTTTCTATGAATTGCTTTTCTACTTGTGTGAGTGAGCTTAGTAAAACTGAAATGTCAAACTCTAACAAGGCAGTAGATGATATTCTATCAGATAGTTACACTGCAATGAGTGAGTGAAATTGAATCAAGTGCATTATTCACTGAAGTGCAGACTGCCAGCTACGTGGTATTAAGAAAGGCTAAAAATGTACCATAAATGTTAAGCAAGTCTCCTAACTACTCCGAAACTGTCTGTGATGCTTGAATCATAATCGTAGATCAGAGCTAGCAAAAGGCATTGAAAGAATCTTTCTGCCATGAAAAATCGTTTACTGTCTTAGATTTGATTATTTATACACAATAGCCAATATACGTTTGTATTAGCATCCCTATTTTATTTGTGACATTTCTCTGGATTATGTGTATATGTTTGTATGCACATATCTTCATCCCGTTCACTGCTCAAATATTATCAACACTGTTTGGTTCTTATCTAAGGGCAAAAGGGATATAGGGATGATGCAGAGCTAAGAAAGCTGAAGTGTAAAGGGCGCTCAGCTAAATCCACAGGGAAATTTGAGAGGCAATATTTTTTTATTTCCAAAACTATCCCCAATCTAGCATCACTTCTGAAGCTAGTAAGAAACTCACAGTGTAATGTCTACACAAGCCAAATAAAATGAACTCATCTCATATGGGCTACTATCAAACCTGCTGATAGTAGCCCATATTACATGCAGATGGTTCTGCAGAAAAAGTACTGCAAGAAGAACAGCAAATTACTATAAAACTTCCAGGAAATTCCAGAGTGATCCCAGTGCTTTTGATGTATGGAAAGCAGCACTGGGCTGAATTTGAAGCAATCCTGTGTCCACATGGCAAAAATATATCCACTGTTATATCATTGAACTGTAGCAGTCCCCAGCAGAAGCTTGGCATTGTCATCACTATTATTGATCACATAGCTAGGTGTCCTGTTGTGACCTCACCAGACATGACTTTGCCAGATTTTGGCAATGCAGCAGTGGTGCCAGCCCCAGGAGGACAGAGCACTGGTGCTGATGAGATGACCTATCCACCCCTTTGGACAGCATTTGGACACTTCCATGTTGTGCCCAAGTCGGCTCTGGAGCAGAATACTGCGGAGTATTTTGAGTGGCATTAGACACAGTCACAGTGGTTCCCAGACCAAAGCTGGAGAAGTCTGCTTTGAATGCAATATTCCTGCTTCTTGCCAGGGGTTGGACTCGATGGCCCATGAGGTCTCTTCCAACTCTATGATTCTATGATTCTATAAGTGACTGATTGTAAAAAAATGTGTTATTTATTATTAATTCCTCTCCCAATAAAAAGTACAACTATATTGCATCACAGTGACAGCCTCTTTTTGGTTATGATTGGAACTTCTTTAGTCTCACCAAATATGTATAAGAGTACATGAATAAAATCAATGATGTTTTGAGTCCACACACTGTTAAGAGATCTTTCATTCTTGGTAGTAGGTTATTTCATGGAGATTAAACTCAATAACTAAAATTGACACTGTCCAAAAAGAAATTTTATTCTAGAATACCAAGCTCTAATGATTTCATCTTAAACTGAATTAGGCAGGGCCTATTCAGGAGTTTCAGGATTGTTTTAACCACCAGAACTAGGTGGAGTGAAGCTGCTTTTAGATATCAGCTCAGACATAGAAGCAGCACAGAGTTCCCTTCCAAAGAAGGTAATTAGCTTTGGAACCTGAGATTGTCTATGTGATTTGGATAAAGAACCCTTAAACCTTGCTCACCTTCCTCAAGCTTACATATTTCATAACCTGGTACTGTCTAAAAGGTTTACATCAATTTAAATCAATTTATTGACTACACTTGGCATAAATGCGAGGGGGGAATTACGGCTGTATTTTGGACTGTTTTTCTATGAAAGAATAGAATGTTGTTCTGGGATGCAAATACTAAAAAAGATTAATAACTGATGTCCTGCATGGGTATAAGAACACAACAGTGTTACTTCTTTCTGTGCAATGAGTAATGTTTATTCATTATTTTTCCTCATTGGGAACAGATGGGATAAAATGATTTCTTGGAACATTTTGATGGGATTCACCATCTGAAGAAATATTTAGATCTTTTTCTAAATCTCTACAAGTGATTTTTCAATACTCAAAAAAGTAGCAGGAAAGCAGCAAATACCGTTAAAGGCCAATTATTATGCGTATGGACCTGTGTGTACATGGATGTGTAGAGATTCTGCTGAAAGGCATATGGCTTCTCATTCATAAGGTTTTTCTTCACTACTTTTTGGTTCTGGTTAGCTACACAATGGTGCAGTGCTGATTTTTTTTACTTTATTTTCTATTTGCTAGTGTCTTGCACGAATGACAAACTGTTTCCAGATTTATAACACTTTTCATCATGTCATTTGAATTATCTGTATTGAATTATATTTCTTTATATGGCAACAAAATGTATCTGTGCAACTCAAACATTGGCACCATGCATGCTTAAAACTATGAAAATCATAAGTGACAGATATCCTTCATTATAATTATGCTCCAGTTCTCCAAATACTTATGTTTATGAAGCCAGAAAGACATTGCTCAAATTCGTGTCAACAGACTCAGTGTAACCTTAAAGTTTAAGAAGTAGATAAAAAGAATAACCCTAAGGATAAGAAAACACTCAGGCAGTCCAATAAGTATTAAGTATACTCAGCATCCACAAAATGTTGAGATGGAGTGCATTCACATTGCAGAATAATCATAGTTTGATACCACTTGAATCACCATGACTTTGTTCAATGAAGTCCTATGATTGAAAGCTGTGTGAGGAATCTATATAGTATTATATAGAACTTTTTGGCAAATAATTCAAAGAGCCTCATGAAATGATAGATCTCAGCATTCTGCAGAATGGAACAATGACAGTCCAAGTGATATAAAGCAATTATTAAGATTATGTAGTGTTAATACACCCTGACTACTGGTTGAAAAACAATGAAAAGCCAGGTGAGATAGAAAATGGAATGAAATAGCTAGAAATGGAAAATAGAATAGGAGACACAGGACTGTTCATTCTTTTGCCAGATTCCCTTCATTCATTTGCTCTGTCACCAACTTATTTCCATCTGTTTATTGAAAGAATAGTGTTGATTTGCTTGTTTTCTCCAAACTGTGAAAGGCTCTTGTCTAAAAAACATCTTATCAGTCTAGTCAATACAGAGTTACATGGACCAATGATTTCATGGCTGAAGGTTACATAAAACCCTTTACACATTGTGAGTATCCAGTTCTTGAAGCCCTCTGTAGAGAAGTATCAGTCAGTCCTCCTCTTTGCAGATTCAATATTTATTGGAACTGGCTGTGGCTGGTTGCTGTTAGGGAGGGACAAATCTCTCTCTCTGCTATCCTGATTGGTGCTTTCTGATGCTGATGCATTATGGAAAATGTAGTCTAGGGCAGGGCTTTTTGAATTATCTGGCTCCTCCCTTTCCAAACTACATTTCCCAGAGTTCTGTGCTGTTACCAGAAAACACTGCTTCCTTTCCCCCCCCCCCCCCCCCACTCCTAATGCTGAGACTCCATTAACTTATAGAGGAAAGGCAGCCTTTTTGGCTTTGCTTGGGATCCTTCCAAGATTTACAACATTAAAAAAAGTATGGGGTAGCTTTTGATTCTTAAAGTTTTTGACATGGGCCATGCTCATGTATCAAACATTGCCTCGTTAGTATGAATTTTTAAAAAATGATCCAAATTACGAGGACAAAAGAAAAAATGCACACCTTTGGAAAGCATTATCTACTTGTGTAAAAACAGTTCTCACCCTTTAAAATGAAATCAACTATATCAACTTCCTTTTCTGAGTTTAGAAGTCTTCCAGCCAAGAACATTTTCTTCCTGAAAGTTCAACAGATCTGGAGTAAATGTTAATTAGAGTTCACAGTTACAATTCACAATGCTGGGAGTCCTGGGACCTTTGATGTTTTCACTGAAGATGCAAAGAGGTTCATATAATCCTAACTGGTGAAGGTTCCTCATTTCATCTTGGGTTCTGTTTCTTGTTGATCACATTGATTTTTTTAGAAACTAATCATTTAAAGAGAAAACTAACATATTATTGTTCTTTATTTGACTGGACTCTGCATGAAATGCCCTTACCACTTTTGTCTTTATTTAGTCTCGGTGATGGGGCGCGTGCATTTAAATTGATAGAATCAAACCTATATATGTTTACAAAGTGTTTTGCATGAAAAATAGAGAATGTGGAACTGTCAGAATTAATACATGTAAAGATAAAACTTTCCTGTATCTTATTAAAGCCTAAGTGAGGACTGCTTGTGAAGAAATGGAGTAGACATGGGAACAAAAGAGAACAAAGGGAAATGTTTCAAGTTTATGGCAGAAGCTTGGAGCTCTGTAAAGACTGCACTTGCCAAGGGAGGTTTTCTTTTTCTTCCTTTTTGAAGTAGATACAGTGTAAACAATCAACTCTATGAGCAGACATGACAGGATTTAGACAGACTTTACAAGTGAAGAATAAATGCCACTGGGTTTGTTGTTTTAGACACAGCAGGGAATACTGATGAAGAATCTCAGTAATGTCAATCATTCTCATTGAGAATGCAATTCATTTCTTTGGAGTTAATGTGGAACTCTGTTTTAAATGATTTGGTGTTTCAGGTCAAAATTGTTTTGTGAAATAACTTGTCTTTGAATCATAGTTACTTAAATCACTATCTCTCTAGCTATGCTACACATGATTTAACAAGGCTACAATATAGCATGTGTATAGTGTTTGACACATAGAACCAAATGCTGGCTTTATTGGAACCTAGTCATATAGTATTTTTGGACATTATAACTTGAATTTGCTCATATGGCTCTCCCAGTTTCTTTCTGCTTTTGCACTGAGCCTGTAGGATAGTAGGGATTATTTTAATCTATAAACTTAAGGTATTTGCAGGAGTGCCTAATATAAATTTTGTAGCTGAAGAAATAAAAAGAGAGGGAATACTCATTGTTATGCGTCTTCAACCTGAATCTGATTTTTGGGAACCACGTCATAGTGTTTTCTTGCCAACGCTATGGATAGTCCTAGGATAGTCAAATTAACTCATATCCTTAAATGGGTTAATTTGAGTATCCTAGGAATACCCTATGAGTATTGATGGCTCAACATGAATTCATGCTATCAGCCCCCTCCTAGCAGACTCAAATCAAGGAAAAGATCTAAGGAAGTAATGCTACCCCTCTATTCTGCTTTGGTTAGACCACATCTGGAATATTGTGTCCAATTCTGGGCACCACAATTCAAGAGAGATATTGACAAGCTGGAATGTGTCCAGAGGAGGGTGACTAAAATGATCACGGGTCTGGAGAACAAGCCCTATGAGGAGCGGCTTAGGGAACTGGGCATGTTTAGCCTGAAGAAGAGAAGGCTGAGAGGAGATATGATAGCCATGTATAAATATGTGAGAGGAAGCCACAGGGAGGAGGGAGCAAGCTTGTTTTCTGCTTCCTTGGAGACTAGGACGCGGAACAATGGCTTCAAACTACAAGAGAGGAGATTCCATCTGAACATTAGGAAGAACTTCCTGACTGTGAGAGCCGTTCAGCAGTGGAACTCTCTGCCCCGGAGTGTGGTGGAGGCTCCTTCTTTGGAAGCTTTTAAGCAGAGGCTGGATGGCCATTTGTCAGGGGTGATTTGAATGCAATATTCCTGCTTCTTGGCAGGGGGTTAGACTGGATGGCCCATGAGGTCTCTTCCAACTCTTTGATTCTATGATTCTATGATTCTATGAAAAGCTTCATGAGAACCATCACTCCTCTTAACATTCCCCCCAGCAACAGCAAGACTATCCCTCTGGGCAGGTAAACCAGGAAATCCCAAATGGATGACCCCCCACAAGGGTCTTTCTCCAGGGGCAAACCAAGAATGGGCAACTTGGTAACATGCAGAATAATCACAGGATGTCTTAAACCTACACCTGTTGATAAACTCTACAAGCTAGCTGGCATTGCCCCCCCCCCCCCCCAAATGTGTGATGGGAAGTTGCTGCTAACTCTGAGAGAAATAAGATTGAATACTGTGAAAGCCATCCACTGCATGGCTATCAGCCTCCTTCCAGCAGACTCAAATCAAGGAAAAGCCTCATGAGAACCATCACTCCTCTTAATGTTCCTCTGGAAACAGCAAGACTATCCCTCTGGGCAGCTAAATCAGGAGAGACCCAATGGATGACACCCCCCCCCCCCCCATGAGGGTCTGCCTCCAGGGGCAAACCAAGAATGGGCAATTTAGAAGTTCCTGAATAGACTCAGAAGTGGAGCGGGCAGATCAAAAGACAACCTGCCAAAATGGCACTACCAAAAAGAATCCCCCATCTTGTGTGACTGTGGAACAGAACAGATAATTCTTCATCTGTACGCTTGTCCACTGTGCTCTGCCTCACATACAGAGGAAGAATTGTTGGAGGCTACAGACAATGCCATTGCTGTTGCCCATTTTTGTTCAAAAGATATTTAGCTGCTTGTGCTCCTATTTTCCTCTGTTTTATATTAATTTATGCAGTGCGTTTGATATGAAATAAATAAGCATGAATTCAAACTGGAATCAAACCAGAGTCCTAGGCCAGATCTACATTGACCCATCATCTGGATATGGTTCACACAGGACTCTCCCAGGTTCTGTGTGGGGCATAAGGGAGTCTTCAGCACCCAAAGACCATGTGGTTACGGCTACTGGGTAGCCATCCTAATTGCCCTTCCCTTCATGTTACGGTGGTCTTCAGCAAAGACACCATCCCTACCTGTTTACTACTGCATGGTGTGATGTCAGTCAGGGCAATGAGGCAGTGAGAGATGGGGGAAGGAGGGAGAGGAGGAATCATGCCCTTTGGAGGAACCAAATCCAGCCCTTTTGGGGAAGAATCGGTGCCTGCAACAAAAACTTGGAGCCATTTATGAGACTTACATAACTCTTCTAGAAGTTATAGATCAGTGTTTTGAATCTTAAGGTTTTTCCATGGGCACTGCCTACATTTCTTGATATCCAGTCATATTTATGAATCTTACAAAATGAATATGACTAACAAGGCACAAACAAAATTTTGCACAGCCCTAGTAGTTAAGTATTCATAACTATATCTGTGATGTAGGATCTTAATGCTTGTTTTTTTTTTCCCTGCACAGAAATTCAGATATATATCACCATCCAGTCAGCCTCACGTCGACACCAGGCAAGATCCTGAAAAAGATTGTCAAGGAAGTGGTCTGCAAACACTTAGAAACAAATGCAGTCATCGCTAATAGTCAACATGGGTTTATCAAAAACAAGTCATGCCAGACTAATCTGATCTCTTTTTTCGATAGAGTTACAAGCTGGGTAGATGCGGGGAATGCCGTGGATGTAGTGTACCTGGATTTCAGTAAGGCCTTCGACAAGGTCCCCCATGACCTTCTGACAAACAAATTAGTCCAATGTGGGCTAGGCAAAACTACAGTGAGGTGGATCTGTAATTGGTTAAATGGACAAACCCAGAGGGTGCTCACTAAGGCTTCCTCTTCATCCTGGAAAGAAGTGATGAGTGGAGTGCCGCAGGGTTCCGTCCAGGTCCTGGTCCTATTCAGCATCTTTATTAATGACTTAGATGAAAGGTTAGAAGGCAGGATCATCAAGTTTGCAGACGACACCAAATTGGGAGGGATAGCCAATACTTCAGAGGACAGGAGCAGAATTCAAAAAAAAATATTGACAGATTAGAGAGTTGGGCCAAAACTAATAAAATGGGCTTCAACAGTGACAAATGCAGGAAAAAACTCCCAGCGTACGTTGTCGAACGCCTTCTCGGCGTCGACCGCCATGAAGGCTACTTCCGTCTGGTGGTGGAAATCGTAATACTCAATTAGGTCGATGATGTTCCTTATATTTTCCTTCATTTGTCTTCCTGGAAGGAAGCCCGATTGTTCCTCTCCTACCCAATTATTTAGAAAAGTCTTCAGTCTCTCGCTGAGAATTGATGTAAATATCTTATAATCTTGATTAAGTAAAGATATGGGTCTGTAGTTCTTCACTTCCGTTGGATCGGTATTCTCCTTTGGTATTACTATGATTGTTGCGGATTTCCAAGAATCCGGGATCACCTTGTCCGTCATGGCCAAATTCATGACTTTCTTCAGGTAGGGGGTAATTTCGTTGCACATTGACTTATAGAAAGCGGCCGTAAAGCCGTCCGGGCCAGGAGCCTTTGATGATTTTAGTCTTTTTATCGCTTTCTTGATTTCGTCTTCTGATATTTCGCTGTTCAGTAGTGTTCTTTCCTGATCTGATAGCCTCTCCAGCTTCTGGTCACTCAAAAATGACGTAATCTCGTCCATGCTCACTCTATCTTCGCTGTAGAGATTATTATAGTAGTCGTAAAACTCTCTAATTATTTCTGGATCCGATGTGGCTTCGCCCTTCTTGGTTTTGATTCTCACAATGTAGTTCTCTTGTTTTTTCCTTCTGATCTTCCGGGCGAGCCATCTTCCTGGTTTGTTTGCTTGGAGGAATTCCTTCTGTCTAATCGACCGTAGTTGTTTTGCCAGGTCTTCTGTTTCTAGTGAGGATTTCTGTTTCCTTAATTGGTCTAGTTCTTTTCTTGCTTTTTTGTTTTCCACATTTTTTTGAGTTGGTGTTCAGCATTTTCTATCGCCCTGTTGATCTCTTCGAGTTTCTGGGTTTTTACTTTGTTTATATTTCTCTTCTGTTTAATGAGGTGGCCCCTCATAACGGCCTTACAGGCTTCCCACAGGGTTATAGAGTTAGTGTCTTGCAGATCGTTTAGTTCGAAGTATTCTTTTAGGAGTTTTTTATTTGTATCTATGTCTTTTTCTTCTTTAAGTAGATTATCGTCTAGACGCCATCTGAAGATTTTTTCCCTCTGGTTGAGAGTAAATTCCAGGGCGCAGTGATCAGATAGGTCTCTAGGAAGTATTTTAATTCTAGAGAGCTGTGGATTGATTGCTTTTGAGGCCCAAACCATATCTATTCTGGACCATCTATTATGCCTTCCAGAATAGAATGTGTAGTCCCTCTCTTCTATGTTTTGGGTTCTCCAGGAGTCCACTAGATCCCACTCTTCTTTAAGATGTAAAAATTTTGATGGGAGCGAGTTACATTTATCCCCTTTGGTGTCTTTAACCGCTTTGCTTTTATCCCAGGCATTGTTGACCACTCCATTGAAGTCACCTAGCAGGATCAAATGATCATGCTGTGATTCTTGGAGTTGCTCGTTCAAGTTCTTTAAAAATTTTGTTTTTGGGCCGTTCGGGGCGTATAGATTGCAAACTAAGATGTTTTTATTTCCCTGCTTTATTTTTATGCCAATAACCCTACCATCTGTATCCCGAAAAGCTAGTTCTGGGGCTAGTCTCTCTCTTGCGTAGATTATTACTCCCCTTTTTTTTTCCCCTGCCAATGAGTGAAACTCTTTACCTAGTTCCCTGTTTACTAGGTGTGCTGAGTGTTTCTGTGCCGTATGGGTCTCCTGTAGGGCTACCAGATCGTACTTCCCCTTCTTAATTTTGTTAAACAGTTTCTTTCTTTTAACAGGCGAGTTGAGACCGTTTACATTGTTACAAAATATCTTTATTTCTTTCATACATTCAGTCATTTTTTCCATTTTGATCCTCATGGCTCAGTCCTGGGTCGCCAAATCCGTTTCCACTGTCCGTCTGCCTGGTTTTAAATTATTTTGCCTTGGGTCCGCGTTGTCTATCGTTGTCTGGTGAACTTAGAGGTCGTTTTATCTGTCTGCCCCCAATCAGTCTATGGTCGCTTGCTGTCTTTCCTTGGTCGCTCATCAGGGTTCTATAGAAGTCGGAAGCTTTCTCCTCACTTGTCAGCCAATACTTTTGTTCTTTATAAGACACCATCAATCCCTCTGGTTTTTCCCATCTAAACCTAATGTTTGCTTTCCTTAATTCATCCACTAAGAAGAAGTATTTCTTTCTTTTGATTATCGTTGATTGAGGAACTTCTTTCATAATGGTCACTTTGTTGTCCTTGTAGTGAGGGGGCGTATTGCTGTTGATCTTCAATATTTCATCTCGAGTCCTCTTCTTTGTAAAATGGACTATTGTGTCTTTGGGTGTTTTATTTTTTTTTTGAGTAATTCGTTGCAATTCTGTAAGTTCTATCGATCTCTAGATCCACCTCCTTCTGGTCTTTATTAAGCATGGCCGCAGTCATTGTGATGATTATTTGCCTCAGATCTTCATTGGGTTCTTCTATGATGTTCCTGAATCTTAATTGTGATTCTAGTTCTTTCGACTCCATTCTTTCCTGCAGTTCCTTAGTCTTTGTAATTTCCAATTCCAGTTTGGTGATTTTCTCATCTAATTGTTTGTGGGCTTTCTCAGCTTTTCCCTTATCTTCTTTGATCTTTTTTATATCCGAGGCCATGTTGTTCATCTCTTCTTTTATCAAGGAGACTTCAGAGGTGAGGTCCTTCCTTAGCAATTGTAGCTCTTCTTGTAGATTTTTTTGTTGCGTATCGTGATTTGTTTCAATTCTTTTAAGGTCCTTCTTCAGTTCGTCTTGTTTGTCAGCAATCTTCAAGATCTCTTTCAAGATTTCTTTGTTTATCGAATCTTCAGCTGATGAGCCCTTTCTTGTTTGACTTTTGGGGTCTTTATTGTCTTTAATTTCTTTTAGATCTTTTACTTCCTTACTCTCTTTGTTCTCCTTATCTGCTTTCTCCAGCTTTGTTTTTGGAGTCATCATTTTTGGGTTAGATAAGGTTATTGGGCTTCTTTCTCTATCTTTGTTAGAATGGGCTTGGAGTGGCACAGGGCCCCCAGACTGGCTTGGGTTATTTTCTTTCTTCTTTTTTTTTTTTTAAATCTTAAATTTACCCCCTATTTATCTAATTTAATTTTGTTATTGCTTGTTTGGTGTCCTTTAATGGGTTCTTCTTTACGTCCGTGTGTTCTGTTTTCCCACTAAGGCGGTAGGGGAGAGGGGAGGAATGAGAGTAGGGAAGATAAGTGGAGTCGGGGCGGGGGGAGATTTTGAAGCAGGGGTGGGGGTTTTGAATCACCTTCGATTCCTCTCGTCGGGGAAGTATCGGGGGATGCCGTAAGATCCGTCTCTTTCACTTACAGTGGTCTTCTCAAACCCCAGTTTACTCTCCTATTGCTTCCTCCCCCTCCTTTTTCATGCGATTCTGAGAGAAATGGATTTTGGATATGGATTCACAAATGCGATCGAAGCTATATACAACACGCAGGTTGCTAGGCTTTGGATTAATAACTGTCCGTCCAAATACATAACAATAAGGAAGGGGACTAGACAGGGTTGCCCTCTCTCCCCCCTTATCTTTAATCTAACCCTGGAAATCCTGCTTAGGAATCTTAGATTAGACAAATCCCTTCCCCACCTGAGTGTAGGCAAAAAGGCTCTAAGGTTCAGAGCCTTCGCAGACGATTTGATCTGCGTAATAGAAGATCCAAGGAAACATGCCCAATCGTGGATATCAAAGATAGAGAGGTTCGGTAAACTGGCGGGCTTCAAGATCAACAGAGAAAAAACAAAAATCTTGACGAAAAATATAAACAAGAAGAACCAAGAAGAGCTTAAGAAAACTACAGGAATGACAATAGTCACAAAGCTAAAGTATCTAGGCATCTACCTCTCGGCAAACAATAGACAACTCTTCAATAATAATTATGTTCCAGCCTGGGACAAAATGAAAAAGGACCTGAAGAACTGGTCCAACATCAACATCTCCTTGCTAGGAAGAATCAGCGTCATCAAAATGAATATTTTGCCCAGGTTTCTTTTCCTGTTCCAAAACCTACCGATAATTCAAAGTAAGACCCCATTCAATGAATGGAATAAAACGATTAGATCATTTATTTGGAAGGGGAAGAAACCCAGGATCAAACACCTTCACATGATCGACGCAACAAAAAGAGGGGGTCTTGGGTTTCCCGACCTAAAATTGTACCATGATGCGTGTGGCATATCCTGGATCAAAGACTGGATTATGCTTGAAAAAGAGAAGATACTAGCCCTAGAGGGATTCAATTTGAGGAAAGGCTGGCACGCCTACCTATGGCTAGACCAAAGAAAAAAAGAAAAATCTTTTAACAATCATGCCATCAGGAGGCCCCTGCTGAAGATATGGGAAAAATACAAAAAAACCCTGTATCTGGGGAAAATTCCTATGTGGTTCTCGCCCTTAGAGGGCGAACAAAGGAGATTGCTCGGCTGGAGGAAATGGCCCACTTATAGAGCCGCAACCATCAAAAAGGAGGGCCTACTACAGCTGAGAACGAAAGAAGAGCTAAGCAAGGAATTTAACTCCTTTTCCTGGCTTCACTACCACCAGCTAAGAGACCATTACAACAGAGACCAAAAAGTAGGCTTTATGGAAAATGACCCGTTCTGGGAAAAAGTTTTAAGAAAAGAAAAGAAGACCATCACATCCATTTATAACCTACTCCTAGAATGGACAACAGAACAAGAAAAAGTCAAAGACTGCATGGTTAAATGGGCCAGGAACTTTGGAAGGACGATAAGTCTCCAGGAATGGGAACAGCTCTGGACGAAAAAGATCAAATACACATACGCTATCGTACTAAAAGAGAATTGGTACAAAATGTTCCATCGCTGGTACATGACCCCCCAAAAAGTGGGCAAGATGTTCAAAACAGCGAATAACAAATGCTGGAAATGTGAAGAACAAGTCGGCACCTTCTTCCACCAATGGTGGTCATGCCCTGTTTCCCAGAAATTCTGGAAGAAAATAAATGGAATCTGTGAGAAAATACTCAATGTCAAGATCAGAGAAAAAGCGGAATGTTATCTCCTGAGTTTATTTAGGGAAGAATGGAATCTGGGAGTTAACGAAGATATCCTACTTACTTTTCTCACAACAGCGGCAAGAATAGTCTTTGCCAGGAAGTGGAAATCGAAGGAGATCCCCACAGAACAGGAATGGTGGGAAAAAGTTCTGGAGATAAGAGATATGGACAGACTAACATATGCCCTGAGAGATGCAAATGGCCGCCCTCTAAAGAGTACGGACTGGCTCCCACTTGACAAATACCTAGGAATGGATTAGAACACACGAGGGGCTGAGAGAAGAAATGTAATCAGGAACACAAAAGAGACAAAAGGGACTGACTATAGACAACAGTGCATAAAAAAGAAGAGAACCGGAAAACGCGTGTAGATAGAGTCGGAAGTCAACCCCTCCCCCACATCCCCTGAATCCCCCCCCGCCTTTTCCCGCTTGCTCAACCATATCTTTTTTCCTCCCCTCTCTTCCCCCCCCCGTACCCCACCCACCTATCCTTCCCCCTCCTCTCCTTTAGAATCTTTTATAATATTGTAATATTGTATTGTACTATGTTCTTAATTCCCCTACCTCTCTCTCCCTCCTTTCTCTTTTTTCTACCTACCTTTTATACTTACAAGTGACTTTTTGTAACAACCTGAAAATTTAATAAAATTATTTAAAAAAAAAAAAACAGTGACAAATGCAGGATACTCCACTTAGGCAGAAAAAAACAAAAGGCAAAGATACAGAATGGGGGACAATGCCTGGCTCGAGAGCAGTACATGTGGAAAAGATCTTGGAGTCCTCGTGGACAACAAGTTAAACATGAGCCAACAATGTGATGTGGTGGCAAAAAAAGCCAATGGGATTTTGGCCTGCATCAATAGGAGCATAGTGTCTAGATCTAAGGAATTAATGCTACCCCACCCCCCATTCCGCCTTGGTTAGACCACAGCTGGAATATTGTGTCCAATTCTGGGCACCACAATTCAAGAGAGATATTGACAAGCTGGAATGTGTCCAGAGGAGGGTGACTAAAATGATCAAGGGTCTGGAGAACAAGCCCTATGAGGAGCAGCTTAAGGAACTGGGCATGTTTAGCCTGAAGAAGAGAAGGCTGAGAGGAGATATGATAGCCATGTATAAATATGTGAGAGGAAGCCACAGGGAGGAGGGAGCAAGCTTGTTTACTGCTTCCATGGAGAACAGGACAAGGAACAATGGCTTCAAATTACAAGAAAGGAGATTCCATCTGAACATGACGAAGAACTCCCTGACTATGAGAGCCGTTCAGCAGTGCAACTCTGTCCCGGAGTGTGGTGGAGGCTCCTTCTTTAGAAGCTTTTAAACAGAGGCTGGATGGCCATCTGTCAGGGGTGCTTTGAATGCAATATTCCTGCTTCTTGGCAGGGTGTTGGACTGGATGGCCCATGAGGTCTCTTCCATCTCTATGATTCTATGATATACGACACCCACATCACCTTTTCTAAAGCATGTTTTTATGCATTTTAAGCTGTTCACTTTTATACTTATTCTTTCCATTGACTGAAGCATGTTTGTACCTTTTTTTTAGTTATACATTTTTAATTTTTTCTGCATAATTCAGATAATGAAAATTAAGATTTTAATAGCAGCCATTTCCTCATGGCTGACAGAAAAATGAAAGATAAGTGCATGTTTTCATTAATATTTTCATAAATCACAAACAGCATAAAATTGTTTAAAATTCTGGTTAGTGCAGTTATTTCCTAACCCTTGAGGCTGCTGCAAAATATGAACTATCTGCAACTACTGTTATCACTAGCAGTAGTAGTAGTATTGATATTAGTACCCCAATTTTTCTCTTGATCAAAACTCAAAGTGGCTCACAACCTTAAAAAATACAATTTAAAACATCTAAAATTTAAATATTAAAATATAATTAAACACTTTCATTCCTGGCGTAGATGGGATTTAATACCCTCATGCTCAATGTCCTCTTAGTTTAAGTTTAATAATGTGAGCATGGGGGGCAGTGAGAATACTTGAGTAGCTAATATAAACAGATTGCATACACGGTAAACCTTTCTTCTCCCAGGATACTGAATAATGTGAATCATCTTAACTCACAGAAATAAAATTCTTGCAGACATAGGTTAAGACCTGCCCAGTTGGAGAGTTAAGAGACTTGTTTAAATCAGAATGTCCATATTGCCAATAAGCAAATTTACTTGTGGAGGAAAATAGCTCTATAATGGGAAAGCTGCAGTACAGCTTCAGTGCAATATTTCAGAAGGAAGGGGAATTGTGTACTATTATTACTTTCAGTATGTGACTGGCAAGGGACATGAAGCCAGGTCATTTCCCACCACAAATTCTTGAAGCAGCCTTTGAACTTGAGTCAGATATTCACTTTCAAAAAATAAAAATGATAATTAGACTATTCTCCTTGTGGAAGTTGTAGTAAGTCACTGAGATGTGAAATATCATCATGCGACTTTCTAGCAGGAACAAAACAAAGAATTGGAAAGCATAGAATCACAGTGAAAAAATAAAGGGAACTGGGCTCCATGTTTTGTGTGATGGTCAAAACCTTTTTTAAAAAAAAGCCTAGAAAACAACAGAGAATAAAATAATTTTGACCATAGAATAGCATATGAAGCCTAGTCTGCTTTTACAGTTTTCTCTCTATTTTTATGATTTTGACTTTTGCAGATTTGATTATTTCTAGATTTGATTTAAAAATGTCCCCTCTGGGAATTTTTAAGTCCTCCCATATAATTTTGTGCTCAGCTTCCAGCAAATGTTGACCATAAAGTCATGTTTGAAGATT
Organism: Anolis sagrei; assembly: GCF_037176765.1. Classification (NCBI taxonomy): domain Eukaryota; kingdom Metazoa; phylum Chordata; class Lepidosauria; order Squamata; family Anolidae; genus Anolis; species Anolis sagrei. The sequence goes on from NC_090025.1 coordinate 145,528,624, forward strand.
TAGAAATTCTTAAAGAGGTATTCACTTAAGTAAAAAACATAGCAATTTTTATGCATAGTTTTTCTCTTTTCTCTTTCCTGTGCATCTAATCCCAGCAAATGTGGAGGGCTAGCTGCATTCTTCTGCAGCTTTTAATCAACAATGACTGATGTACCATGAAAGATATTCCCTTTTTTGTTTCAAAATAAATTTACTGCATATACTCGAGTATAAGTCGACCCAAATATTAGCCAAGGCACCTAATTTTACCACAAAAAAACTGAGAAAACTTATTGACTCGAGTATAAGCTGAGGGTGGGAAATGCTACTGGTAAATTTCAAAAATAAAGATAAAAACAGATAGCAATAAAATTACATTAATTGAGGCATCCGTAGGTTTAATGTTTTTTAATATCTATATAAATGTATATGTATATGTAATTTAAGATAAGACTGTCCAACTCTGATTAAATCATTATTCTAACTTTCTCCAATGTAAATGTGCTTATGTATCCTTCCAATAATAATAGAGTAAAATAATAAATTATTAATAATAAAGTAAAATAATAAAAGCAATAATAATAATAATACATAGAGTAAAATAATAAATGCAACAACTACATGAATACATACAGTGAAATAATAAATGTAACAGCAACAACAACACTGTAAAAAATCACCATAGTTCATTTTAACTGCAATATACATTTTGGGGGAAATGCTCTGTGTATATGAATAAGGAAAAGTGGGAAAGACTGGCTTGGGAAGGGAGTGTGAAAGAAGGATTGGGAATGGGGAAAGGTTGGAATGGGAAAAGGTGGTTGAAAAGTGCGAAAATTAGGTGGAAAAGGTTGGGATGGAAAGAGGGGCTCAAAAAGTTGGGAAGACCCCAGTATAGAGTGTGAATGGGGGATTGGAAAATACTGGTGAAATTGAGGTGGAAAAGAGGGGCACCTGGAAAATATTGGGATGGGAAAGGAAGATTGAAAAATGAGTGAGACTGGGGTGCAAAAGGGGGGCTGGAAAGGTGGAAAGACTGGAGTGGGAAGGAAGCAAGTGGAGAAGTGGGAAAGATTGAGGTGGGAAAGGGAGCTGGGAAAGTGGGAAAGACTGGGGTGAGAAAGAATGGCTGGGAAAGTGAGAAATTAGAGTGGGAAAAGGCGCAAGACTGAAATGAGAAAGAGAGGCTACAACCTGGTCAAGGCTGGGATGGAAAGGGAGCTGGAAAAGTGGGCAAGGGAGCTGAGCATAGTAAAAACTGGAGTAGAGAGGGAACTAGAAAAAAGGAAGACTGGTGTGGGAAAGAGGGGCTGGGAAAGTGGGGGAAAACTGAGGTGGGAAGGGAGGAAGCAGGAAAAACTGGGGAGAGGAAGGAACATGCTTTCTCCTCCCCTCTCAGCACAGGAGCACGAGGCAAAGTAGAAGCAGAGAAAGGTGTGCGGTCTCAGGAAGAAGCTGAGAAAGGTGCGTGGGGCAAGGGAGAAGCAGAGAAAGGTGAGCTGAGTCACCGTGGAGATAGATAAGGGTCCTGGTGGGAAGGCGTGGGACTGAAAGAAGCCCTTCCTGCCAGGATCCTCACCCAAGCATAAGGTGAGAGGGCTTTTTCATCCTAAAAAAGGACTGAAAAACTCGTCTTATACTGTGTTTAAAAAAGAGGGTCAACAATAAGGTATTAAAAGAGAAAAGAGGGGACCCAGTGATTTTATCAATGGAGTGTTGAAAAAAAGACAAAGCAAATTTCCAATAAATAAAGTATCTATACTCCCAACAGGGTTCTTAGACAATAAAAAACCCAAATATTTGGCAAAGTGATAACAAATTTAAAACAAAATGGAATGAAACTAACAAGAGTCCTCCTAAACCCATATGGGACAATCAAAGACTGGGAAACGATATAAGATAATTGTGGTCAATTTAACTGGCTTCTATGAAATGGTTTGAAACAAAGTATTACAGATTGGAGGAAAAAGGATAGGCCAGAAACAGATTTTGAACAAATTTTGAAATTAGAAAAGGAGAAAGGCTTGATGGGTTTCATATACAAGAAATTAGTTGGAAAACAATTTAAATTGAAACAGACTTTGGCCAAAATACGGAAAGAGGATCTGAAGAGTAACAGGTTAGACATTGAACACTGAATCAACACTGAATACATAAAGACCAGGAAAATATTGGCCAAATGATATAGAACCTTAATTAAATTATCTCACAGAACTAGACCAATTACAAAATTATATTGGCACAGATCTGAAGGAATTGGCTCCTTAAATATGGTGAGACTACGATAAAGTACAAAAATTTTAGAACCAAGTAAAGAAAGAAATGAAAGACTTAATAGGGCATAAGATGGAGTTGACCAAAAAAAAATTCCTTACCCTGAAAGTAGATAGGAAGGACAACATTAAAGACTGGGCTGAAATTATAAAATATGGCAGTAGCTGTCCAAGCAACTGTGGCATTGGGCTGGAAACAAACATCAGCTAGACTTTTTTTTCAGAAAGCTAAACATTCCTCCAGAGTTGTAACATTCACCACTTTCTACTGAAACAGTGGATCACATCCAATTCTGAAATTCTATTATCTATGTCAATCTTAGGTGTGAAATTTCACTGATTGGCTAAATATAATAAATTGGACAGAAGAGGGGTGACACATTTTGTCCTAATGCTGTTCTTACAAAAGCTAAGAACTTGCTTTTATTTTAGAAATTGAAAGTTTACAATCCAGACCAGATAATGGTCCAAATGGTCACTAACTGCATATAGAAATGGAGTGAAACACAGACAACTGAGTGATATGACAATCTTACTTCGGGACCATTTATCAGAATTGATTCTATATGTCAAAGAGACAAAGTCATCCATCAAGTGTCATAAATGGAGTGATCAATACAGAGTTTTTTGTGAAAGACATGTCATGTTATGTTCCCTTGCATTAATCAATGCTGGAAATGCAAAGTGATGTAGCTAATGCAGGACTTTGAGCAACACAAATTATGCATATTATCTACACAAACTATAATCAGGGACCAGTCAGATTTATTTTATTTATTAATTATATTTATACCCTGCTTTCTGCTATTAGAGGGCAAAAATGTATTTTAAAAATAAATACTTTAAACATCCGCCATTTCAATTTTATTAACAGACAGCATAATAACAATTGTGGAAACAAAATTAGCTTGCTTTTACTGCCTTGATGTCAGACTCATTTTTAGGGGGACAAATCACATTTTGGGAAGAAAACAATCTGATTTTTTTTTATTTTTATGGAGAGTATATCACAAACTCTTTATTTTAACTGGAAAAGTTGGGGGTTGTCTTATACATCCAGTCACCTTATACACTGGAAAATACGGTACATAAATGTAGGCTAAATCAGGGTATTGTAAACAGAAACATTTCTTTTTTTGCTATAGAGAGAGAGATGGGAAAAAACCTTAACTGTTGTTTGTAATACAACTAATATCAAGACAGCCATGAAAAGCCAAGCATATCATATTTTCCTTTTTTTCCCTTTAGCCTATTACACTTTTTTGCTATTCTTGGTTAGGAAACTAGGGACCTAAATGAGACTTATATTCTCTATAGATTTCCCTGCCAGCTTCTAAACTGAATATTAGCACAGTGTTCCCAGGTCTGCCTAGCTCAGATTTAAATTCCATTTGTAATCCACACAAGAGCAGTAAAGGAGAAACATGCAGTGTATTATTACTGAAATAATTGCTGTACAGGCTGAGCTTATGGAGACTTGCTGCTGTTTCTCTTGTCTTTTTATCATAAAATGCTTCAAATTTATGATGACTGTGTAGGTTATTCTCTGCCTGAGGTATTCCCTTACCAGATTTGATGGTCGTCCTTCAGTTAAAATACCAGAGAAAAACACATACACCATTTTAGATAGATTTTTGTTGTTGCTACTTGAGGATATGCCAGTGGGCTTATAGGTTTTGAAATGTCTAGCAGTGTTTACTATTGTAAGCAGCAGGCTCTTAAAAACAGTGGCATGTGCTGAGTTTCTAAACCAAACGGTCTTGTCTTGTAACTGTATATAACTATGAATAGTTATGGTAAAAGGACAACAGGTTTTATTTTCTACTGTGAAGAATGCACAAGGAAGATTTTGAAGAAGAGCTCCAAAAGGGACCAAAAAGGTCCACTTATTCTGACTTTGCACATATACTATATGGTCACATGAGCCAAAATATGAATGCAGTATGAATGCAAACACTGTTTCCACAGGTAATCATCATTATGATAAAATAATAATAATAATAATAATAATAATAATAATAATAATAACTTTATTTTTATATGCCGCCTCCATCTCCCCGAAAGGTTTCGGGGCAGCTTACATGGGGCCAAGCCCAATCAAAACAATTAATATATGACATAATAAAATATATAAGAGCAAGGTAAAACAACACATTGTAACTGTATAAACAGGCATCAAAATGAACAACCATTAACAAAATTCAGTTATATAGCATAAGATATCAAAGGAAAATTACTCAAGCTTCTTTGAGAATTTCTCTGAATGCCATTAATTAGTAGGGTTGTTGATGGTGCTGTTTTTTAAGACAGGATCTGGGAAATGTATTGTTGAAGGCTTTCATGGCCAGAATCACTGGGTTGTTGTTCATACCCTCACAACCTCTGAAGATGCTTGCCACAGATGCAGGCGAAACATCAGGAGAGAATGCTTCTAGAACATGGCCATACAACCAAAAAAAAACCTACAACACCCCAGGATCTGATTTGGCTGATTTGGCAACTTAATGTTGGGAAACAGGGCAGGTGATGAGGCTCAAATTAACTTGGCCGAAATGGACTATGGCTGCTTTCGACTGTGATCTGACAGCAGCTGTACGCATGGGTATTTTCCCCATTAGTCTTGCCTGAGCCAATCTGAGCAAGAAAATAGATCATGTCTGTTTTGCCAAGCTGATCACATCTCATTTTGCCAAGCTGATCATGTCTCTTTTTGCTAAACTGGTCTATATATATCAGAGCAAGCTCCTCCATTTTCCTGTGGCATCCTGGCTTCTGTGTGCGTGCTCCTTCTCTCACACAACAAGCCTGAGAGTACCCCCCCCCCCAAATGAAATAATACAAAATATATAATAATAAAACTTTGAACATTTTCTATAAATTGTGGGATGTGTAGATCTTTGTGACAGTTGGCATCAATGATGCCTTGCTGCTGCTCATATACTATCACTATGGAGAAATTCCAGGGGATGAGCCCCCCCCCCCCCCCGGTGGTGCAGTGAGTTAAACTGCTGAGCTGCTGAACTTGCTGACCAAAAAGTCGGTGGTTCAAATCCAGTAAGCAGAGTGAGCTCCTGCTGTTAGCCCCAGCTTCTACCAACCTAGCAGTTTAAAAACATGCAAATCTGAGTAGATCAATAGGTAGTGCTTTGGCAGGAAGTAATGGTGCTCCATGCAGTCATGCTGGCCACACCAGCTCTTTGGCTTAGAAATTGAGATGAGCATCATCCCCCAGAGTTGAACATGACTGGACTTAATATCAAGGGGAAACGTTTACTTTACCATAAAAGATATTTTATTTGTAGAAACTTTAAGAATGTCCTAAATATTCTAAAACTTGGTGGGCTTGCAGTGGTAAAGGTCTGCTTCAAGTGTAGTCATTTTTGTCCTGATAGTGCTAAACTTGACAGAAAGGGAAGCATTAGATGTTTCCCCATTGCCGCCAATGGGCTGGATCTTCCTGGAGCAAAAATGGTTCTTTGGGCTGCTGGATCAAAAAAACAGCATTTTGCCCTCCCAAATTTGGGCAGGCTTAAGAAACCATTCTTTCTGCTATCCTTACCCCTTATAGCCTTCAATGAGACCTACCTCTTCACACGGGACTACATTTGGTGGCATGTGCTAGCTCCACTGTCCTTCACCCCCTGAGTTGGCCAGCTCCCATCATGCTTTCCAAGCGCCATGCTTTCCTTAGAAGCCCCATGTTAAAACTTCTGTGGGCTGCTTTCCTTCCCAAGCCCTGGTGTTAAGGGCTGTTTTCCTTCCCAAGTCCTGGTGTTAAAATACTTCTTTGACTGCTTTCCTTCCTAAACCTCTGTGTTAAAACACTTATATCTTTTAATGAGACCTGGAATTGAATCCAAAAGCAAGATCCTAAAGGCACCTATGGCACCTAGATAGGACATGGAGCTAGCTAGAACGTGAGCAGCTTTCTTCTTCTGATTGGCTCAGACAGGCAGCAGGACTCAGTCTCACAGGGAAACCCATGCGTGCAGGGCTGCCTTCCTTCCCACACTCCACAGTCATTTTCAGCAGCCACGTGGTTTGATGTGGCTGAAAAAAAATTTGCAGCGGAGCACATACTGTTATGTCTGTCTGGAACAGCCAAATAGCCAAAATAGGCAAAGCCCATTTTGAAAAAAACAGATCTGTGCACAACCCTATCAATTTAGTCTTCATCAGAATTGACCACAATTTACAAAATTTAAATATGGAAGAAAGTTATGCTGATAGAGCTTTCCTAACCGAAGAGCAATAGAAAGGCTATTGCTCTTCAAAGTTTTGGAATTTTGATGTTTATAAAATTATACCCAACTTTTTAAATCTTTGGTAACTGTTGGCAAAGTTATATTGTGCATGTTCAGTTTCATTTTGAAGCGGGAATGCTGCCAGTATTTTCTGGCAGATTCCCAGGGAAGCTAGCAGAATCTATGAACAATGCTTATTCCTTATTATTTCATAAGATCAAACTGCACATTACTACATGGATCAGGGCTACAAGTAAAGAAGTAGTACTTCTGCTTTTTCAGTCATTTCAATTGCAACATCATATTGCCCAAGCTCTTTTATCATGCATCCCAAGTCCCAAAGTTTGATATTTATCTTAACAAAGCAGCATAGCCCTAAGGAATATTTTTTTTCTTTTGTTCATCATGTTTCAGTTCCAGCTCCAGAATAAGAAACTTGAACTCTCATGGCATGCAATGTTTCAATGGTGTCACACAAAAATCTCTTTGTATTGAACTAGAAATACAGTGAAGGGTGCTATAATCCCCTCTCATTGTTTGACCTATCTTGCTAGCTATTGACATAAGTACTAAACACCAAGCACAGAGAATAGTATGTCTCCATTTCCTTTAAAACTTGTTTATAGTGAGACAACAGCTGGTGTGATAGGATCTGTGGCTACATGATATTACAAACAAGAAATGGCAACATTAATTGATTGTGCTTTTCCCTTCCACTAACTGTTTTAAAATGTAAAGAGAGCTGTGCAGCCTATTTTTAATGGACAAATATATGCATTTCACATGAATCAGGAACTCACCCATTTTCCTAATATGTCGAGAAACACATGGTTCCATTATGGCTTATTAGTAGAAGTAATGAGAAACTGAAGTGTAAGTGCCTTCGGTACTTACACGTATGGGTTTTGCCACATACTGTAATTTGTGAAGTGGCCTTGTGATTTCTGTGGAACATTTATGATTTGCATTTTGAATAAATGTTATTATTTGAATGAATGCTATTATTGTTTTTCAAATCTTGTGGTTCCACCACCTCAACAGTTCTTAGAACAGAGACATTAACAATGATTAGTGTTTTACTTGTTGTTGTCAACATAAAATATATAAATGGCATTGTATTGTTGACATGTGGTCAGTATATAAGCCCCACAAACTGCCTAGAAAATTTAAGTGTTGTTAGCCACTGCCATCATTACAATGCTGATGAAAACCTTTGAAAGGTTTGCATTTTTTCAATATTATAATGAGATATACTTCTCAGTTCCAATTGTATGCAATCCTGTTTATGTGCCTTTGGGTTCAATAGGAATATATTTTAGTATGTATGTATTCTTCGGTCTTTTGCCCATTTGCAAAAGTTAACTTTTATATTTGTTAACTACTCAAAACAACAACACTTTATTTATATTTCACTCTATCTTCCTGAGGGGACTCAGAGTGGATTACAACATATACAGATAGGCAAACGTTTAATGCCTTTAATACAGTGGAATAAAAATGACATGCAAATACACAGAGCAAAGGTAAAAGCTTCCCCTTTCATCTCCAGCTTTCTGGAGGCGGTGCTCAACTCTGGTCATGGGGAGTTGCTCTTGTTCCATTTCCAAGCCAAGGAGCCTATTGTCCGTAGACACCTCCTGGTCGTATTGCCAGCATGGCTTCATGGACAACTTTATTACCTTCCTGCTGAAGAGGTACTTATTGATCTACTCACATTTGCATGTTTTTGAACTCCTAGGTTGGCAGGAGCTAGGGCTAACAGTGGGAGCTCACCCCAATCCAAGGCTTCGAACTGACAACCTTTTGATCAGCAGATTCAACAGTTCAATCATTTAACCAATTGCACCACAATGGAGTATATTTTTAATGTGTATTCCTGTGTTGAAGCAATATTTATTGCAAATACTCAGAAAAATGTCTCCTGAATGAAAACTATACAAAAGGGTCAATACATTCTACCATTTAAACATATTTTATTTGTTAACAAAATGAGCTATAGTTGTTTTATAAACTAATGAATTCTTACACGTATAGATTGCATATAATTATTGTATTCTTGGCATTAGGCATTATATGACAACATAATTTTACATTTGTTTCCTTGAATCTTCTATTTTTTCTGGTTACTGCCTTGTTCTTGGTTCAGTGAATTATTTCCAAAGGCACTAATGTAAAGTTGAATCATAAACTCATTGTTTCATCTTTAAAGTCCTTTCTCTTGTCTCACAAAAATGAGCATAAGTTGGCTCACTGACCCTTGAATAGGCCATGTCCCTGATGGATCCATATGAATTAGTTGCATGAACATCTTTCATATTCTGTTTTGCTTTTTCTATGGATAAAGATTATAGGTCCCAGATGCCAAATTGGGGAACACTTTTCTCTGAGAGGCTACATCTGCCTTTTTGGCAAACTCCACGAGCCTCATGCTGGCAAAGTCACAAACACCCCTGGCTTTTTCACAGGCTACTGCTGCTGTACAGAAGCTGTCTTCCAGGCCAGAGCATTTGTACTTTGTATTTCTTTCATCCATTTCTGATATCATTTCCCTATGGAATCTATTTTATTTGGAAATCAAGATGAAAAGGCAGACCACCACTGCCACAAAAAGAATACATGTAACTGTGCACAAAGTTATTGAAACTATTAAGGAATTTGCTGAAAGGGAGGAATGAATCCATCAGTTTTGCTTTCTCTCACATTCTTCTCCCTCTAAAGAAATCATTATTTCCATCCATTCGGGTTGATACATTTTTATGAAGAATGATCCAAAGTTATCAACTACTAGCACTAACCAGAAGAAGAGATGGTCTGTGTCTAGCACAGAGAAAACCAAGCTATAGCTGTCTCACATACAGTTCTTAAAGACTACTCAAAGAGAAGAAGAAGAAGAAGAAGAAGAAGAAGAAGAAGAAGAAGAAGAAGAAGAAGAGAGAAATCTAATTTAGCAGTACAGAAAATATTATTTAATTTAAAGATATTCAAACACAGAGTCCTCCCAAAGCCTCTCCCTGAATGGGGGAAATTAATCAGTTTTCTGCCCCTCATATTTCAGTTTTTAAAAGCTCAAACAAGATGTTGTGGGGTCACAAAGTTATATCACTCCCCAACCCTTGCCATGCACTCAAACTATCATGTCACCATCTTTTCCAGAGTCACTCAGGCCAGTTCCAACACTAGTGGAAAATATGCACTTTCCTGGGGAGGGGTGTCCAGATGCCCTGCCAGACCTTCCTGCGGGACACCCAGACAGCAAGCCCCCCACCTCAAACAGCCTTGAAGACGGCCCGGAAGCTTCAATTAGTCCAACGTGCGGAAGCCATGATTCTAACAGGAGTGGAACGCAGGGAGCATATGACCCCCCTGTTGCCCAGCTCCATTGGCTGCCAATCTGCTACCGGGCTCAATTCAAGGTGCTGGCATTGGCCTATAAAGCCTTAAACGGTTCCGGCCCAAGATACCTTTCCGACCGCATCTCTGCCTATGATCCCACCAGGACTTTGAGATCTTCCGGGGAGGCCCTGCTCTCCATCCCGCCGGCTTCTCAAGCACGGTTGGCGGGGATGAGAGATAGGGCCTTCTCGGTGGTGGCCCCTCGGCTGTGGGACACCTTTCCCATAGACATTAGATCGGCCCCATCTCTCATGGTATTCCGTAAAAAACTGAAGACCTGGCTGTGTGTGCAGGCGTTCGAATAACTAGTACAATGATTGGTAATGAACATAGGAATGAACAATGGATGACGAATCTGGATTATGTTTTTGACGATGAGACGATTGGGTTTGGTTATGGTAGTAATTGTGTACTGAGCGGGTAATGTGTTAAGTTGTTAATTGGTGTTATATGTTGCATTGAATTATTGCTGTTTTTACTGACTGTGAACCACTGTGAGTCGCCTTCGGGCTGAGAACAGCGGTATAGAAGCAAAGTAAATAATAATAATAAACTAAAAATTACTTACCCAGCCACCATTACCTTGCTGCCGGCTCTCTCCTGGCACATAGAAAGGATGCGCCAGGAGAAGGTGGACAGAAGGAAAATCATTTCTGGCACCCCCTTCTTCTGATGTGCCATTTCTACATTCCAAGAGAGGGCTGGTATTGATAGTGAGCAACAGAGAGACCCCTGCCTTCAAGCCGATCTGACCTGCAGCAGAGAGTTCTGCAGTTCCTGGATGCCCTGTTAGGCCAGCATTGACAGGAATATGGCCACAGCAGAAGTTTCAAATAAAGATCCTTTTCTGCCTTGCTTTCTTCCCCTTACCCTAACATTTTAACAAATCCCCCAATAAAGTATCTTTTAATCGTAACTCCCTCCTCTCCATAGTGATACATTGGGTCCATTTACAGCCTCTAACACCCGCCAGCATGAACTTTCCCTCGCCTGAGCCGTAGATCGCTGCTGGCTCACCCAGGATGCCTTTCCAGTGTCCCGGGGAGGCTGAAACTGTGTTCCTCTGAACTGTGGATACGGAGACCCAAACCGGTGCCATTGGACCCAATGGCACCAGTTTGGAAGCTATCCATTGACCTGTGGATACGGAGACCCATTGGGCCCCTGTATCCATGGGTCAATGGATAGCTTCCAAACCAGTGCTATTCTTCTCCTAGACTAATTCTAAGACTAACTGCTGTCTTGCTTTTTGCATTCTGGACTCCTACGCTCCAGGAATAACCTTTTTCACCCTAAAACTTCATGTGGAGACCAGCTGATAGTGATCCATGACTCCGTGCCACAACACTGTTCCTGACACTGTCTTGCTGATGTCCAGAAGCCTGTTGACCTGGGGAACCTGCTGCGGTCACCCCTTGGGACCCCCGGGCAGTGGGCAGGCCATCCTGGCCTTTTGACAAGATGGGATTTATAGTTTTCTTCTACCAAACGAACGGACCCCAATCCTCAGCATTCGCAAGGATCTCAGTGTGAACTCAATGAACTTTTAGGAACATCCCCCCTTTTCTTATGAACTCTTTTGGACTCTTCTTGGACTTTTGCCAACTCCCAGCCAGCTAATGACTCCAACCAATCAGCACAAAGATGACAAGGGAGGCGGGAGCGGGAAATTTGAATTTGACAGCTCTGTATTCTCTATTAAAACTGTGTTATTTTGATTTGTGATTTATGTTTACTTTGGCAAATGATTGCAGTTTGACATCCGCTCCAGCTGGAACAAAATAAACAACTCAGTGGCATTTTCTTCAACTTTGGTGAGATTTATTTGGGAAAATTCAGGAAAAAAATCTGTTTTGCGTGCTTTTTTCTTGCTAGAGTAACGGATCCTTGTTGGCGGGTCTGCTGGGCCTCTGCCTCTAAGGCGAGACCCTCCAAATTCTTGCTTGATGTCAGTAACAGGATAATGGCAGCTGAGTAAGTAATGTTTCGTTTTTAAGACTTCTCTGGGGTTTTTTTTGGGGGGGGGGGGTTACAACCCTCTGGGTTTTCCGGGCTCATGAATCCCATAAAATGTGAGTGGGCTGTTGCAGGACTTCTGAGGGGTCACTCCAGGCAGTGGCCACACTGCTTTGTGTTGAATTAATTTGTGTTTACCTTAGGCTTTGTTTGGATGCCCAAAGTAAAAGTGTGGGAGTTCACACTTTTTGTCAGTGCCTTCAGTGGATGGAGTGAGTGGGGCAGGGATGAGAGACAGTCTACTGAACAGCCAGGTTTTCTCCTTTAGTTGGATACAGGAAGTCAATGTCTTCTTCTTTGACCTTCAAAAGTATAAGGCTTTTTCATCTAATTGGTGGCTGCAGAAATGTCCTTCATCCCCACACTCAATCGTCCTATGGCTACCTAATTTTAAAATGGTGGGTATCAAACATTTTATGGCTTTTTGGTGCACTGAATGGCTATAGAAGAAGATTAATAGCAGATAGAAGTGTTGCATCTGCCATAATGTCAAGAGTTGCATATGGAGACATAAATGAAAGTCACTAGATCAACTTCTTTTCTAAATACATTTACAGTAAACCCACCATATCCACAGATTCTGCATCCATGGGTTCAACCATCCATTGTTTAAAAATATTTCCCTCTCTGCCCAAAGATAGAAAAAGCAAACATTGATTTTGCCATTTGATATCAGGGACATAATTTTATTGTAAAATGTAATGGCACTTTAGCATTCATAGATTTTGGCATCCATGGGAAATCTTGAAACCTTGACCAAGGACCCACTGAACAAACTGCACAAAATCCTCCCTAGTTCTCACACAATCATCATCAGAAGCAGGTAATAGTTTCCAAAAACCAACCCTCTGACATGGATGCCAACTGACTGTGGTTCTGTATCTGTATCTCAGTATCTGGAGATATGTCACTTTCTTAACTTCACTTCCAAAATTCATGTCTAGCAGACAATCAGGCTTCTTTTGAATTCTATAGAGAGGCTTCTGTCATTTTGACTAAAAGTCTCATAACTGTTATATTCTTCAAATGGCATTGCCATGGATGTATGGGGGAAAGAGTCATGGAAGGAGAGTAAGCAAACAATTGACAGTGTGTGTATCTCTCTCCCGGTGCTTTCAGACAGCACCAAAATCTGGGTCTAAAATGGGGCTAAGAAATCCCGGGACCTGACTACAGGTCCCTACACAGACCTGTAAGTCCTGGGATTGGACCCCCCCCCCCCCCCCGTCTTCACAGGCTTCCTCTGTATCAGAACAAGATGGAAGGTGGACGGGGAACATCAGGTGGAAGATTTGTTTTTAAAAAATCACTCTGTTATGCGCTGGAATTCATATGTGCACATGCAAATATCTGAATGTACACATAAGCACATTTCTTATCCCTCTCTTCCCCAATCCTTAATGCAAGCTCTGCTTAATTTCATAAACTCTGAAATAAAAAGTTTCAGAGAGTTCTAGTTGCTCTCCATTTGTGCTTCCTTTAAACCAGCTATGTGTCCATTTGACAGCTCAATCAGCTGATCAGCTGTTTTGGGCTTGTTAATAGCAGATATGCACTGGAGCAATATCCACAGGGGTGAGTGAAAGATGCCATGTGTTTTGCATGACTGCAGGCTTATACAGTCATGCAAATACACACTTTTTCCAGACAAAATTGGGATATATGACCTTTTTACCATGTGTTTTTCTTCTGTTAATGCGGATGAGTGCAGATTTAGCGCTAGTGACATTTATCCGTGCCCCACTTTTAACGCGGTAACTTCCATGTTTTAGGTGCTGTGTAGACCAGCCCTCACTCACTCTTGGTTTTTTTTTAACCTTCATCAACCAAAAAGAAGCAACATTCAAAGTTCAGTAGATGGTACATTTAATCTCTCTGTGTGTGTGCATGTGTGTATGAAGAGGTGTGATCGGATTGATTTATCCTTTCATCTTTAGTGAGAATATTTAGCAGAACAGGATCTTATGCTTCCATTTTTCAAGTAAGAAAGGATGATCAAACTTTTCATGTTCCAAATGTCCTACAGTTTAAAATAACAAGTCAAGTGTAAAGTATTCATTGTTGCTATAATAATAACTTGTCTCTTTCCTAGGCAAGGTGTTTCATTAAATATTATCTTGCTTTTATATCTGAACTTAGTGCTGTAGTTTCATTGAAACTAGGGCTGGTACTGAGGTAGAAAAAGCTGTCATTTTAAGTTTGAGGATTTGGGTTACAGTTTGTACCACAAAGCATATGCTAACATGGAAATAATCAGAAAAAATAAGTACATTCAAGCTCAGTAACAAAAGATACATTAAACATGAAAATGTTGATATATGAAAATTGAAATTGCCATCTTGAAATATAACTATGATCTTCTTATTGTTGTTATTTTGACATCACTGTTCTCTTTATTGTAGAAGAGGGAAAACACAGGACGCAGTTTCCACAAGTTTGCATCTATATCTCTTTTTCCTATACTTTAGCCATAAAAATGAAAAATATTTCCACTTACCCAAGTTGCTTAGTAAACTCCCTGAGTCTTTTATGCTAACAACATACAACTAATTACCTCTATCAATTTCCCCAAAAAACTTACAACAGTTGTAACCAATAGAGTGGTGGCTAAGTTCTTTTCCAATTATATGTGTATGGTGTCAAGTGGAGCTCAGTCACTCTCAGCCCAACACACAGGACCCATATCTAGGCAATGCCCAACCTGCTTGCTGTTGGAAGCTATAGGAGGACAGAAAAGCATCAATGAGCCATTGTCCCCTTCCATGGTCCCCTTTGCCACTAGGAGACGCAGAAAGGTCTGACCCCAAGCCACACACCCTGAGTTCCCTGGAGGATTTTCTCATCCTTTTGCCAATACCTAATAGAGACAGATATTCCATATACCACATACAGGACCTGTGCCAACTTTCCCACTTATGACAAAAGTACAGTCATATAATTGCATCACATACAATATGGAGTAAACTACAATAGGGAATAGGAGAGTGGGGTATCTCTTGAAGATGACTGCTGAGTATGGCTTGAACAGTTGCCACACCACACAGGAAAATGGGAGCTGCCAGTCTACTCCACTGCACCTCAGACTACAAATCAGCCGTATAGAATTCATGCAGCTCTATTCTGAGCCACAATCAGAATCTTTTGGCTAACTTACTTATCAGCATAGTATACTGAAGCATGCATCCAGGAGCCCAGAAAGTGTGAGATGGCTATGGGAACTCACCCCTGGGAAGTCCGAGGACTACCCAGGAGTGAATGCCCGCAGGCCCAATACCCCATTAGACCTGGGTCTTTTGGGAAGGTTCTATCTAATGGGGTATCTAATTAATTTGGCTTTACCTGAAGCATTGTTTGGATGGATCTCAGTTTTAAGGCCCGTCTGGATGGACCCTCAGTGGGATCCAAATCTTCATTTATTTTGTTCTTAAAAGCAAGAATGAATACTTTCAATGACTGAATCGCCACTAGTAGAAAAATAAGAAATCTGAGAATTTTTGAAATGCTGTGAATTCCCCCACTAAATGTTTTCTACATAGAAATTTATATATTTTTTTAAAAAAACATGTGGCTGCACAGTTATGAATACTGTTATCTGCACAGAAAAAGTGTGGGGAGGTTTTCTAGGAAAAAAAATCAACATAGTTTCCCATGCAGAAAATTAACTTTATAATGGAAAACATGATTATCTGTGCAAAGAAAAAAGAAAAAAGTTTCCTGCAAGGACAATATACTAATATAAAGAGAGCATGCTCCATGTTCACTTGCAGGAAATGTATGTTGTTAAAAATATTCTGAAAAGCAATGACTCTGCATCCATATTTCCCAAGAAGAAGTTCCAATGACTGAGGTATCCTTTTTTAAAAAGTTATTTTTATTTAGAATATATTGCTCCTAGAGATTGGAGTGGAAAAAAAAAGTGAGGTATTCTTTTTTCATCTACAATGAGGAAATATCTTTACAGCCAATTTGTTTCATGATCTCAGTGGCAAGCCTGGTTCCTTTATTGTTCTGATCAAAGACTTGAAAATAGGATTGAAGAGTGTACTTTCTCCTTTGTGTAAGTAGTACTTTAAGGTCCAGGCAAGTAAAGATGGTCACCCCAGATACTGTAGGGTTCATTTAGACACCAAATTGGACTGAGTCAATGTCATCAAGTGCAGGAAGTCTGTTCTTTTAGTTTAGATAAAGGATATAAATTGTACAGTAGTTTAGAGAGAAAACAATAGGGTTGTCTCTGTTCTGCTCTTACACAGATCATTGCTTGAAACTAATAATCTGACACATTTGTACACAAGTGAGAAATAGCAATCAATACATTTAGTGGGTCCTATCCTGCTACAAATATCAAAACTCACTGCCTCCACAACGTGAAAACTGAATGAACTAAGGTGCATTCCATACTTGAAGTTGCATTAAACGTTACTTCAATTGCAAACTTAGAAGTTGGAAGAGAATCTTCAATTTTATTATAAAGATAAAGAAGAGAGCAACATGACCAAAAAGGAGAGGTTTTTAATTTTAAAAACCACACATTTTAATATTTTGTACACCAAAGACTTGTACACCAAACATGCATTTCTCTTAGATAAAGAATATTTATGGATGAAAATAAAAACCAATGTTATGAATATTCACAAATCTCAGACAAAGCAGTGTCTCTGGAGGCAAAGAAAATAGCATTTTAGCTAAAGGAGAATTAGTTTTTCAGGAGCCAAAACTAATATTATACTCTAGTCCCATATGTCTGTGAGGGGCTCATAATCCCACAACATCAACCCAAAGAATATAGTTCCCTCAGAAGGGGAAAATAAAATATTATTAGTAAAAGAAGAATAATCATTAGAAATAAAAAATAACACCAGTCTGGTATTGTTTTGGATACTCAACAGTACCAGTTCCTGTGATTCAGTATTCATTTGCATTCGCAATCTTAAGTCATTACAATATCAATATAGCTATGATTATTTGCATCCCCCACTTGGTTCTTCTGTGTCCACTCTCTTATTTCCTTCGCCAAAGTGATGAATAGGAAATAGGATTCAATCTTCTGGAGCTGGAAACTGCCAAACTATGTAATCCTTTGGTTTTAATATAGTATATTCCATAAGATTAGAACCAGGATGAATGCTTTATTCTTGAAATATTTAAGTTCTTATATGATCAGGCTCAATCGAAGATTGGATGATTGTACTGAGGCTGTCATACTTATATCATGAAATGATGTGATTCATTACAAAATATGAGAATGTTCAGTTAAGTGAAAGGTAATGGGAAAGGGGGAATAGGTGAATTGATTCAGTTCAGGAAACCATGGCGGTTGGTTTGCATGATCTGAGTAAGGCAGTTGATAACAAGGATTTATAGGTCTCTTATTTATTAGGGTTACCATAAGCTGAAATTGACTTGATAGCAAACGGCAACATCAATAATCAGACCAAAATCATGGATCAAATCACTGAATACTATAATAACCTTAGCACATGAGCCAGGTGAAGCATCCCACTTCACCTGGCTTTGCCAAAGAAAGAAGGGCAGCAGGATAAATCTGTTGCCCCGTGTACTGCTCCTTCGTGGCACCACCTCCCTCATCACATGGGGGAAGCATCATACAAGTGGAGACTATCTCTGCTGGCACAATTGGAGCCAGCACAACACAGGCAGGCTCCTGTGTTGGGAGGGAAGTATCATATGATGCTTCCACTCAAATTGTAGGCAGGAACTCTGCCGGAAGTCCAGCGACGTGCATATCCGTCACTGGACTGACAGGGAAGTGTTCTGGAAGGCTTCCCAAGCCCTGTCTGATCAGGTCCTTAGTGTTAATCTTACCTGGTTTCAATCACAGTCTTTTATTATATTTTTGAAACATTTTTAAAGGCAGCATTGCTTCTCTGCACTGTGCCTTGGTTCTATGTGCAGACTGAGCAGCTTGAAATCCCATTAAGGGCGAAGGCCTGCGTTTATCTCATATAATTCTCGGATAGTGCCAAGGAAGCCACTCATTCAGAAAGCCTCCAATAAATCTCATGTGAAGTATCAGGAACAGGTGGTGGAAAGAATGAAATTAAGTCTAATTTGAATAAGGGAAGCTTGACTAATTTCTGTATCTGCAGTTAACAGGAAGGAGAAGAGTAACATTTTCATTAGCCATTATCAATACAGAATTCAGTAGCACATATTGCATGAGACCACTTGACATTTTTAGACTAATAAACTAAGTGCCTAATTCTTATCTCCCTTTGTTTGTGTCTTCTGCACAGCACTCTCCCTTGCTGACCAATTGCCATTTTATGATGCAGGGAAGCGACATTAGCTGAAACCTGTGCTTAGAAGAGATTGCTCCTTTTCAGCTTAAAATGCTCTCTTGTAATAAGATGACTTGGAAGAGAAATGAAGTGAAACTGTGGATGAGGATGAAGGCTGATTGCCAATACTCTGAAGAATTTGGGAAGGCATGACTCTTATGTAATTATGCCTCCAGCCATTATCAATGCACAGTTTAGAGGCTGAATTCATCCTAGCCTGTCATGCCCACGTAAATACCAAGCAAGCACTATAATTCCTAAAGTGAATTAAAATCTGATTAGGAGGAGGTTGTAGTTCACTCCTTCTATAGTAATTTCTGGATTGGGGGTATAAGTAACTCTTGTGTAAAACCTGAAATAAAGATTCATGAAGCTCATTGCCAAGTGCATACATGCATTATATAGCAGACACATCTCAGTCTAGAAGATGCATGCAACTTTTACTGTGGATGTTACAAAAGGAAAAAAGAGAAAGCTCATCATCCATAACTTTCCCTCCACCGACAACACTGTAACTTCTGAAATCATTCTTGGTGTCTTATTTATGTGACAAAACAGCTATTCGGGTCTTATCAGCTGTACATAGTAACTCAGAGGCTTTGGCATTTTTATCTGTAATGACTCAAAGACCACTTTTGTTTCACTATAACTATTACAGCTTTATATGCCAGCAATGTTTTGTTTTTATCTTGAATACATTTAGTCTCTGCAAAATATATAAAACTGGCAATTTAAGGATACTGATGGCATTTAGGAAGCATATTTTGGCACAAACGGTTTACAATTTAATGAAAGTTTTTCTACCAGCTCAGAATGTGTAGATAGACCCAGAACCCAGAATCCAAATAAATGTTGTCTCTCCACAGAACCATATGGCCCATTAATCAGGTATTTTTTTCCAGCATGGACACACTTTTTGCTGGGCACAATTCAAATTTATCCTAAAGGTTTTTACTATATTTATGAATTAAATGTCATTTTCCCAAAATCACTGGCATGAATTGCATGATAAATAGTATTGTTAATATTATAGGAATAAGGTAAAGGTAAAGGTTTTCCCTTGACATTAAGTCCAGTCATGCCCAACTTTGGGAATAAACAGATGTTTTTTTTAAAAAAATCAAAAAATTAATTTCAGAACTTGCCCGAAGTACCCCAGAGCTGCCAGTTGCTTGGGAATTATTTGCATCTTTTGTCTTCTTCACTATGAATCTTCATATATACTTTGGTTTGGGAGGGCAGGGAGGCACTGAAAAAAGAAGTCTGAGTGGTATTAAGTAAAATTGTTTGAGTTTTGTTTACCATGTTTTCTAAATAAACCTATTTATTTCTGTGAATAGGTAAGACATACATATATCTTATCATTACAATCAGACTATTTTATGTATGTATACAAGTAGCTATCATAGTTCTGTGAAATCAGTGGCCATGTGTATGCATAGAAAGAAATGCAAAATCTGGATGCTATGACCAAGGACCTCATCACAGAGGGCAAATTTCAGCAGCATACACTGGCTCCACCCTACTTTGTCCACAGAGCCCACTGGAGATATTTTTGAAAAGAGCCTGGATGGGCATCTGTTTGAAGGCTTCATGTATTCCTGTATGGCAGAAAGGGCTTGGACTGGATGATCCTTGTGGTCTTGTCTAACTCTATGATTCTATCAGATCACTAGACAGGATAGCCAGAAGTGGTAATTTAATCCAAAGTAGAGGGTTAACAAATCCACTTTTTTCTTTATTTCACATCTCACACAGCTTCTGAAAGTTGAATGGAACTGCTGCAAGTGCTGGACACTCAGCAAATGGTTCCTGCAATGTTGCAGTATAAGCCATTACCTGGACCAGATGATATTGTTATTACACCATTTATTGATGTTACACCGCTGTGTCTTACACAGCAAAGGAATGAAGGTATTCCTTATAATTGTGATGTAAATTTAACTATGCCTTTTCAGGGAGAGTTTTTTCTCAGTCCCACCACCATCACAGGGACATCTGGTGAAAACATGAAAGAAAACCTTCTCAGTGGCTGCTCTCAGCCTATAGAACTGCCATCCACAGGACATCTCCTCCCTTCTCTTTTTTAGTCAGCAGGTTAGGACCTTTTATTTAGGTAGGTCTTTGATTGTTTTGTAATCATATGGCAGAGAAAGGTTGGAAGGGGTGCACTGCATTTCTATCTTGTGTGGTTTTTAAATTATGTATGTTTTAAACTGCAATTGTCTGCTTTTAATATTACTGTTGCTTAGGCCTGGGTGGTTTCGTTTCGTTAATTCGTAATTCGTTAATAATTCGTTAATTTTTCCAATTACAAAACGATAACGAACCATTCTGGAGCAATCATTTAAAAAAACGAATTTTTAAACACGTTTTGTAAATGCTTCGTATTTCGTTATTGTATTCGTTTCGTTATTGTTCTGAGGTCGTTTTGTTATTATTTCCGCATGTCTGGGCCAGTTTTATGGTTTAATTAGTGAAAAAAAAATATAATATCACACCAACAGTCAAGAACAGAGGGAGAGGGAAGCTTCAGAAGTTTTTGGAGGTTTTTTAGCATATTTCGCGGTCGCGTCCGCCATTAACGAATCGATTCGTTATTGTTTCGGAAATCAATTCGTTAATTTTTTACCATTTACGAAATTTCGTAAATATCGAACTTTTTAAAAGGAAAATTTTGTAATTATTTTAAATATCGAAACAAAAAAACCCCCCAAATACAAATCAATTTTAGAAACAAATTTTTGCGTTGTTACCCAGGCCTACTGTTGCTTAATTATATGCAGCCTTTACTTTGTAATATAGATATCCCAGCTAATTTTTACTTTAAATTAAGGAAAGCTACCTTGGATCCCCTGGCAGTAGAAAAGTGGCTCATTAAATGACGTAAATAAAAAACAAAATAATTTGTTCTTTTCACCCTCTGCAGATACACTGACTAGTGTGTTTTCGCATGATTTCTTTCAAACATATGCATTTTTATCCTGGAGATTTTTTTGAATGTACACATAGTTTTGTGACCATTTCTTTCTCTGAAATGAATTGCAAAGTTTGCAAATAATACGGTGTTTAGAAGCAAAACATGTTCCACTGGCAGCCTCAAGAGATATGGAATGAGCACTTTTGTATGGAAATGGAAATGGAGAAGTTGTTTTTCATTCAGATTCAACACAGGGCCTGCATACCTGTTTATCAGAAAACATCCCACCCCCAGTCCTTTGCTTTGCTGAAAGAGAAATTCCCAGGGGGGAAAAACAACACTTTCAAAATGTCAGTTACTCCCCCACCCCCAAACTCATTAGCATTGTTTAGAGATTTGTGGCTGTGGTCAGTCTCCTTCTGCTAAAATAGAACATTAATGCATTTGACCATATGCTTCCCCTATTAATGCAATTATTAATTAAGATAGTATCTCATTTTATGCAGAGAAGCCTTTCATCTTGAAATGTTTGAAGCAAGACCTGTATATATACATACTTCCCACCCCATCCTCTAAAAGCACCAGTTACTTGAAGGTCAACAATTTCTCACAGCTGTAAACTTCGAATCCTTGATAATGGGATGTCAATTTGCAAGAGCAAGAAGGGGCAAAGAAAAAAGCCATTTGCAAATATGCCATTTTCTTTCTGAATTGTGTCAGCGATATCAGCTGCATATTAAACAAGCTCACTGCATTTAAGTGGCATGCTAGGAAGCCTGCTGCAATCCATTAGTACCAAATACGAGAGGGCAGGGCACTGGGCTTACCAGCGCTAAGGTGCCAAGCTTCACAAACCGCCTGGGAGAAGTTAAACAATTAACAGATAATTCTGACAGCTTACAATGATCTATTGCCATTCTGTCTTTATCATCTCATAAAAACAACATTTTAAAAGAAATAAGGTTGTGGGAATATGATGATGGTGATGATAATAATTGATTTAAAATGGGCAGACAACTGTTTCAGCCTACTGAGACTGAACAGGCAATCAGTTTATGGCAGAGGTGGAGCTCCATTCTCATGAACTCCTAACAGTTCACCCGTGGCAGTCTCTAGTGTTCCTTGCAGAAAGAGGCACAGAAGGTGTCCTCTCTGCATGGCCTTTACCATCCACTGATAAGAAGTAGATGAAAACAAAATCCAATAATTGGCAACAAGATAAAAGATTCCTCTCCCCACCTTTTCTACTGGAAAAACAAGCAGGCTGAAGTGGAATCTCTATGTTATTTCCAGCAATAATGAGTGATTACTACGGGACTTCCAGCTTACTTACTTTTCCCACTGAATATTTGAGAGAACAGACTTCTCCTATTATATCCAGTCAGAGATTAGAAATTGGATGTGGATCACCCTTATCCCTAAAGTGTCAGTCTCAGGATGGCATTGGATAGAATCATGACTGTGAAAGTGAAATAATACCAGTACAACTCTGTAGTGTGATTGGGTCCCAGGTTCTTCCCCCATATACATTCTTCAATTTTAGAAAATCTGAGAGGATTCTTTTATGTAAGAGACATAGAAAATAGACTGTTCTTTTCCACATGGAATAGACTGTCTTTCCCCACATATCCCCCAGATAAGACTCTGAAGGGCAGAAGGAAAGAGAATAAATGTTTTGGAGAAATTCACAAATAAAAAATAATAATAAATAACTAGTTTTGAGTAGTATTAGGGAGAGTCACAGATTATACAAATAATTACAAGTTTAATTAGAACTATGGAGATTTAATGTTTTAGACTACAGATTCCAGAAATCCCCTGTTCAACAGAGAGGAATCATAGTGAGATTAATTTATCCATTGCATCTTCATAGACTAATTGATTCAATTTACACCAATAATCCTCTTGCCAAGACAACCATCTCCTATGCCTACCTCCAACTGTTATTCTCAACTACAGTAGACCCACTGAATCAATAGGGTGTTCCTAACTCCTTAAATAATGTATATTATTTACTAATATATTACTAAAAATTATGATGGTCTTTCAACTGTGGACTAACCATTTCAATTGGGCTACAGCTGATTATTTTTATATACAGAAGTATATAAATATCCAAATTCTACTTCTATTCATTTTAATGTATTGTCGAAGGCTTTCATGGCCGGAATCACTCAGTTCTTGTGGGTTTTTTCGGGCTATATGGCCATGTTCTAGAGGCATTTCTCCTGACGTTTCGCCTGCATCTATGGCAAGCTTCCTCAGAGGTGAGGTCTGTTGGAGCTGGGAAAAAAGGGGTTTATATATCTGTGGAATGACCAGGGTGAGACAAAAGGCTTTTGTAAGTTGGGCTAGGTGTGAATCTTTTCAACTGACCACCTTGATTAGCATACAACGGGCTGACTGTGCCTGGAGCAAACTCTTCTTGAAAGGGTGAAATCTATTCATTTTCATTATGGGTCCTTGGCTTCCAAAGAATAATTCTTTTTTGGAACAATTCAAACATTTTTGAATTGTTCCAAAAAGAATTATTCTTTGGAAGCCAAGGACCCAGAATGCCTCTGTTTAAGTTAACATGTTAGAAGCAAAAATCAACTCTATCTCTATAAAACCTTATATCATCAAGTGAATGATTATTTTCTTAAAATGAGATATTAAAGGAGCCTCCAGGGTCTTCAATTTAATTCCATTCTGGTGTTACCAATTCATAGCTGTAGGGCTCTACTAGTCTGTCCTATATACACCAAAGAGCACAGATGCAAAAACACATAAATCACTCAGTGGATTAACAGGTGGTAAAATCCTTCAAAGTGTTTTGCGTTGTGTGTATATATGTGAGTATAATATCTCAGATTAACATTTTATTTCATCTGCCAAGACTGTGCACAACAAAAACATTTCTCCCATGTGATGTAGCCACATGTAATGGGGTCTCATTATGGATTATCTGTGATTGCACTATCTCATCTTGAATGTTTAATGGTTGGTGTCTCTAACTGTAACTGTTCACATCATGGATTTTCTCTTACCATATGCTAATATTACAAAACTATATATTTAATGGGGAAAAGCATACTGTATTCTACTGATTTATCAAACATGTATTCTTTTGAATGCTGCTGTTATCCTGTACCAACTCTTTCCTAGGATACAATTCAGGCATCACTTTGTTTGTAGAAAGTATAGAGTCCCAAATAGGACATGTTAGGAATAGAATTGGTCAGTATTGTTCTGGATCAAGGGTCATCTCATTCTCCCAGCCTGGACAAAGTCTTTCATGTGTTATCAAAGGCTTTTATGGCCGGAATCACTGAGTTCTCTGGGCTGTATGGCCATATTCCAGAAGCATTCTCTCCTGACATTTCACCCACATCTATGGCAGGCATCCATGGGGGTTGTGAGGTCTGTTGGAAAATAGACAAGTAAGGTTTATATATCTGTGGAATGTCCACGGAGAAAGAAGTCTTATCTGCTTGAGATAAGTGTGAATGTTGCAATTGGCCAACTTGATTAACATTTAAAGCCTGGCTGGTTGCTACCTGAGCAATCCTTTGTTGGGAGCTGTTAGCTGGCCCTGATTTATTCTTGTCTGGAATTCCCCTGGGTTTTTTTGGGGGGGGGTTAGTCTTGCTCTTTATTTACTGTGCTGATTCTAGAGTTTTTTTGAAACTGGTAGCCAGATTTTGTTCATTTTCATGGTTTCCTCCTTTCTGTTGAAATTGTCCACAAGCTTGTGGATTTCAATGGCTTCTCTGTGTAGTCTGGCATGGTAGTTGTTAGAGTGGTCCAGCATTTCTGGGTTCTCAAATAATATGCTGTGTCCAGGTTGGTTCATCAGGTGCTCTGCTATGGCTGACTTCTCAGGCTGAAATAGTCTGTAGTGCCTTTCATGTTCCTTGATTCATGTTTGGGTGCTGCATTTGCTCTGTTCTTTTATTACATGGGGTCTAGGAAGCCTCCCTGATGGTGTTTGGGGAAGACTTGGAGCCCCGCCCCTTCACCACCACCTCTAACTGTCTATATAGGTACAACCAAATTCTAATCTCTAAGATTAGAATTCAGATCTTCAAAGTCAGATCTTCAGTGAACAATGTCTGGAGAGAAAGAACATAAGGTTCAGATGGGTTCAAGAATGTTCCTGACATAAGAGCTCAGGAAAGGAACTGAAACATAAAGTATTATCAGTGGCCAAGATAGGCAAAGTCAAGTCAGAGCTGAAGCATAACTTCACATTCAAAGTCTTACATGGTGTTTGGACATTAATGAATAACAATGCTGTATCTCTGGATGTGTGGACAAATATATGCACAGTTGTGATGTGCACAATATGCATCTATGTGTGCAATGAACAATGGCACCACATACACAATTCTTTCTGCAATTTTTATTTGAATATGAATATCTGAAAGGCCAAATTACTTCAACAGCCAAGCACTAATCACTAACAGTTGGCCAGCTCGTATTTTCTTTTTCAGAATGCTGGAAAAGATATGTTATTCTCAAATCATATATAGGAATTTTGGTAATGGTTATAAAGTGCTGGCATTTTGCTTCTTTATTTGCTCATTGTCACATATCAAGAATGATATAATTATTAGTAACAGAACTGAAAATTTTCAGAATAGAGCATTTCTCCTCATATTGATGAGGCTTTTCTTTTTGAGACAGCTCAGAAATATTATACCAGTAGGAGATTTTCTCTTTAAAAAAAAAGGCTATCTCTTTATACCCAAGAAAGTATTTTGAAGTGTTTTATTTTATTCTAGCTGGTATTTTTGCATAGTTTCTGTGTTCTCATACCATATGTTGTTATCTTGTAAATATTGTTTGATAATTTGAAGTAAATATTATGTAAATCTTCTATATTCTTTTATGTATTTTCTGACAGTAGAAGCACACATTGGCCAACAAAAAATATCTTTGCTTTTAGTCATAGGAAAATATCTGTTTCCTTTTTAGCTAATAGTTTAGAAGGGGAACTTTACAGTACACTGTCATATTTTATCACTAAGGAACCTGGAGAGCAGCACCAACTAGTGATATTATAAACCAGTGCCATACAAGCAGCAACTTGCCTAGCAATGGGGAGACCTAGAAAGCAGGACACCTGGGTGACTGGATTTACAATGTCAGCAGCAAAAGGAGAGACATAACCAAATATAACTGAGGCTCCCTCCACACAACCCTATATACCAGAATAACAAAGAAAAAATCCCAAATTATCTGGTTGTGCTCAGAAAACCCAGTTGAAAGCAGATATCATGGGATTTTCTGCCTTGATATTCTGGGATATAGGGCTGTGTGGAAGGGCCCCCAGTGGGAGAAAGACAGTGCCATGTTCCAGATGAATGAAGATGACATCAACATCAAGAAAGTTGTCCTCATGGTGTTTCTATGAACCTGACCCACAACAGTGTTGCCTAGGATCAAATTAGAGAAGGAGTGGGAACTTAAAAGTCATTCAAGTGAATAAGAAAACCCAGGGCCCTTCCACACAGCCATATAACCCAGAATATCAATGAAGGAAATCCCACAATATTTGTTTTGGAATAGGTTATCTGAGTCCACACTGCCATATATTCCAGTTCAAAGCAGAGCATGTGGGATTTTATTCAGCTGTGTGGAAGGGGCCCCAGAATGATCAAGAGATGGGAGTCAGGGTTTTTCAGCCAAGGCAGAAGGTGTTGTTATTTTTCCTTTCAGTTGGGACTGAGTTCTTTGTACTGAGAACATTATAGACATCTCAATACTAACTGATACCTAAATACTAGGAATACTGCAAGTGAACTTGGATGAGAAAATATATGCATTCTAAGCTTATGTTCTTTTTCCATCTGTCCTCTTTTGGGTACCCTCCAATATTTCACAGATGAAAACTGGGACACAAGTGACCAAGCAATATTAGAGTGTAACCAAGGCAGCAAAGTTATAAATTAAGACCACCATATATGCTAGGAAAGGCTGCAACAGTTTGCTTTCATCTGAGTCAATTGATGGGGATAGGATTCTGCTCTCTCTACTTCCCTCTCTCCATTGAACTCGTTGAATGGAACGTAATTTTGCCTTTTGAAACTAGATTACACTGAATGAGGAGCCCCCAGTGGTGCAGTGGGTTAAACCCCTGTGCTGGCAGGACTGAAGACCGACAGGTCGCAGGTTCGAATCCAGGGAGAGTGTGGATGAGCTCCCTCTATCAGCTCCAGCTCCTCATGTGGGGATATGAGAGAAGCCTCCCACAAGGATGGTAAAACATCAAACATCATGGCATCCCCTAGGCAATGTCCTTGCAGAGGGCCAATTCTCTCACACCAGAAGCAACTTGCAGTTTCTCAAGTCGCTCCTGACCCAACAAAAAAACTGAGTAAAATTAACTGAGGACAAAGAATAAAACTGATAGGAGATCAGTTATAAGACATTTTAAAAGCAATTGAAAAATGGGATGACAGAGGATTAATTAAGATTGTTGATGCCAAATTTGAATAGCTGGAAGACATCCTTTTGGCTCTCTGAAACTTCAATACCCACCTGTACCAACTCAGGTCTAGGTATCAGTCTAATACAAAAAAAAAAGGAAGCAACGGAAAGCCTGACGTTTTTTTAAAAAGTCCCTTTGCATATTTCTCTGAACTGCTCTGATTTCTAAAGTCCCTTTATTTGGCATAAGTTCCCCCTTTTTGACTCATTGTATCCTAGCATGTTTCATTTGGTCATCCAATCTCCTTTCTGAGTAGCCCTCATATATTTATTCAGTCCATTTCTGCAATATGAAAATATGGACATGCTAAATTAATCTAGACAAGAAGAGTGCTAAAATTAGAAATCACTGATTTGGTCTTTGAGATCCAGATATCCCATCTGTCATGGGTATTTTGATGGTGCTTTTCCTGCATGACAAGGAGTTGAACTACATGGCCCATGTGGTCTCTTCCAACTCTATGATTCTAACACTTAAATTCTGCATATAGAGTTTAAAGCCCTGGTGTGATAATGTGGTTAGTTGACTATTCTATAATCTACTCAAACAATGCTATCCCTTTTGCCAACGAGTACCACTCTTCAATAGATGGAGAGGAGAATGGATATTCACAATTCTGTTGGATTCTTAGCTCTCTTTAATGCCATCAACAATAGTATCCTTCAGGGATGTCTAAGAACTACATGAAAACACTTGGGGAAATCATCTGGCATTTTGCTGCTGCTGACATCCAGTCTTATCTTGCCTTCGCATATGATGTCCAAGGGGCTGTGGAGATCCTAATCTTGTGCCTATGGTAGCAAGATTAATCTCAGTTCAAACAATACAAAAGTAACATTAGTGAAATGAAATGCTGACTTGGATCTGAAAGCACAATCTGCTTTGGGTATGTTTGTAATCCCTCTGAAGTTTCAGGTTCACACAGTTTACGGGCTTGTTCATCCTGGATGATGAGGTTGTGGCTAGAACAATTTCTCATACTTGCTTTCTGTTTTAAATTGATTTTCTTGAAAGTTCACTGACTACCAGTTCAACTCTAGATCAATTCAAGATGCTGGTTATTATTTAGACGACCCTCACAGGCGCGGCTCAGGACTTCATGTCTGCCATGGCAACCATGGGGCTGTCCCAACAAATATCTGGCCCCACCCACTGTGAGGGTCGTCTCACAGGCGCGAGACGACCCTCACAGGCACGGCTCAGGATTTCATGTCTGCCATGGCAACCATGGGGCTGTCCCAACAAATATCTGGCCCCACCCACTGTGCTGGACACACATTGGATTTGGTTTTCTGTCAGTGCATCTAATAAATAAAATAAATAAATAATAAAGTCCTAAAACAAGGATCTAGGACAGTGGTTCTCAACTTGTGGGTCCCCAGGTGTTTTGGCCTACAACTCCGAGAAATCCCAGCCAGTTTATCAGCTGTTAGGATTTCTGGGAGTTGAAGGCCAAAACACCTGGAAATGAGCAGCCCCTTAAGAAGGGACTGGTGTTTCCTAAAAAGTAGTCATCATCACAGTTCTCACAGATAACAAAAACTTATATGAAGGGTTTGATCATATGTCTTCAGAAAGGGAGCACTGATTATTATAATGAAAGCCTAGAATAGGTGTTATATGCTTAGTTTGGTCATGTTATCCAGCTGAAGCCATCTTGTGATATTTAAATTCTCCTTTCTTTCTTCAGTACATTTTTACAGGATGATACTTCTTGAAGAACTGTGTTTCTGGGAAGCACATTGAATAAAGACAATTTATCACTGCTGCTTTTGCATCCATTTCTAAAATAAAACAACATTGTCTTTGCATCCACATCTTGACCACTTGAAACTCCGATGTGGCAATATATTTATGATGGCCATTGTAATGCTTGTTGGTGTACTGATCTTCAGCATTTAGTAAAATATGTATGCAAGGAACTGGAGAGAATTGCTCCTGCATCAGCAGATTGTAACCATTTTATGGCAAATATGATAGCTTGGAGAATGGGTTTTTATTTACATTCTCTTGTGAAGTAGGCAATAAACCAGAAGTTAAATGAAATCTAACATCTTGTCCATTTTTTTCTGTCCATTATCTTTTATAGATTTCAGAAAGGCACAGCATGGCAAGATTTCCTTGATTAATTTGTCAAACAACTAAGGCAATGGTTAGTTAGCTATGTGTAATGTGTTGATAAGGATATGCTTCCAAGGCAATTTCCTAAGATATAATTATTTTATGTTGGGATTTTTCTTTAAAAAATACCTGAACCTGGGTAAGAACTATTTTAACCACTGCTGGGAAGATGGAATGATCTGAAATCACTCTCTTCAGTTCTCAGAGGATTTTAGAGTTTCACTAGAAATGAATTAGAGTCCAAGTCTGTATTTAAGGCATGAATGCCTTGGTAATGCTACTGGAATAGCTGCACCCAAGAGAATTATCAATTTTTTTATAGCTGAACACATGCTTTGGTCCTTTAGATGAAGTGGCAATTATGACTGTATGAACAGAAGAAAGTATGCTTTGTTTCTGGGGGGGAAAGAACCAGAAAATTCATGAGCAGAAAGAAAAAATAGTGGACAACAGTTGGAGGCCAAAGGAAGAAAGAAAAATGTGATACACTCAATACAAATTTTAATAACTGACCATAGGAAAAGAGAAAAAGTGTAATCTTAATGTAGGATTTTGCTGATCTGGTAAAAGGCACTGTATGTGAACTTCCAATCATTTTGCCTCAGGAACCTAGATTACATTTATTAGCAAATTAAACCATCATTAATTATGTTCAGCAGGGATCAAGAAATTCAAAATTTCCTTTTAAAGAGTTCATATGTTTATATTTTGCAATATTTATTTTTTTTATTTTTATTTAGATAATTTTACCCTACTGCTGAGCTATAAAGATGGCTTACAGAAATTTAATTAGCCCTCAGTCTTACAATGTACATAAAATCAATATTTATTACATAAATATTACATAAGATACAATGTTGCCGTGTCTGTCTGGCTGCCTCTCTCCCACTGAGTGGTTCACAACCTGTTCCCTGCTTGAAAGAAAAAGTCATATAAAGGTCTTATTAATTACTAGCTGTCCCCAGCCATCCATTACTCTGGCCCAGTCTGGTGAAATGGAAAAGAAAGAAAAGAGAAAGAGCAGGTTTCTAATATATTTAATTTCACAATGCTTTTGGGTAAACAATATTTGTTGTTGTTCCACTGTATGTGCAGATATAGAGATTGTCTGGTTTGCCAACTCTCAAACATGCAACATATAATTGTCCATGTGAGAAGCAATTAATGTCTAGATCTGAACGGCACAATTATAAAGTTTGGCCTGAGATTTGTTGATGGTGATTGCTCGCAAACACCAATTGAATTAAGGATTTCAATCTCTTAAATTGAAATGGCATATCGGTTGGAATCACAGGAATGTGAGGAATGAAGACATCTTCAACCCAGAATACCAAGGCAGATAATCCACAATGTCTGCTTTACACTGGATTATATGTCAGGGCCCTTTCTTACAACCATATAACCCAGATCATCAAGGCAGATAATCCACAATGTCTGCTTTATACTGGATTATATGTCAGGGCCCTTTCTTACAACCATATAACCCAGATCATCAAGGCAGATAATCCACACTGTCTGCTTTGAACTGGGTTATCTGAGTCCAGACCGCCATGTAACCTAGTAGAATGTGGATTGCACACAGCTGTGTGGAAGGGGACTAAAGAAAAACACAGGGCACCCAAAGGAGCCCCAGTGAAGTAAATAATAAACATACAGCAGCATTCCTGAGGGCAGGGGTGGCATTGAAGGAGAGAAGGAGGGAGGAAGACCTGCCCCCCTCAGATGAGACAATGATTGACAGTGAGGGCCTTTTACAGGGGGGGGGGGTTGAAATTAGAGAAACCCAACAGAGGGGGCGTGATGTGCATGCCCACACAGCCAAATAAACACACAGAGGCCAAGAGGGAAGTCCTTGCTGAGTGGGTGAATGGCCAAGGCACGCTCCCTCTATCCTTCAGGCACAACTTCAGACTGAGGCAGAGAAGCAGCGTTGAGGGGGGAAGGTGAAGGCACAGACCTAAGGCCTGTCCCCACTGTGCTCCCTGTGCAATTTCATCCCCTTCCAGGCAGAACAAGCAGTGCCAAAGCAAAGAAGTACAACAATAAACTATACTAATGAAATGAACACTATGATAAATGACACATGTCATAAAATAATTAAATCAAAATGAAATGAAATCAAAATAAATGAAAATTCAATTTAGCAATGCATTTGGAAACATTGGAATAGAATCTTAAAATATGTAGTATAGCATGTGTTGCTTTGATGTTCAGCAGATGGTACTGTATTTGAAAAAACACATATTTTTACCTGTCACAGGTGTGAAATCTATATAATAGTAGACATGTGAAAACATGAAATCATGTACCTACTCGAATGCTGTGCTGTATCAAAATTTCAAAGCATTCGGTGAAGAATTTTGGGAGATTTAAGGTTTTGAACAAATGAACATTTATATTTTTATTTATAGAGATGTAATCTTAGGCAATCAGAAATCACATGATCAGTTCAAGGATATAATACTATGGGGGGGGGGGGATTAGATTGAGATTTGTGAAAATCTCATATTCACCTCAATGTGTAACTAAATGTATACTCACTCCAAAACCCAGATGTAGATATAATGTGTGCATTCAAGACCACCAACCCCACCTTCATCATCCACATTTGTCACATTCCCTTTATTCAAACCCCTACACCCCTAGAGCACTGTTACGCATCTCTGCAGGAAATGGGAAAAATAGCCCTGTAAAGTGGTTTGGGGCTAGGTTCCTGGTTTCAGACTGGTTCCAGGCATGGCAATCTGATCACCCATGCAGTGAAACTGGTTTCTCAAAAACTGGTTCCAAGATGCATTATAATGTGAGGGTTGGAAACAACTGGAATATGGATTATATCAAATGGAACCGATAGGCTGCAGTGCCTACATTTCCCTTTTGTCATGTGCTATATATCTACAGCTTCTATTATTGTGCACACTACTGTAATAAGAATGCTTCCTAAGCATCACCATAAAACATGAATTAATGTTTCTCCTATAAACCTTTAGCACTTCATTAAGATAGAGAAAAAGTATGCTAAGGATGTCAATGTATTATATTTAAAATCCTGGTGAAAGCTTTTATGTTTAAAGTTCAAGCATGCAAAGAATTTTCCTCCATGTCAATTTCTGCATCTCTTGCTATCTTAAAAGTAAACCCGCCAACAAAGGTTCATGAAATGTAAATCCGTTTCTTAGTCATTTTCTTGGTGAAAACAATAGCATACCTCTCTTAATCAAAAATGGGAAATTGTTTCATCTGTTTTCTTTCACCAACTAAGTTCAAGACTGTCTGCTAAATGGCTAAATTTAGAATAGCATGTAAGCATAGTTTAAAAAGAAAAATATGTTGGTAAGATCCTGGCTGATCTTGGAGACTAATCAGGATCAGCTTTGGTTAGAGCTTGGATGGGGAACAACCAATGAATACCAGCCTTGTGGGATATCTTTTGGAGGACAAGTGCGACCGGGTTGTTGCTGTTTTTTGTCGTGTCAGGAGCAACTGCTCCTGTTGTGAGAGAATTGGCCGTCTGCAAGGATGTTGCCCAGGGGACGCCTGGATGATTTTTGATATTTTATCATCCTTGTGAGAGGCTTCTCTCATGTCACTGCACGAGGAGCTGGAGCTAATAGAGGGAGCTCATCCGCCTCTCCCCGGATTCGAGCCTGCGACCTGTCGGTCTTCAGTCCTGCCGGCACAGTGCTTTAACCCACTGCGCCACCGGGGGCTCCTGTGCGACAGGGTGACTCTCATAGAGGCAAAATTCCTCACAGTGGCAACAAGGCTGAGAAAGCAACTAACCACTGACAGGTATTACTTGAAACGATGTAGATGCATCTTGTACAACGGACTTCTTCTGAGATGGGAGAATTTATAATAACTGTGGGTTTTACTGATGGGTCTATGAACTTTAATAAAATTGTTGTTGTTGTTGTTGTTGTTGTTGTTGTTGAACCAATGAATATCAGGTGCTGTAGGCTTTATTTTCAGAAGAAGTAAGTGGTGGATCCACCAGTGTTCTTGATCTAAAAGGTAATAATATTTTTTCAAGTGAATGCAAAATGTGCTCAGTAGCTATATTTTTTTTGCTATGGTTCACATTACCCTTGGCCTGCAATATTTATTTATTTATTTATTTATTTATTTATTAATGCACTTGTATACCGCTAATATCTCAGCCTAAATTGGCGACTCATTGCGGTTTACAACACTTAAAAAAACAACAATATTCAGTTTAAAAGCATAAAACACATATACAATACAAATTATTGGGCCACCAATAACAATCCAATGCATCTCGTAACTGGAATCGCAATCCAAATTCATCGTCCAATACATAATAGGGCATTTCTTCGGGACCTGTTGAAGGCTTGCACAACAAGACATTTAGTGAGTTGTAATCTGGGAGGTTGATCCTTTCATGGGCCTAGGTGCATTAATTCGCTTTCTTTTTCTTGAGTCCCTGTACCTTATCCCTCCACAAGTGCAACACACAGAGAGATGATTGTACACTGAGTAGGAAAACCTAAGTGCTAAAAAATACATACATGTAGGCTTTAAAGTCAGAGTGTTTTTATAAATCCAGTATTTTCTTTCAGTGCCACTCACTATGACATTTTATTCCTGCTTGGAATCCTGAGGAAGCACAGCTGTCATCTGACATTTCAGATGGCACACTATGGACCATATGCAGCCCCCCCCCCCCTCATTTCTACATACTTTTAAAAACAGTTTAAAGATGGAGACCCATGTAGCCCATTATATGATTCAAGACTGCTTCTGGCAGTTCCCCATGGGAACCCATATTTAAACTGTTTTTAAATTGTGGAGAAACTGAGGTTTTGGAGTTAGGGAGCAACCATCTTCGGAGCTCTCAAAATGGCTAAAGGCAATTATTTTAACATGGGGAAAACTGTCAGATTTCCCCATGTTAGATCACTGTAGTGATGTTAAAGTGTGAGTGTTCCTGTGGTCAGTCTGAATATGTGCCTCCAGGCTCCTTTCTTGTCATTGATCTTCTTACATGAAACATTTTCAGTAATTAAAAAAATAATTTATAATAAGGTAAACTTTATTTATAACCCATCATCTCTCCCCGAAGGGACTCAGAGTGGTTTACAAAAAATAACAAAATGGCAAACATTCAATGCCCAAAAACAAATAGTCAATCAAAGCAAAACATAAAATAACATAAACTCAATATAACTTGTAAACTAACTTTATTCTTCAGGGATTGTTCAATTCCAATATATTACCAGTTTTCCCCATTTTAGGTCTAAATTTCAAACTTCCGCAATTCTGAGGTTTCCCCTTTCTTACTTTAAAAAAGTGGTATGGTCAGAAACTACACTCATTCATGTGGTAGCTCAGATTACATGGTTTACTGTAGATATTGACAAAAGGGCATTGCACATGATGGGAGTGAATATATTATCAATTTTCCTCATAAATGAAATCAAACAAAATGTTACAGTAAGAAGACCAACTTGGCCCCACTCATCATGGGATGAGGTCCTAAGACTTTTCAAAAAGCTACAGGTTGAGTCTTTTTTTCTGAAATGCTTGGATCAAAGGTTTTTGGAATATTGGATTTCTTTTGGTTCTTGGGAATGCCTTTATTTGTATATACATAGTGAATGGGGGATAAGTGGGAAGGGAGGGGGCTAGTCATATGTCCAACAACAGCTGCATTTTTCCTAAAGAAGCCCTGATGGGGGAAAGAGAAAAGGAGGAAGGGAGAAATTAGTTTACATGGTCTATTAAAAACAGACATCCCAGACACTTCCCCACCTGTCAGCATACTTTCTGCTTCTTTAGCAAAGAACCCATATGATTTTTTGTTCTCTATTAGATGGATATGGACAGCTGCCAATGGGGTCACTCAGTACTTGCTCTCATGATCCATTTCCAGTAAGCACACTTTGCCATGCACTAGTGAGCATGGAAGTATCAAGGATGTCCGATTTTTACAGGGGTCTTGCTTAGGTTGTGTTATGTTTACTGCTAGCTACCTTGAGTCCCTATATATTGGCTTAAAGGCAGGATTATAAAGCAAATAAATACAAAACTGTTTTATCCTTCCCTCTTTTCTCTTTTTGCCATGAGGGCTCCTTGGGGAAAATCTCAGCAGGTGCTAGAATAGGAGTTAGTCCCCTTTCCCCAAAAGTGGAAGTGGAAAGCTGGCAGCAAAAAGTTTAGGTTTTTGAGTATTCCATTTTCATATTTAATTTTGATGCTTTTGTTCTTTTTTTCATCTTTTCCTTTCCATCTTTGTCTTACCTCAGATCGTATTTTTTTCTTTCACTGAAATTCATATATACTTTTCTACTTTCCTCCCAATTCATGTTTTTGTATGCATTTTCTATTATGTACATTTTTACCATTTAATGTTCATGCATATTTTTGCAACATGTTCATTTTTAGTTATGCAAATTTTTCAAGTGACAAATTTTAATTTCCATATTTTTTCATAATGTAATGCAAGTGTTTTAAATGTATGGATTGGGAAACAAAGACAGGTGTTGCTATGTTGTCAGTTTAGGGAGGTTCAAATGCCAATTTCATATTGAAAAATGCAAAACACAAGAAATGACTTGCCTATTTTTGCTCTGGAACTGTGTTTACCAAAAGAAGATATATCATATCAGTGTTTATAAAATTCCTGATTTCATTTTGATTTGCTTGGTTTTATAAGGGGGATAATATAGTGTCTGTGAAGTTATATCTTTCAAAGCAAAAAAAAATCACCCAGCAGGAACAGCATTTTTGCCCCTTCTCTTCCTTTCTTACTTTCTGTTCACTCAGTCAATGGCTCAAGGGCCACTATTCAGAGTAGGATTGCCTTAAAACAATTGCAGTATTTTCTGCATAAGAAAAAGCACTCTCTTTGCATAAAATGGCGTTTCTACAGTGTTTCTTATGCAGAAAATCCTGTTTTCTAATCCAAGTAACAGAATGCTAATTTTGAGTAGACTAAATCTCAAATTGTGAAGATCATCAGCCCAGTACTTTTCTTGTCACGGCTTCTTAGCACTTTAAAAGCATGCTTTTGCAGAATTCATTTGATTTTTCAAACATATTTTTTCCTTCCTTAGCATACATATAGAGAAATAGATCTGGATCAACAGCATTTTTGGACCTTTTTTTGTATGTGTATCATTATTTTCTCTGGGGTATGGAGAAAATAATGATAAGCCTTTGCACTTCAATATTTATATTATGTCACTGAGAATAATAAAGCAAAAGTGAATGACAGTTTTCATCCCTGCTCATTGATGCTAAGTATGAACCACTTTGATTGACAGTAGGGCAATGCATATTGAAATTTCATTTAGTACATGTATCTCAGACTGATCCAAAGCTGGCAAGTTTAGCAGACATTTTAGTTGCTTCAATGGGCTTTGATATGACCCCATAACAGTACAGTAAGCTGCATTACAGTTAATTAGTTACATGGCAAACTCCACTTTCCTGGGAATTACAATCTTAATCAAAGGCATTTATTCATGTAGCATCATGTTCTTGAACAATGGATTTGCGAATAAATATGGTTAACCTACATAAGGGTTATGCTTTGCACAAGTGTCCATTTGTAGTCCACTTTGATGCCAATGTGTTTCTGAAGAGAAGGTTCTTCTAGGATTTATCATTTTTTAAAAAATAATGGGTTATTTATATTAACGTGTTTCATTGCACCATAACAAAATCAGCAATGCAACCAAGCCTTTTTTCTTCTTCTTTTTGAAGTTTCTCTTTTGAAGACAGAATGCATGAATATCTTGTACCCATTAAAGCTATATCTTTCAAAGCAAAACCAAAATTTAATTCAAGGGCCATACAGAGAAGATGCTCCAATTCTAGAATGCATGATTGCATGAATTCCACCGTTGCTGGGTTCACCTTAATCCCATGTATATAATGAGTATGGACAACCAGTTTAACAGAACACAGACTTTTCTGGGACTTTTTTTTTTTAAAGCATGCTTGATGAAACTCTTAAATCACTGTATCACTCTTGATGCGTGTTGCGCCACACATTGGAGGTGTATGTTTTATGGCCACCATGGCCTCAACTCAGCTTCGAACTGCATTATATTTTCTGTGTGGAACCACCCTTGTAATTTGGCAATGTTTCCAGCCCTCTTTGGCATAGAAGGCTAAAGAACTTGTAAAACAGCAACTCCCACAACTCTATAGCATTAAGCCAGGGCAGTTAAAGTGTCAAACTGCATTAATTCTACAGTGCAGATACATCCCAAGACTCTTAAATTTGAATGTCCAGGAATTAGAGCATGCATTTTTTTTTGCTCTGCAACCAATAAAAGCAGAATCCCTATAAGACTCTCTCCGTGTGTGTTTCTTGCTTTTTACCTGGAGAATAGAATATCTGTCAACATGTGCTGAGTTTTCCATGTATTATTGGTACTAATAAATTAACTCTCCCATGAATAATTACTTGAAGTTAAGATTGATAATTAAAAATGGAAATTGAGAACAGTTGGGGAGGGGGGGAAGAAATTCTTCAGTATATTAAAGCTGTCTGAAGACCCTTTCACATTATCCAATTATAGCACCATGATTCCATTCTAAATATTTTAAGGGTCAATATTTTAATGTATTTTATTGCTTTTTAATGTATTTTTATTGCTGTTGACTTGTTTATGTGAATTGTTGTGTTTTAACTGTTTCTTGTCGGCATCTAATGACTGCTAATTGTAAGTTGTCCTGATTCCCCCTTTGGGGGTTGAGAAGGACGGGATACAAATGCTCTAAAGAATAAATAAATAAATAAATACCATGGCTACATCCTATGTAATCCCAGTGTCTGTAGTTTTGTGAAATACTAGAGCTGAGAATTCTAAGTGCTTCTCATGAAAAGATGTGACAACTGGAAAAGACAATAATGCTTGATAAGGTCGAAGACAGTTGAGAAAGGGGAAGACTGCATTTTAGATGTATCAATAAAGGAAGCCACAGCCTTGAGTCTGCAAGAGCAGGGCTGTTGATGTTTCATGAAGTTACCATAAGTCAAAGGTGACTTAATGAAAGTTAACAATAAACTTCAAATTTCCAAATTCCACAGGAAGTTAATAAAGAATAATTACTGTACGGTTGTGTAGTGCATAAGCTTCCCTAGGATGTGAGCTACTTCAGCCTCATCCAAACCTCTGTCATTTTCATTCTACACCATGACAGTGGATGTTATTCACTCCTTCCCCAGTCTCTCTCCCCAGTTAAGTCCCTCAGATGTGTCATAATAGCTTTCAAAGCACCAGGAAGAGAAATAAGGAGACAGGGAAATAATGGGAATAATGTCCTCCCATCCATGAGCAAGGAGGAAGGGAAATAATGTGTTTTACCTAGGAGAAAAATGACTCCTCCCACTTTAGCATCAGAAAGGAGGAGAAAGGAATATGACTGCCATCTTGGATTACAATCAAAGTGGGGGGAAAATCTAGGGATCCAAGGATAATTCGTCAAGGGTCCTGTTAAAAAATTGAAGGACATCACCTTGACACTTTCAATTGAGACAGTTCTTCAAGATCTTCATAACTCAATTTTCAAATCCTTTGCTATTCCAATAAACATTAGATGTTGCTATAACTGGAATAGTTATTTGTTTTGCAGTATCTACCACTGATATACTGATTAGGAGATTCTAGAAACTCTAATCCTGAAAAGTAACTTTTCTAAAGTTTGGTAGAAGATTGTATAGTGCTGGAAACATTTTCATGTGCAAAACAGAGTAAAGAAAATATTTTTGTCACTTAAGACATAGCACAGTGTTTCCTCTTGTAAACTTATTTTCATTTAATTTGACTAAAATAAAACTAAACAATTCATAAAGTGTGAGGAAAAACCTTAAGAGCTTCCCAAGTATAAGTTATTTCAGTGGCCACTGTAGGTGATCTCATATGAATTGCTGGCAGAAATATATCTACGTTTGGACATCTTATGTGCAACTAGTTTATTAGAAGCAGTAGATGAATAAATGTATGAATCCGGCGGCGATGCAATCTAAATAGAGAGAAGAAGCTTCTTATTCCTATAAAGCCAAAAAGGAAAATGTTGCTATAACATTTTAACTAGATTCCTTTGAGCTTCCTTTGCCAGCCCATGAGCAACACCAATATATTTCTGTAACAGTTTTACAAGCTCCTGAGAGTGGTCACATGTTTCATTTCCAGAAGTACCAGCTTCTGAAAATAATATTTCACAGCACTAAAGGTATAAATATTCCCTAAAAAGCCACTTACTTTCTGGCATGCTTCATGATACCATCTTATAATGTTGCTGTTGTTTGGGGGATATGATCATCAAAGAAAAGCATGTAATTAAGCAACTGCACACTGCCAGTTATAGTCAAGGCTAGTATCCTCAAGATTTTCATTACTAGTTCATTTTCTTTTTGTTCCCCTTGCAATACTTATGCCGCTTGTACCACACCTTTCACTGCTACCTATTTATATTCTGTTCCATACTTAGCGGCTTATTAAATCAGTTGTTATACCTTAGGGCTGAAACCTAGTCTCTACAAATGAATGCATACATAGTAGCAATCAAAATTTCTACTTCCAAATAAAAGTAGCTTCTGGTGTTTAAGCATAGCAGGTAGCAAATAGGAAAAAATGTGGAGGCTCCCAATTGTCGGATACATTAATTAATTAGTTAGTAAACTAATTAATTAGTTAGTTAGTAAACTAATTAATAAATAAACTTGAATCATGCCCTGCCTTTTCTCCAAGTTAGTATTCAGAGCACCGCAGAAGATACAAAACAGTTCCAGCTAAGAATATCAAACTAGACATTGTGAAGTGAGTTACTTCCTTAACCTGGAACTCACCAGATTCCATCATTCTGGTAAGTCAATCCTTGTGGCTTTTGTGCACATTTTTGAATTCTGGTTACACAATCACAATCCCTTTTCTCAATAAAGTTCTATTCTAACCTGATTACTTGATAGAGATAGGTTGTGATTATCATGTTTCTTTCTTGCTATTATGCTATTTATCCCAAATGATAATGCTCAATGTGCAAGAATCAGAAGTACAATAATCTATCCACATTTCTGGTTTTGATTTTGCAGATTTGATTATTAATGTAAGTGATTAAAAATGCTCTCTCTTGGAATATCTTGATCCTCCAATATGATTATATGATCAATGTCTTCCAGTCATGCCGAGGGCTCCTTCCACACAGCTGAATAAAATCCCACATTATCTGCTTAGAACTGGAATAGATGGCACTGTGGACACAGATAACCCAGTTCAAAGTAGATATTTTGGGATTTTTTGCCTTAATATTCTGGGTTAT
Source organism: Anolis sagrei (assembly GCF_037176765.1). Lineage (NCBI taxonomy): Eukaryota > Metazoa > Chordata > Lepidosauria > Squamata > Anolidae > Anolis > Anolis sagrei. The sequence continues at coordinate 145,569,642 of NC_090025.1, forward strand.
ATGGTTGTGTGGAAGGGCACATGAAATTTCATAAAATAACACCTCCCAAAGTATTTCTGTCCTCTAATCGTATGGTCAGCTTATAGTGGAAGATGACATAAAGTCATGCAGGAAGACCTAGAAATTCCTAAAGAGGTGCTCTTTGTGATGAAAAAAAAGCAAATTCATTATTTATGGTTTTTGACTTTCACAGGAGTCCTGTGCTCCTAAGCAAAGTGTGGAGGACTGACTGTTGTACATTTCTCTATACCAGTTCCAGATAACAATAAGTCAGATAGAAATCTTATTTTCATGTGCAATTTCTGGGATTCCTGTGGAAATCTAGAGAGTCACTCTTCAAACAGCACAAGAAACTAGTTTTCACTTGGGTCCAATCTAACATTACTAAAAGTGGCACCAGTTCTGCTGTAATTCAAAACCCTCGGTGTGACATTTCTTCCTGTTCTTTTCTAAGCAGAGATGGCCAACATTGAGATGAATTTCCAGATTTCTATCTTCCTCTTCCCAAGGAAAAAAAGTCACTTTGGGGCCATACAGAGCTCCATATACTGCTGAAAGTCATATACTACTCCAACAAATAAGCCTGGAACATTCCATATTAAAAATAGAATATTTGAATTTATTTATTGATCATGTACCTGAAGTATAGGACTTTATTGACAATGTTCAATTATTCCTGTGAGAAGGACAGTGCATTAGACTTCAAGTACATACATGGCAGGCAGTTTAGACAAGCTTTCAGTAGTGCGTCTAGTAAAAAATGATTAAAGGTAAAGCTCTGGCTGCCAATGGTAATTGGGCCTTCATACAAAAGTTTAAAAAATGAAGAGAAGGTTAGGTCAAAATAATCAATACTGAGTCAGAAAAAAGTTCTAGTTTGAGTGACATTTGGAATGATCTATCTCTGCTCATGACGAGAAGGGGAAAAACGTAACAAAAACTCCACTCTTACAATGAAAGATTAATTGTACTGTTAGTCAACCCTCTCCTGCTTTGGAATGACTCATTCTTTTCTGTTGTTAAGAGCACATAAATCATTGCAGATACAGGGTTTCAGTGGAATTCAATTAACAATCACTTGACGTCTGTAATGTATGTTCTTTAAAGCCATTTCACTTTCACTTCTACATATCCAGCTGTGAGTTTGCAATGCAATATAAAAGCTGTTGTAATACATCTGAGAAATAATAAATAAAAATGCAAGGCGTATGAAAGTATATATCTGGATTTTCCTTGTTGTGTGCCTTTAGGTAGTTTCTGACCTATGCAACCCTAAGGCAGTGTTTCTCAGCCTGGGGGTGTCAGAGGGGTTGCCAAAGACCATCAGAAAACAATGTATTTTCTGTTGGTCACGGGGGTTCTGTGTGGGAAGTTTGGCTAGATTCATCATTGTTTGAGTCCACAGTGCTGTCTGGATGTAGGTGCACTACAACTCCAGAACTCAATGTCAATGCCCATCAAACCCTTCCAGTAGTTTCTGGAAGTTCTGTGCACCAAGTCTGGTTCAATTCCATTATTGGTGGAGTTCAGAATGTTCTTTGATTGCAGGTGAACTATAAATCCCAGCAACTACAACTCTCAAATGACAAAATCAACCCCCCCCCCCCCCAAACCCCACCAGTATTCAAATTTAGGTGTATTGGGTATTTGTGCCGAATTTGGTCCAGTGAATGAAAATATACCCTGCATATCAGATATTAACAATGCGATTCATAACAGTAGAAAAAATACAGTTATGGAGTAGCAACGAAAATAATTTTTATGGTTGGGGGTCACCACAACAGGAGGAGGTGTATTAAGGGGTTGCGGCATTAGGAAGGTTGAGAAATACTATCTTAAGGTAAAACTTTTTTTTGCATTAATATTTTTGGGGGTGTTGCCACTGTCTTTCTCTGAATCCAAGAGAGTGTCACACAGTGGGTTTCAATGAGCATGTGTGGGTTCAAACCCTGGTCTTCCAATGCTTGAACTACTACACCATGCTGGCTGATTTTACCATAATTTGATAAAAATTATTCTTTCTGGAAAGTTTCACTTATCCATTACATTGTTCTATCAACAATGTGTGACTAATGGTTTTTACCACATGTCTAAAAATAGTCTATGCCATAAACTCAGTTTCTTTGAAATGTAAAAGCAGCCTTATTGCTGTAGTGATTGGCTTTCCTAGTAGGTTGTAAGCATAAAAAATGTGGCGGTTATGAATCTGAAATGATGTCAGCTTCCAGATAATGATTCAGCACTTTTTCATTAGAGACTCCACTACCTAGTATTGGTTAAGCAATATATTCTGTAGCCTTCATCTTTTATTTATTTCACCATAATATTTCATAAGGGATATCAAGCTGCATGCAAACAATCATTTACAACACCCATTTACATAGGAGAAAACTAGGCATAACCCATTATTCCTGAAATGTAATGCAGTGTAGCGCTCTATAAAATGCTTTTTCATCAGGGCTGTAGATTTGGGGAAGCTGAATGTCATGATACAACGATTTTTATTTTTAATCAAAGGGTGGAGGCTGGCAGTTCGGATCCAGGCTAAACATATTTTATTCAACTTCAGTTCCCTGGTGTAATGCAGTGAAGTCAGCCATTAGCAATGTTCCAAGCCATATACCTTCTACCCTCCCCATCAGGACCTTTTTTATTTGTTTATTCAGTCATTATCTTCTTGATCATATTTCATTTCTACTTAAGGGCATAGGATGTGGTGCAGAATCATGAAATCCTATTTGCTCTAAATTGTTTCATGCTGCTGAGTGTTAGATTAGCTGGAGCCAGACCTTCCTTCTGATGCCTCCATATAATCCTATCAAGTTTAATTTGAGAGTGTGATGATATATCAGGTTCATTGAAAAACCTTAAATCAACAGATTTCACACACACACACACACACACACACACACACACGTATATTTTGCAAGCTCTTGCACAAAGTTCAAATGCTGCTTTGATTTGCTGCCAGGGATATCCTAACCCAACTATTTCCATAGTCATTGTGATGGAATCAGTATTTCTGTATTTCAGTCATCAGTTGTGGTCTAACATATAATTGACAGTTCTCACCAATTCAAAAAAAGGTTGTTATATGTTTTTACATATTAATTCATTTGTTTATGGGCACCAAAAATCAAAAAGTGATTGTACTGGTTCTCAATCTGTGAGTCCCCAGGTGTTTTGGCCTACAACTCCCAGAAATCCCAGCCAGTTTACCAGCTGTTGGGATTTCTGGGAGTTGAAGGCCAAAACATCTGGGGACCCACAGGCTGATTATCACTGGTCTAATGGATCACTTTTTAAAGAGAATTCTTCAAGACAGAATATCATAATCATACAACACTTTTAATATTTTTCTTTTTCTTGATTCACTATTCCTTAAACCTTATAGCTTTGAAAGAGTATACATCTTGTTGACAAACTGATGAAGCAGCTTGATTCATATGGAAACAACGATGAATGAATCGTCAGCAGTGTAACTACATATTCTCCAACTGTTCTAATTTGGCAGGGACAATCTAGACCAGGGGTCCTTAAATTTTAAAGAAACTGAGCCCTTTATGAAGAAAAAGTTTCTCATGGAGCCCCAAGAAAATTTTGGACACGGGGTCACATTGCATTTTAAAACTTGACAGGTGGGCCAAGGCAGTGGCAAATGGATGGAGAATGTTTGTTTGAACTAATTGAAAAAAATGAACAAATTCCTATGCATACTGCATATGTCTTTTTTGTAGTGCAAAGAAAGAAAAAAAGAACCTACAATATTTAAAATGAAGAATAAGTTTAACCAACATAAATGTAAAAGTATTTCAGTAGAAGACCCCAGGGGCTATCCAGCTGTTGCAATAATAATAATAATAATAATAATAATAATAATAATCGGAGCAACTCTAAGGGCCACCTAGTCCAACCTCCTTCTGCCTTGCAGAAAAAGCACCATCAAAATACCCCCAACAGATGGCCATCCAGCCATTGCAATAATAATAATAATAATAATAATAATAATAATAAGGAAGCAAGCCCAGTGGCCACCCACTCCAACCTGTTTCTGTCATGTAGGAAAAACAAAGTCAAAGCGGTGGTAGGGAGGCCTTGCAGGTCATGATAGCAATAGTGGAGAGGCTCAACAAATATCCCACTTATACAGAAAATAGAAAATAATAGAATTCAACGTATAATTGTATAAACTTGTTATACTGTTCAATTTCACAGTAATCACAAACAATATTATATGAGTTTTTGTACAATCACTCTGAAATGGTATCAATGCCGTTTCTTCTTATGTTGAGTTGCATATGAATCAGCTGTCCACAACTGGTTTTGACCTTACTCGAGGCCTTCCTCTGGTGGAAAAGTTATAAACTTGACAATTGTTCTCCTTAGGGATACAGGCTTTTTACTTAGTAGTATGAGATACTCTGCTGTGTGTTTGGTTCTAATAGTGAGTAATTAGAAGCAAACACAGTAGAGCAGATACATAGTAGAGTATCTCATAGAACTAAGTAAAAAGCCTGTATCTCTAAGGAAAACAGTTGTCAAGTTTACAACATTTCCACCAGAAGAAGGCCTGGAGTCAGGCCAAAACCAGTTGTGGACGGCTGATTCATATGCAACTCAACATAAGAAGACACTCATATGCAACTCAACGTGAGTTGACACAGTATTGATACCATTTCAGAGTGATTGTACAAAAACTCATATAATATTGTTTGTGATTACTATGAAATTGAACAGTATAACAAGTTTATACAATTATATGTTGAATTCTATTATTTTCTATTTTCTGTATAAGTGGGATATTTGTTGAGCTTACTCAGGAACCCATTCATATTGAATAGTGGAGATGCCCCACAGACCACACTGGTGGCAGCGGGGCTCTTCAGGCTGTGTTCTTCCTATGCGAGCAGGATTAGGGGGGCACGGAGGCCTCACAGAGCACCTGACAGTGCTTTGCAGAGCCCTTAAGGCTCCATGGAGCAGTTTGAGAACTGCTGTTCTAGAGTAATTTTCTGCAATATTCTCACTTTCCCAGATGTTTCTAAAATGTCAATTTCTCTCCCCTCCTCCTCTCACATTCATCCTCTTTCCTCAAACCAAGTTCAAAAGACAAAAGTAGTATGCACTCAATTAATTCAAAGAGAGAAGGAGAGAAGCATCACAAAAACTTGGCCTTCCCAGTAATCTAAGGGAAAAGGGAAAGTGCTACAATTTCCCAAACTCCCAACTTTCTACTTCATCAATAACTGTTTCGCTCTTGACCATGCTGAGATGTTGACTGACCACAGTTTCCTGGTTTTCATTGGTGAAATGTTGGAGAACATATAACTACAGGCCTTTAGAGCCGGATATGACAAGATATGGGTAAAATGGTACAAGAGCCTCTACATTCTGACCAGAGCAAGCTTTTTCTTTACTCTTTTAATTTGTTAGATGACAGAAAGGCACTATTCAAAGATCTAACCTGGCGGCTTCCGGTGGGTGATGGCGACGGGAAAGCTGCATTGAGAGGGAGCTCCGATGCAGACCAGCGTTGAGGCGCCTTAAGGGTGAGATTAAGCTCCCCCACCATCACCAGATCGAGTGTGAAGGTGTAGAGTAACCCGTGGGAGGCTCGTAGACCCCAAATACTCCCTTCCCTCAAGGAGGGGGGTAAAGAGGGTCCGAGCCGACGGGAGAACAGGCGCCCCGCTGGGATCGGGCATTGACCTGTTCCAACCGCTGCCAGCCCATGCAACAAATACGAAGAAGAAATTAAGAAACTCAAAGGAGAAATTAAAGAATATCTCAACACCAGGTAAAAGATTTGAACAGAAGAGGAGAAGGAAGGAAGAAGATAGATAAGGAGGAAAAATCAAGGGGGAACCTTTCCCCCCCCCCCCGAAATTTAAAGCTATATTTTAAAACCCGGAAAGGGCTATTGTGAATAGATCAATTTGGATAATACCTATCAAATTACATAGTTACTCGCCGCTTATTGATTTATTTTGGCTTAGATAAATAACTAAACAATATTAATTAAACTAAATTAAAATAAGCATTTGGAAGACAGGGAAACGAATGAGATAAACTGAAAGAAGTGAGAAGATATTACATGCTGTGAGAATCCCCCTCCTCCTGCCCCCCCCCCGGATTCCCTTATCCTCCCACCCAGCCTAGTAGTTAACGAATAAGGAAAATTCCTGACCTTGGCGCCATATTGTTGTGTCTAACTGGCACTCTTCTTTATAAACAAAAGGAAAGGACAGGGCAGGAAGTGACAAAGAGGAAGTGACGAAGAGGAAGGCTGTGGGAGGAAAGGGTGGAGAAACAAAGAAAGGGCGGAAGAGCTTCAAGAAGGGCGGAAGTTGGGAGGAGGAAGTTGGAACCATAGAGAAACCATAGAGAAACCATAGAGAAACCATAGAGAAACCATAGAGAAACATCGCTACAGAGCGGCAGAACGGCAAATTAAAATAAGCATTTGGAAGACAGGGAAACGAATGAGATAAACTGAAAGAAGTGAGAAGATATTATATGCTGTGAGAGTCCCCCTCCTCCTGCCCCCCCCTGATTCCCTTATCCTCCCACTCAGCCTAGTAGTTAACGAAGAAGGAAAATTCCTGACCTTGGCGCCATATTGTTGTGTCTAACTGGCACTCTTCTTTATAAACAAAAGGAAAGGACAAGGCAGGAAGTGACAAAGAGGAAGTGACGAAGAAGAAGGCTGTGGGAGGAAAGGGTGGAGAAACAAAGAAAAGGCGGAAGAGCTTCAAGAAGGGCGGAAGTTGGGAGGAGGAAGTTGGAACCATAGAGAAACCATAGAGAAACATCGCTACAGAGCGGCAGAGCGGCAAATACAGTGTAAATCCTAAACAAATAGATATTTAAGGACAACAGGGGCTGAAGGATAGAGAAGAACATCGGGGATAAGAAGCAGACGTGGAGCTAGGACGAGAAGCAGACGAAATTCAAGGACGAGAAGCAGACGTGGAGCCAGGACGAGAAGTAGACGAAACTCAAGGACGAGAAGCAGACGAGACCCAAGGAAGAGAAGTAGACGTAAATAACAGAAAGAGGAGAAGAAGCTGAAATTAGAATAAGAAGGAATTGAACAGGAAAGCTGCAAAGACAGGAAAGAAAAAAGAATTAGAGGAAAATATAAATCAATTAATATTAATATAACTAAATTGGATTTAATGAATTTTTAAGGAATTGATCTACTCTATAATAAATTAGTTAGAAAATATTGGATGAATGAGTTGATATAAGAAATTATTTGAAGAGAATAAATTAAAATTAAAATTAAAGTGATTGAGGAGGAATAAAACCAAATATTTGGACTAAGGGGATTAAAAGTTTATCCAGCTTAAAGATTTGGTTGGGAAGTTGATGTCAATGAAAGGAAAATCAGATAAAGAAAAACTTCAAGTAAGGAGAGCTTCACTAGATACCAGCTTAAGCATGGAGAATATACTTAAGGAAATTAAAAAACTATCGGAAAAACAAGATGCAACAAAGAAGGAGATGGTTGAAAAACAAGAGGAAATAAAGAAAGAGATGGTGGAGAAGCAAGAAGCACACTTCAATAAACAAGAAAAGAACTACAAAAAGCTGTCAGAAGAGTTTAAAGATATGAAAAAAGAGATGCAAGAAGAATTTGGCCAAATTAAAAAAGATATAACCCAGTTACACGGAGAAGTGAAAGAACTAAAAATTAGTAAAGAAAAAATAGAGGAAACACAATCTCAGATCTTGAGGAAGATTAAAGCGAGTGATAAACAAAAGGAAAAATTGGAAATGGAACAAGAAAAATTATTACAGAGACAAATGGATTACCACCTACGGTTTAGAAATATTCAAGAAGAAAAACAGGAGGATATTGCCCAGATTATGCAAATTTTAATTGCGAAATGCCTAGAATGTGAAGATGAAGATGAATTGGAGCAGGAATTGGACCAAATTTATAGAATATCTTCATTCTACTCAAGGAAAAATAAGACAGCGAGAGACGTGATAGTCCAGTTTATGAGAAAAAAGACTAGGGATGAAGTTTTGTTCAGAAGTAATAAAAATCCAATATATTATAAAGAAACTAAGATTGCAGTTCTGAAGGAATTTCCCCAAGCAACTTTAAATAGAAGAAGAAAATACTACTTCCTTACGGACGAATTAAAAAAGAGGTCAATCAGATTTAGATGGGAAAGGATTGAAGGGATTATGGTAACATATAAAGAAGAGAAACACTGGTTGACAACAGAACAAAAGGCTAAAGTTTTCTATGATAATCTAATGAAAGAATCGGAAGGGGAGAAACAAGAAGGGAGAAAAGTAGACAAGAAAACTCTGACCCCTGGAAATGGAAATGGAAAAGAAAAAAAGAAAGCAAGGTTTGATTCTCCGGAAGATTATGGACTTACGAGTAGTGGACAAGGAAGTACAACAACAACATTTCACGATCTTGGAGAAGGTGCATATGGCCCAGAAGTAGCAGCGCAGAGGTTATCGGTTATGGATTTAGGCGACATTGGATTGGATACAGACACAGTTGAATAAAATGGCGGATCGACAAATTAAGTGTTTATCAAATAATATCAACGGTCTGAACTCACCCCAGAAATGCAAAAAAGTGTGGAATAAATTACAGAAAGCAAATTGGGATATCATCCTGCTACAAGAAACGCATATTTGCCACAAACATGTGGCTCATTTAGAAAATAAAAAATTGGGAAAGACATTTTATTCATCGGATGAAAAAAAGAAGAAGGGTGTGGTAACATATATAAAGGAAAATTTAACACCAGAATTGGCATTCAAGGATTTGGAAGGAAGATGTGTGGCGGTAAAAATTCAACTGGGAAATTTAAAAATACTAGTATGTAATATATATGCGCCAAATGGCCCAAAGACTAAATTTATTCAATTTTTACAATCAAAATTGAGAGAAACGGAATTCGATGAACTCTTACTGATAGGAGACTTCAATGGTGTGATGGACAAACAAAAAGACAAGAATAAACTGCAAAAAGGGGGAGGAAACAGTGTTTTACCCCAAAAGTTTTTTGATTTACAAAAAGAATTTGAGCTGGAGGATACGTGGAGAAGAAAGAATGAGAAAAAAAAGGATTATACTTTTTATTCACATAGACATCAAACATGGTCAAGGATTGATATGGCATGGATAACAAAAAAATTAGCTACTAAAATTGTGGAGATGGAAATATTGCCTAGAGACGTTTCAGATCACTGTCCATTAGAAATACTAATTAATCATAAAGGTTTTCAAAGGAAATGGAGATTAAATGAAAATCTGATTAAAACGGAAGAAGACAAATTACATTATAATAAAATCGTTCAAGAGTATCTAGAAATTAATGACATTGAGGAGACAAAAATACAAGTGACTTGGGACGCCCTCAAAGCGGTTTTGAGAGGATGCTTTATTCAACATGGGTCTAGGAAGAATAAAGACAGAAATAAAAAAATGAAAGAATTGATGAATAAGATTGCTAATAAAGAAACAGAGTTAAAAAAGAAACCACAGTGTAAAAAATTGAATAAAGAATTAGCGAGACTTAATCAAGAGAAGTCTCGCTTGGAAACGGAAAGACAAGCAAGAGAGCTGAAGTTTTTAAAACAACAATCTTTTGAAAATGCGAATAGATCAGGGAAATGGTTAGCAAGACAAGTAAGAAAGAAGAAACAAACTACACAAATTACAAAAATAATATCGGGAGATAAAACTGTTACAACTGATAAGGAGATTATGGGAGAATTCATGAAATTCTACAGTAAATTATATACGAAAGATGGAATAAAGAAGGATGATATTACAGCATATATAGGCCAATTGAAATTGCAGAAAATTACAGAGGAAATAAGAGAAAAATTGAATAAAGAAATTATGGAAGAAGAGATTGAAAGAGCAATTAATAAAATGGATGCAGATAAAGCTCCGGGACCAGATGGATTTACAGCAGGATTTTACAAGTCAATGAAAAAAACTGTGGTACCAATGTTAAAGAAAGTCTTAAACGAAGCATTAAACCACCAAAGAATCCCAGAAACCTGGAATCAAGCTGAGATAGTAATGATACACAAAGAAGGTTCAGCCCCGGAAGATATCAAGAATTATAGACCGATTTCCCTATTAAATGTGGACTATAAAATATTTACGAATATACTGGCGGCGAGACTAAAGGAATTTTTGAAAGATTGGATAGGGGAGGACCAAACAGGGTTCCTCCCCAGAAGATATATGAAAGACAATATCCGCACAGTATTGGATTTGATTGAATATTTTGAGGCGAACCACCAGAAAGAAATGGCTATTTTATCAATTGATGCCGAGAAGGCGTTTGATAATTTGAATTGGGACTTCTTTAAGATATTGATTCAAGAATTGGACATGGGAGCTAAATTTATAAATGCAATTGATGCGATTTATGATCTACAAAAGGCAAAAATTCGGATAAACGGCCAATTATCAGAGGAATTTGAGATTACAAAAGGAACGAGACAAGGATGTCCGTTATCCCCGTTAATTTTTATAATGGCGTTGGAACCATTAATGATGAAAATAAGAGAAGATACAAATGTTAAAGGAGTAAAAATCGGGAAATATGAATACAAAATAAGAGCTTTTGCGGACGATTTACTGGGAATAGTGGAAGACCCAATTAATAATTTACAAAACTGGATTGAAAAAATACAAGAATTTGGGAAAGTGGCAGGCCTCAAAATAAATAAAGGGAAAACTAAAATACTAACTAAAAATATAGGGAAAGAAGACCAAGAAGAAATTACAAGGATTACAGGAATGGAAATAGTGAAAAAATTAAGGTACCTGGGGATTTGGTTAACAGCAAAGAATGGCCAACTATTGAAGAATAATTATGACTTGACTTGGAGCAAGATACAGAAAGATTTAAAGAAATGGAGCTTATTGAAACTATCTCTACTAGGAAGAATTGCGCTCATAAAAATGAATGTTTTACCTAAACTATTGTTTTTATTTCAAAATATACCCATAATCAAAAATCAAACAGAATTTATAAAATGGAAGAAAGAACTATTGAAATTTGTGTGGAATGGGAAAAGACCGAGAATTAAATATTTGAATTTAATTGATAAAAAAAACACGAGGGGGACTGGGATTCCCAGATCTGAAAACATATCATGAGGCTAGTGCCCTTTTGTGGATAAGAGATTGGATGACATTAGAAAACGGAAAAGGCTTGAACTTAGAAGGACATGATCTACGTGTAGGCTGGCATGCCTACACGTGGTACGATCGAGAAAAAAAGGAAAAAAAAATTGGAAACCATTTTGTAAGAGCATCATTATTAAGAGTATGGATGAAATACAAGAACCATTTTTATACTAAAACGCCTCTATGGGTTTCACCGATGGAGGCGTATCAAAGAAGATTACTGGGTTGGAGAGCGTGGCCAACATATAGAGATATACTAGTGAGGAATACTATGGAAATTAAATCCTTCCAGCAAATGAAAGAAATAAATGGTAATTTGACGTGGTTACACTACTTGCAAATGAAAGAATGTATCAAACAAGACAATAAGATAGGCTTCGCCTGGGAAGAGTCAACTTGGGACAAAATATTAAAGACAAATAAGAAAGTAATTTCAGTTATTTATAATACACTATTAACCTGGCTAACGGAGTGCGAGCAAGTGAAAACATGTATGATAAAATGGGCCGAAAACATAAGAAGACCTATTCAATTTAGGGAGTGGGAGCAGATGTGGAACAAAAAATTGAAATATGTATATGCAACAGATTTAAAAGAAAACTGGATAAAAATGTTCCACAGATGGTACACCACTCCTAAGAAATTATCTTTAATGAACAAGAATACTTCTGATAAATGTTGGAAGGGTTGCCATCAAACAGGTACTTTTTATCATATGTGGTGGACGTGTAAAGAAATAGGGAAGTATTGGACGAAAGTACATGAAGAGCTACAAAAAATTTTGAAGAGAGTTTTTAAGAAGAAACCAGAATATTATCTATTGGGATTTACAGATTTGGAATTACAATTAGATGAGAATGAAGATAGACTATTTACCTATGCTACAACAGCGGCGAGAATATTATTGGCGAAGTTTTGGAAACAGGAAGTTATCCCTACCACTGAAGAGTGGTTAGGGAAATTAAGAGAAATAAGAGAAATGGACGAATTAACTTTTTTCTTGAAAAAGAATACCGGGAACCCGATAAAGAGGACAGATTGGACTCTATATGAAAATTACGAAAAGGAAATAAATAAATAAGAGGAATACTATGAAGTGGATATAATGGAAATATCATTGAGGACACAACACCTGATGGAGAGATGGAAGTCAATTTTTATTTTATACTTTTTTTCTTCTTTTTTTCTTGTTTTTTCTTTTTCCCTTTTTTTTTCTTTATTTTGTGTGGCTTTTATATTTTTGTATTTTTTTTGGTGGACTTGGGGGTAGGGGGATGTATTTCTTACTTTTTTCCTACTTTCCTATCATCTTTTTTAATATTCTCCCTCTTTCGATGTTATTTTTAAAACCTTAATAAAAACTATTATAAAAAAAAAAAAGATCTAACCTGGCAGCATACATGTTGGATGTGAAACTAAATGTTCAAATTATAATCATAGTAATACAATCCTGTATAGACAACACTTACTTTCGAATGCACAGAGCTGTAATACACACAAGCCATGCATCAGTGCAAACAGCTCCTATATAAATATGTAAAAGAAAAGTGAATCCTGGAATATTTTTCTAATCCAATTACCAGGAAGACCATTGCCAGTGTGACTCAAGTATGTGATGATGACTGCCTCATTAAATCTAATGGCTCCCTGAGGCAGTAAAAGAATTGGATTAATAGTTTTGGTTGTCCAATCAAGCCTGGGTAACATCAGACTATTGATGTCAAAAAGTATTAAACATGAGAGTATGGAGAGAGGGAAAATTAATCTAAATCGGTTAGTAAGAGTTAGAAACCAAAGAATGATTCTAAGGCTCCTGTTTGGATTAAATCTCAGCTGCCAAACAGGTTCTGTGTCAGAAAAATAGCTTTCTCCTTGTTAAATATGAAGGAAGGCATCTGTGTTAAGTGGTGAAAATGGGTTTTGCATTTATTCATTTGATTCATTGTGTATCAGTATGGCTGAATATTTGATTCCTTACTTCAGAATAAATGAATGAGTGTGTGTGTGTCTCTCTGTGTGTATCTATATATATAATTTCTGGGAAGAAGGTGTGCTGCTTTTTTCTGAAGCTTCAGATTTCTTTTTTTAGATGAAGCCTGACATAGTTTTCCTTACCTTGTGAATTTTGGTGAACACCCATTAAAAATAAGCTCCTGTTCATAATTCCAAGTAAACTGAACATTGCAAAACATTCAAATCATTCACTAAGTTTTTTATTAAATGATGTTGAAAAATCAAAGATATACTGAACACATATTTTAAAATTAAAGTAAATATATTCTGTGACATCTTATAAATAAATACGAAAGAAAATGTGCATGCATCCCTCTTTCTCAAGGGAAGCCATTTATTTTTCTCCCATTTTGAATTCCATCTCCCGAGCTCTAATAGAAATAACTGGCAGGGAGGAACATTTGATTTTAATTTCAGGTTGTACATCACATTGTCCCTAATGGCCACCTGGAATATTATAAGTGAAACCTAAGCACTGCAGGCCAATTTCCTTCCTCTCCTTTGATTTTATTTCAGTGCTGTCAACATTCTGTAACTTTATCATCCTCAGTATTCCTGAGATATTGAGAAGCATTAAGATATGTACTCACCATATCACACATGCCTTTTCCTTGCAGACAGCCATATTTATTCATACCAAGGAAACCTTAGGTTGTGGATGTTCTAAGATCAATCTAAAACCTGATAGCTCTCTTTCCTCTTTTCTCTTCAGACAATTCCATGTCAATCTTCTTTCACACACTTCCATACATCTCCACTTTTCTTCAAAGGACTCAAGCAACACCCCATACCCACTAGCAGGCATGTAGCCGGGTGGGGGGGGGGCTTAAGGGGCTTCAGCCCCCCTCCCTGAAATTCTCATGGTGGTCCGCGAGAAGACCTTACAGGTACATTCATTAAACTGTTATGTTTATTCATATCATGATCTGATCACCATGCTCAATATATCCCATATGCATGGGGGTATTGGGATAACAATACAAAAGGTTTGTTAGGGTAGACCCTCTTTCACGCAGAATCAGTCCCCCCCCCCCCCCCCCCGGAACCAAACTCAGCTCCCCCCGAATCAAAATCCTGGCTATGGGCCTGCCCACTAGACATCTTCAGAACTTATTAACCTGTTGTGGGAAAACATTTGCAACTCTAAATTTCCTCTCCATGGAAGTATGCTTTTTTTTTGTTAGGAAAACTAACAATCTTGCATCACATTTAAATGGTTCTACAATCTCCATGTTTCTGTGTAACCTAACTCTCTTGCATTGCTAAGTTTTTATAGTACCCTCATCTTTGTTATTTGCATGAGGTTTGGGGAACTTCTTCATTGAGGACATGGGACAAGTCACATAGACATGGCTCTTTGAACTCAGGAGCGTATAAAAGAAGGGTGCTTCTTTGTCTCAGTGTTGACTTTACTCTTAGAACAAAGTGACCATCATCCACTTACCAGCTATGTAGTTTATGCATGTCACACAGTCATTTCTAGGCCCCTGCTGAAGTTAGAGGATGTTATCTTTTACTCTCTATTTTTGGATTGTATTTTTTTGTACTTTTCGATATACTTCAACCAAGTTATTTTGTACCTGTGTGATTCTTCACTCAAGATTTTGTGAGTAAAACTACCTCTGCTCATCCTGTTGTGTTTAACTCCGCCATTGTGGTGCTCTTAGAAAAAGGTATAACTATTTCAAATGATTTCATTTGCCTCTGGTCAAATGGCCAATCCCTTCTACGCTGTAAGTATTTACATAAAATTCCAATATTTTAATTCCTATAATACCTCCTTTCTTGTACATGGATGTTATGCCAGCAACTATAGTTTTAAAATCAGCAGTAATAAATGAGGATAAGAAAAACAGCACTGAAGGTATCAGTTGCTTCTGTACATCAATTCTTAGGTTAAAAAAACAGAGAGTGCTCTTGTACTGATGTCCTGCTTTGGACTACTCATAAGCACCTGAATGACCACTGTTTGAACGGAATCGGTAATCAATTCCTGTGATTTATATAACTCTCTACAAAGCTGGTGCTGAATCCTAGTATGTTTTGTGTTTTATTTGCTGCTCTAGACATTTTAAATATGTGATAAATTAATATACATTAAGTAATATGTACAATGTCCAGGATAGCAGTGCCTACCCAATCCATCTTAAACTGTGAATTTTAATTTACATTTTATTAGCATGGGTGTCAGTCTTTGTTCTGTGTATTTTATGATATAAATGTTGATAGTATTATTTTATCTGTGTGTTTTAGCCATGTTGTACCCCACCTGGAGCCACGAGGAGAGGCAGGTAACAAATAAATGTATTACTGTTATTTTTATTGTATAAATCATTTTAATAAAGTCAAAGTAAACTGTATTTACTAGGGATGGATAGGTTCATTCAGAAGAGCCTGAAAGTCATAAAAAGCTTCCAAATTCTGACTTTTGAAGCAGTTTTGAACCATGTAAGAAAGGAGAGGGGGATCCAAATTTGAACGACTTACCTTTTCCCCCCCAAAAATTCCATAATGTTCGGATGTCTCCCAAGATTATTTTAATTTTCACAACCATTAAGCAACTTTGGTAAAGCTTAAAAAGTTTTAAAATCTCATGCTTTTCCTCCCCCGGTGATGCAAGGGAGGGATGAGGTGGGCGTGGCTAAGTAGTTTGTGAAGGGCAGGCCCCCAATGGTAGAGATTGCAATAGGCCTTGCTGTTAAACTACATTTCACACACTGCCCAGCTGCTCATTAGCCAAAATGGCTGAAGGATCCCTATAGCTGTCTGTGCCAGTCTTTGTCTAAATATAAAATAAACTGATTGAATCTACAAAGAGGTCTAAAGAAGGCAACAAAGCAATAAGTAACTTTTACAAAGCCAAGAGAACATAAACTGCTTAAAAACCAATCATTTCACTTTGGCGTGTTTGCCATGAACAAGGCACTGGGGTAGCCAGCCACAGCCAGCCCTTTATGATAAAATAAAATGATAAAATAAAATGATGGATTGCATCTGCAAATAGGAATAAACGGATGGATGTGTCTTGAGGGTGCCCTCCAACTCAGTAGAGGAAGCAAATGAATGTCAGGAGAGTTTGGATGGTGCCTTTCTGCCCAGAAGAAAGGAGTCAGTCTAGATGTCCCTTAATAGGTTCTGTACTATGATTTCTGTTCTCCACCAATTTAACACGGTTTGTGCCACACAAACAATGTTTCTGGAGTAGAAAAACTACTTTCAAAGTAAAGACCACCCAATGAAAAAGGAAATAACACTTTCAAACCAGGAACAGATATTCTTTATTATTAAAAATGTTTTTTATAAAAAAAATTGAAAATTTGCCAAAATTCCATAGATAAGTCAAAGGTTATGAAATTTGGTGAGCTAATAGTGGTCCATGTGTTTTGCCACTGTAGTAAGTTTCATCAGAATTGGTCTAAAAATGAGGAAGGGAGAATCCCCTGAGGTTTCCCCAGTGCCAGTGCTGTTGTTTTTTTTCCTACAGCACATGTGTGTCTGCCATTAACAAAGCGATTTGGAAGTTTTGGAAGTTTTTGAAAGTTTTGAATTTTTTAAAAAAAAATTGGAAGTGACTTTAGAATCAAACCTTTTTTTTATCAACTAAACCTAGTATTTACACTAAAAGACATATTAAAGAAGATTCCATTTGCACATTTTTTTCTAAAGGGATTCTATGCATCTCTACCTATGGGAGTAAAGTTAAAAATGTACTCTTAAAATGCAAACTTTTTTAAAAGGGCAAGCTAATTTTGAGCAATATTGACCTTGAGCTAATGGTAGCTATCTAGAAAGATGTCCATGGACATCTGTGCACAGTAATGAGTCTAATCAACCAGAGCAGGCCGTGATGAAAAAGACCAATGTCTTTGCAGACCACATGGAAAAGAATGGCTGCTGAAATCACTCTGAGTGTGTCTCTAAAGGGAGGTGAAAATGCTATAAAGATTGAAGCAATCAATACGGTTTTCCTTGTAGAGTCCAAAGAAAAGAAGAAATGGCAAAAACACTATAAATGAAATGAGAATGTTGTCTACCACTTGAAACATAGAGAGAGGTGTCATTCATATTTGGCTACATAAAAGCTATATTCCCATAATGCAATTCCATATGGTTGGGGGCAATATGTGACTGTTGTAAACATTTAGGCTTGACAGATATAATGCTTCTGTAATGTGAGATCTGGAAAAGTGTAATCCTCAAAATGTCACAGAGGAAGCTAGGATTTGATGTGGCAATTGTAATATAGTAAAGAATTCTAAGATGTATTTTTTTTTAAAAAAAAATGACATACTGCTTTTATTGCTACTGCTAAGATCAGTACTGCTCTTGGTATGCCTTTGGCTTATTGCATTTAGGTACTGGCCACCAAAGATAGTGAACATTTGATCACCCTGGGCCTGCCAAGTTACAAATTTCAACGTGTTGTCGAAGGCTTTCATGGCTGGAATCACTTGGCTGCTGTGAGTTTTCCGGGCTGTATGACCATGTTCCAGAAGCAGTCTCTCCTGACGTTTCACCCACATCTATGGCAGGCATCCTCAGAGGTTATGAGGTTTGTTGGAAACTAGCCATATATGTGTGGAATGTCCAGGGTGGGAGAAAGAACTCTTGTGTGTTTGAGGCAAGTGTGAATGTTGCTTTGACCACCTTGATTAGTACTGAATGACCTCGCAGCTTCAAAGACTGGCTGATTGCTGCCTGGGGATTTCAGTTTCTCTGAATATCCAATTAAATGAAGTTACTGGAGTTATTGGAGTTACTGAACCACTCACAACTAAGGGCCTAGATATAGACACCATGAGATGTGGTTAGTAGTTACTGTAAGTATTTCAACATAGCACCATAAAGTAAATTATACATAAACTGCAATGATAAAATGACCCTGTTACTCATTAGTCTTAGGACATCACCATATGGATGTTTTCTTCCAATTTATCCGTTTCTATACATCTCAAAGCCATATTGTTTGTAATACAATTTATACTATTTTGTACACAGTAAATCATTTCACAAAAAGCCTGGAAATGCACAAAGCAAGAAGAGTCAGGGAGGAGGAGAGGAGATAAAGAGGAAAAGATGGGGAGAGGGGAAGGAAGGGGGTGGGAAAAAGGAAAATGCCATGCTAGTTGACTGCTCTTTTTGCTAAAATGCTTTGATGTATCTCAAGAATAACACAATCTTTATATATCTATAACTGAATATCAAAAATATTGAAATTTGTTTGATAGACCTCACAAATTGACTATCGATATGGACATTATGAGCAAAATAAATCCTACCAGTGATGTACCTAATTTTGAATTTTTCACAGCATCGTTACCTGTGCTCTTTATAAATGGTGCCCTCAAGTTCATGGGGGAGAGAAATGAAACTAAAATCTTGCTACTAATAATACTCATGGTATTCAGCACTGAGCACTATACATGACACTAGTGCTATTAAGCTTCAGTATGTGTCTGGTGTACACTCAGTATCTAGAGTTTAATAATGAGCTGCTAGCATATATCTTTTCACCTGTGCAGTTTCTTACATATGCTCTATCTATGAATTGCTCCAGCCAGCAATAATTGAGGGCAAGGGTGAGAAATGCTGTTCAGTTCAGAGTTTTATTGGAAATAAAATATTAAATTGTGATATTTTGCTTATACACAGAACTAACAATTTCAGAATGAGTAAGATCTTATGGTAGATCCATTTTTAATTTTCCTGGCCAACGTGCACTTTACTATTGAGTCATATTTAATCAAATAGCATTTCAGTGCATCTTTAAATAATATCAAATGCATAGTCTATTAAAATATCCTTTGATTCATTTTGATCTTTTATTAACAAGTTCATAAGTTGCTGTATTTGAATCCATCTCACACTTGGATACAAAGGCTCAGACTGATAAACTGGAATTGCAATACTTCTGGGTGGGTTAGCTGAAAAAGTAAAGCATGACACTGGTCAACATTTGTGTGGAGTTAAAACAGCAGAAGAATATATAAAATGATTTTGTAAAATGAAAGCCTGACCTGAACACCTGTTTCACAATATTTTTTAAAAAGAAAATGGCTAATTTTCTTTGCATGGCAGCACATGGAACAGATGCAGCGAGGCAGAAGTTAGGAGAATCTGTTTGCTCCGATTGTTGGCCAGAGGGCAATGTAGCACAACACAGGCATGGCTGAGGGCAAATCAACAGTGCTTCAGCAGTTTCTCCTGACAGATCAAACTATGGCAAATGAGGGGAAAAATGTGGGGGGAAATCATTAGTCGCTCAAGCGTTTCCAAACCAGCCTAATATTTCCACAGCATATTTTAAAGCAACTTTTAGTATCAAACTTTTGTTTTAAACTGTTTTTAATTCTGTCCTTATGTGTTCTTTTTCATACAATCATAAATATAAGGTTTCAACCCCATTCTGCATTTCTGCCATGTAGGAACACAATTCAAAGAGCTCCTGAAAGGTGGTTATCCAATTTTTGGTTGAAAAGCTCCAGAATAGGATATTCCACCAAACTCCCAGGCAGTGTGTTCAGCCAGTGTAACTGTAAACTACATTGGATGATGAAATTGATTTTTTTCCCATGTCAGGAGTGACTTGAGAACTGCAAGTTGCTTCTGGTGTGAGAGAATTGGCCATCTGCAAGGACATTGCCCAGGGGATGCCATGATGTTTGATGTTTTACCATCCTTATGGGAGGCTTCTCTCATGTCCCCACATGGGGAGCATGAGCTGATAGTGGGAGCTCATCCACACTCTCCCCGATTCGAACCTATGGCCTGTCAGTCTTCAGTCCTGCCAGCATCGTGGTTTAATCCAGGGGTCCTCAAACTAAGGCCCGAGGGCCAGATATGGCCCTCCAAGGTCATTTATCTGGCCCTCGCTCAGGGTCAACCTAAGTCTGAAATGACTTGAAAGCACACAACAACAACAACAACAACAATCCTATCTCATCAGCTAAAAGCAGGCCGACAGTCCCCATTGAAATACTAATAAGAATATATATGTTAAAATTGTTCTTCATTTTAATTATTGTATTGTTTTGAAGTATTTTTTGCACTACAAATAAGATATGTGCAGTGTTCATAGGAATTCATTCATGGGTTTTGTTTTTTTTTCAAATTATAATCCGGCCCTCCAGCAGTTTGAGGGACTGTGACCTGGCCCTCTGTTTAAAAAGTTTGAGGACCCCGATTTAACCCATTGTGCCCCTGGGGGGCTCCATGAAATTGATTAAGGGACAGACACTCTGACACTTCACAAATGCTCATTGCAACAGGAAGAGTTAGGAAAAAATCCTCCATTACCATGAAGCTGTAAATACCAGATCCTGAAACCAGGTTGAAGCCACTCTCAGTGGTGCACATAAGCACTATTCAAGTCTCAATCCACTTCCCTGACATCTCATGTAATCCACTTCACCTCTGCCGGTTTCACATCACATTAAGTGGTCAGCATAGATGTACCCAGAGACTCACCCAGAATGCATTTACATTGTAGAATTAATGCAGTTTGACACCACCTTGTCTGCCATGACTCAATACTAGGAAATTACAGGAATTGCGGTTTTACAGGTCTTTAGTTTATTCTGCTAAAGAATGTTGTTGCCTCACCAAACTACAACTCCCATGGTTACATAGCATTCAGCCATGGTAGTTAAAGTGGGTCAAACTGCATTAATTCTACAGTGTAAATGCAGCCTCAGATTCATAAAATCATATAATAATAGAATTGGAAGAGATCACATGGGCCATCTAGTTCAACCCCCTGCCATGTAGGAAAAGTGCAAAGTATCCTTGACAGATGGTCATCGAGCCTCTGTTTAAGTTTCCAAGGAAGGAGCTTTCACCACACTCCAAGGGCCCTTCTACATAGTCATATAACCCAGAATATCAAAGCAGAAAATCCCACAATATTTGCTTTGAACGGGGTTATCTGCGTCCACACTGCCATCTATTCCAGTTGAAAGCAGAAAGTGTGGGATTTTATTCATATATTATTTTTGTATATCCGTGTATAGAAGGTGCCTGAGGCAGAGAATTCCACTGTTGAACAGTTCTTACAGTCAGTAAGTTTTTCCTAATATTAAGGTGGAATCTCCCTTCCTGTAATTTGAACTCATGGCTCTAAGTCCTAGACTCCAGGGCAGCAGAACACAAGCTTGGTCCTCCTTCCTTATGACACCCTTTTCACATATTGTAAGAAGATGGTCCCCAAATGCAGCAGGACTGTTTGTCACCTTTATTTATTCAAACAAATAATATGTATCAATACCCAAAGAACATTCCCCGTACTGATATTAAATCCAGAGTCTTAAATTGTCAATCACACCCATCATGACATCCTTGTCTAATACCTCTCTGCATGCTTTTATATTGAGTCTCTTTCTTTCTTATTTTCTTTTGGAAGAGGTTTCTCTGAGCCCAGCACAGATATCCTAGAATGCTAGAAGGAATGAAGAGTCAATCACATGATTCACATAAAGAGGCGATCCCTCTATTGTTGGTTAAGCTTTGTATCATCTCTGGATTTGAAAATGTCCTGAAGCTTTAGTGGTCATAACCTTGCAAAAGCTAGTGTGCTGAGCAATTGTGACCTTGGGTTTTGTCATGATTCCATATCTAATCCTTACCAAATTGGAACACCACTTTTTCTACTGCAACCATTATGATTCACTTCAAACATCCATTATCCAGTAGTGTGGAAGTTGCTTCCATGTAGCGTGATCCAATGATGCTTGATTTCCATGTACATAAACTACATTCCAGCGCCATGGATTTTGTATATCCGTGCAGCAGAATGAGATAGGGAAATGTGGTACTGACACCAGGGAGTAAAATGTATCATGCCACTTTGGACTGCACACAGAACCTTGGGAAATGTTTCTTCATTTTCAATGTCTCTTTTCGAGTGAAAATTTAGCAGAATGGGGAATGGATTGCATTAGCATTTTTGTCCTTACTATACTAAACTGGCTTGCAGGAAGTGTTGCACATAGAAGAATATCCAGAAATGACTCCCACCTGCAATTTAAATAGTAAAGCCCTCTCCCACACCTCAGAATTTTACACCCCTGTGAGTGAAACTAATCATAGGGGGTCTTTCTTATTGAATCATCACTCTCACTTCAGAAAGACTGATAGATTAGAAATATTGAAATCAGACCTGCTCACCCATGTGTGTTTGTGCAAAACTTTGCACATCATTTCAGGTTTCAGACTAATTCAGATACAAACTGTCAAAATAAAATGTGGGTAGCCCCCTCCCAAACCCAAACAAAAGAAAGTAGCCCTTCCCCCTACAAAATTCTGGAAAAGTTTGTTAGTTTTGTTACTACCTTCTTGACCTTTTTTTCAAGTTGACTGAAAAGCTGGTTTTGGGATTCAAGACTCAGAAATCCCTGCAACTGGTTGCTGAATGGCAGCTGCATCTGGTTTTTCCCTCCTGCAAGCTGTCTCCTCCTCTCAGTAGGATAGAGAGAAAATGTTAAAATATCCAAAAATTCAATGGATGAATGAAATATTTTGTAACTTGAGAAGAATGATGCCCTAAATATGTTGTCTCATTGTTCAGAAATTCAAGAGGATCTTTCCTGTAGTTTTATTTTAAAAATTGTTATTTGTAACAAATTTAAAAATTTCCAAAACATTAGTACATGAGCAAAATGTTCTGAAACTTGCGAGGCTTATAGTTGAAAATTTTTCCTACATGTGTCACAAGTTTCATCCTGATAGCCAGAAGAATAATGGATAAAGTTTTCCCCAAAGACACTTGGTCCAAGCCAACTCAAAAAGTTGTAATTGGGGAAAAAATCTTAGAATTAAAATAAAAAATCCTACAAGTGTGGCAACTTTCATTCTGAAAGCCGTAAAACATTTTGAAAGCACAAATTTCTCTGAAGCTGTGAGTGTGACTTCCCCAATGTGCTTAAATTGCTTAAAATGAAAAACATCCTTTAAAAAAATGAATGACTGAATCTTTTTGAAACATTGCAGGAATTATGCCCTACATATGTTCTGTCACTGCGGGAAAATTCAAAAGACTATATATTTTTTTTGTTTTTTAAAGTATATATATTTGTATTTTTTAAAAAAAATCCTAAAAATCAATGGATGGCTGGAATGTTCTGAAACTTGGTAGGTTTAAAGTTGTAAATGTAGCCTATAGGTATGACAAGTTTCATCCTGATAAGAAAAAAATAATTTGTCAATCCTCTGAGTCTGAGAAAATGTGACTCCCTCAAGGTGCTTATATTGGATTTAAAATAGGATATACAGTAATTAATCTGTTATCTTCCAAATTCACCCTTGTTGGAAAATGTGAAAACAACACTAATATGTCCCTAGCAGAGAAGTACAATTGACAACAACCTGCCTCAACCACTATATAGACACACACATAGGACCTAACACAAAAAAGGAATACGCTTAGTCTGTTTTGTAAAAAAAATCAGTAGCTTTAATTACAATGTACTTGTTCATCATCAGATATGTGGTTTAATTGATGAGAGAAAGTGGGACACTGGGGAGAGAGAAAAATAAATGGTTGGCTATAAGTTAGAATGACAAGAGAAGAAAGTGAGTGTGGAAAAAAACAAGTAGATAAAAAGTTGCCTTAATTAGTGTGTAGAGCACAAGCTAAAATCCCTATAATGACTCTAGTGTTCCTTCTCCTTTCAATAGTACCTTTATTTCTAAAATCTAGTACTGCAAACATGAACACAAAATTCTTTGTGAGAACATGATCAAAAGACTGGGTTGCCTTGCCATGGGGCCAAATGGTTTTCTTAATGGAAATAAAACAAAATTAAGTGAGATGAGAAAGCTTTCACAGCAGCTATTGGTACCACAGTGTTCCAAGTCTTAGGGATTGATATATTCCATTAATCAGTAAAGTGAATTCAATCTAGTACCCCTCATGAGCACCAATTCACTTAGAGAGCTAGGAGACAAATCCAACAAATGAGGAATACACACGGTAATTCTTTGTGACTTTCAGACACTTATGCACAATGCCATCTGTGGAAATCCAGCTGTTTACTTCCCAAAACCCAGTTGGTTAGTTTGACCCCTTCTCCATACCTTCTTTAACATAAGGATGTCTTTCATATTTATGCAGATATAATCCATTCAATGCTCAAATCATGTATTGAACTGTACAAAGTTGAAGACAAGAAAATCTTTGCTTCAATGAATCAAAGTAAATGATTCTGTTAAACTGGAAAGTAGGTCTAATACAGAAAAATGCCTGAAATGTTCCAAACCTGCCCAAATGGCAGGCAAACTATGCTGGTAGTAATCATGTAAATCTAAACTAGTTGATGGTTGAAATCCAGCTGGCAATATAATGGATGGGATGTAGTGAGAAGCTAAGTAGAACTGCTGGGTGAAGTAATTAGAGACGACAAGAGCATGAATTGACCTAAAACCACCTTGTATTTATCTGTTCACATAGTATTTTCCCTCTTTTCTGGTTCTCAGGCTGATCATTTTGTTTTAAAAACCTGCTTATACAACTGTAAGGAATATACAGAAACACTGGTAACAGTGTATGTTGTATAGGTATCTGTTTTATAAGAAGTTTTATTCGATATTGTTTATAGTGCACAATGGGTGGAGAAGCAATCACAGTATATCTATATCTATATGTATTAATCAAACTATGTATATATGTTTGTCGAACTGGACCTTTTTTCCTTTTCAGAAACTTTGGAATACTGGAGTTCCTTAGTTGCATCTTGATATTGTTGTTTTATGTCTTCTTCATTATCATTCATTCTGACATATGTTAGGAACTCAGATTTAATCCATCACTATGAAAAAGACACAATAGCAATAAAGAATTATAATAACCAAACTGCTGACTGCCCATTTTAAAAAACATAATAAAGAAGAATAGGCATTGATAGGAGCCCCCAGTGGCCCAGTAGGTTAAACCGCTGAGCTGCTGAACTTGCTAACCAAAAGGTTACAGATTCAAATCTGGGGAGCGGCGTGAGCTCCCACTGTTAGCCCCAGTTTCTGCCAACCTAGCAGTTCGAAAACATGCAACTGTGAGTAGATCAATAGGTATTGCTTCTGTGGGAAGGTAACGGCGCTCCATGCAGTCATGCTGGCCACATGATTTTGGAGGTGACTGTGGACAATGCCGGCTCTTCCGCTTAGAAAATGAGATGAGCACCAACCCCCAGAATCGGACACGACTGGACTTAATGTCAGGGAAAGAGCTTTACCAGGCATTAATAAGGAGGAGGAGGAGGAAATAAATTGAGGCCTAAATCCATTTGATTATTCAAATAAGAACCATTGAAACAATAGCACTTATGTGGGTGTTGATGTTAATCCATTAGTCTTACTCTAGGAAAAAAGAGACATGTCTCCAAGTGTTCGATGGATGCTATTTTATTTTGGAAAAAGCCCAATGCGTTTCAGCCTACATATACAGTATTTCAATGGCCTCCTTCAAGAGCTACATAAAAGCATAAATATAACTATAAAAGGACAGTACATAATCATATAATGAGACATACATAATGTACTGCAATATATATTATAGTAACTTTTGTACATTGCTTAAAGTCTGGACATCTCAATATGATTTCTAACTGTAGCAATTTCTTTAGCTAAAAAGAATTTTATTTCAATTCCATGGGAGAAATAACATGTGAACTAGGTTCAAAGTTTTTTTTTTAATGTTAGCTGAAGGTCAAAAAAGGGGGAGAAAGAAGGAGGAGTGTGATGGCACACCAGGAAGATCTAATGAGAAAACTAAAAGTGTCTGGCTATTTTCCCAGTGACCATCGGAATGCCCTAAATTACTTTAATACCTCAAAATAAAACACTAGAGACAAGACTAAAAAT
The DNA here is from genome assembly GCF_037176765.1 of Anolis sagrei. Classification (NCBI taxonomy): domain Eukaryota; kingdom Metazoa; phylum Chordata; class Lepidosauria; order Squamata; family Anolidae; genus Anolis; species Anolis sagrei. The sequence goes on from NC_090025.1 coordinate 145,595,695, forward strand.
GACCAATGAAGTTTACTGAATAAACAGGGTGAAACAAAACAAGGTATACAGAGGTGCAGTTTGATTATGATAAAAAGTTAGAATAATAAAATATAAACTCTGAGGTAACAACTATAATTTCTATGAGGTAAATATAACTATTAACTATTCTTTATTACAAATACTATAAACTCTAAGGCAAATATATCTGTTAACTATTGCATGTATATGAACTATCTATCTATAAGGCAAATATGTGCTAAGAATGGCCTGTTCAAATTGCTAGGCCAGACCAGACACTATCTGGCTAACTAACTTTAAGCTAAGATCAAAAGGAATGCAATAAGAAGTTATATCACCAGCCCATTCTGGCTCTGAGTCAGAATGGGCTGCACCAACCGAGCTCGGCCTCTAGGGGGAACCTAAGCTTCTCCCCTAAACTTGGCAAAATGGAACAGTCCAACAGGCAACAAAGCAAACAAGGAAATAAATACTAGGCCGAGACTTCACAAGGAGTAAGATAGCTTTCAAGGACATCTCATATGCTAGAAAAAGTGCATTTACAAAAGTGGGAGGGGATGAAGCTATTCATTTAGGCTGGATGTATACTGCATATAATGCAGTTTGAAACTACATTATATCATCAGTGGAGACTCACATAATGCAATTGAACTGCATTAATGAGTTTGCACTGACCATATAATATTGTTTCAGAAACTGGATGATTCTTTCTTTCTTTCTTTCTTTCTTTCTTTAAAACATTTATATTCCGCTCTTCTCACCCCGAAGGGCACAACATACAAACAGCAAGCATTCAAATAAATTATGCACATACATAAACATTAAAATCATTGATCTCAACATTACAACCAGTGTTTAAAACCATCTCGGTTTTCTGCATCAAATCTAGTTGGCATGGTAAGGTTTCCAGTTGCTGCCTTATTGCACTGTCCCGAAAAAAGAACCAGGAAAACAAGACTCTGACTGCAAATAGGTCAGCTGCTGTCCTCTTCTTTTTTCCTTGTCTTTTATTTATGTTGTATTTTGAAATGGTCATATGACTGGTCAAATAAATTTATTATTATTATTATTATTATTATTATTATTATTATTATGACACAAAAGCACAGTATGTCACAGCAAATGAGATCTATGTGCTGGATTTCGTAGCACAAAATCACAAGTCGAACACTTCCCAAGCGTCTAGGACTGTGTGATGTATTTTCGAATGTTGCATGCAGATCCAAGTAAGGTGGCCTTTTGCAGTAGACAGATTGCGATTTTGTCAATGTTGACTGTTTCCAAATGCCGGGTGAGATCTTTTGGCATGGCACCCAGTGTGCCGATGACCACTGGGACCACCTGTGCTGGGGTTATGCCAGAAGTCTTTGCAGTTCGATTTTGGCCAAGCTTTTGGGACAGTGATAATAATAATAATAATAATAATAATAATAATAATAATAACAATAACAATAATAATAATCGAAAATCAAATTATCATCATCATCATCATCATCATCATCATCATCATTGTCACAAAAGCTTGTCCCCACAGCCAAGTTTTTGCCATCCTTCTGAAGGACAGGAGGGAGGGGGCTGATCTAATTTCACCAGGAAGACAGTTCCGTAGCTGGGGGACAATCACTGAGAGAGCCCTCTCTCTTGTCACTGCCAATCGCACCTGTAACAGTGGCAGGATGGAGAGCAAGGCCTCCCTGGAGGATCATAATTTCCATGGTGGTTCATAGAGGGAGATATGTTCAGAAAGGTAAATATATGGCAGTGTAGATCCAGTCTCAGTTAGTTATTCGTTCAAAGGCTCTCATAGCTGTTAATATCAATTGCAGTTACATTACTCTTCTACTACTTAAATATCCTCCTTTTATCCATTTTATAATCTCCTATATATCAACAACAAATCAGATTCAGCATTTCCTCTAGGTGACTATAAAATAACTATTAAAAGTAAGTAAGTAAAAATGTTAGCTACACAACAAAAGGAAATATATCTCTTAAGTTAAAATCATAATGTAATGCAATTATACCTTTATTACTGGGGGAAAAAACTCATTAAAAAGGATCTAGTGATTAGAAATGCATTGCTTCGAAGCTGTGATTCCTCTACTCATGAATACCCAGCCCTAGACAAAATTCATTCATAATACATTTCCTTCTGAATCGAGCTTATCCTCCCTGGCTATTAATAGAAAACAAAACATGCACGCATATGTTACATTTATGCCACATCCTTTCTCCAAGGAGTTCATGTTTGTATACTCTGTTCTCTTCATATTCCCACTGTGAGACAGAAGAGGCTGAAAAGCAGTAACTAACCTAAGGGCACCTTAGTGAACTTCATGACTGAGCAGAGATTTAGACCTGGGTCCTTTGAATCTTTGTCTAGCATTTACTTACCTGGAGAAATGCTAGAAAATATGCCACATGGAAGGGTATGCTTTCTATGACCTCCATGGTAGGAGACCAAAAGCCTTTTGCACGAGGCACGATTTTCTGGGACACAGTATATGATGGGTGCAGAGTGTTAGGTTATTTAAGGCCTTTCTGGCTCCCCCAACCCTCCTATATGCCTCTTTCAATCATCATAGTGCAGGACTGAGCATTGTGGTGAACAGTTTTTGAGTTTAGTTGTGTGTGTGTGTGTGTTTGGTGGGTGCATGTAGTGTGTTTTACTAAATTGTCTCTGAGGACCCATCTACAAATGCCTGGAAATCTGAAAGGAAGTGGGATAAGGGGGGGGGATGCACCCCCTTGAAGTGCACTGGGGTGAGATTTAGCCTGATACAGCACATTAAAAAACTCACTGGAAGGTCCAAAATCAGCTGCAGCTGACCAGTGTATGGTTGCAGCAGAGCTGGATGTGGGGTAATATATGCAGCACTTGTGGAAACAGGGCCATCACTGGAATATCTGGATGCAGACTCCAGATATGGAGCTCTCAGGAAGGTCAACATTCACCTTTCCCCTGAAAGGGAATTGCTTTTCCCCTCTACAATAATACACCTCACTGATTCTCATCCTATCAGCTGCTTCTATTCAACACATTTCTCCTAACGCGGTAAGAAAAAAATGTTTCTGTATATTGGATTTATTTGAAATGAGGGGGAGTTTTGAGAATGCTGCAGGAGCTTCTTCATGGTCCCCAGGGTTTTTGTGGAGTTTCTCGGGAGAGGAATTAGATCTCTCTAATCTACATCCTGATCTAGATGAACTGGTTGTGTAGAAGGTGCTATAGCTATGTGTGTGTGTGTGTGTCATTCTGTTTCCAGAACTGACATAGGACAATCTCAACAAACAATGGATGAAAAGTTTCTAGAAAATCATTGTGTGGAACCACTGAGAGAGAGAAAAAGAAGAGGAGAACCTGCTTAAAACTCTGTAATAAAACTCATCTCTTTATGCATTCATTTTTAGAAGTCTCCAAGGCTAAATATATACTAGATGTTCTTTTACAATGCCTGGTACTATGTGTGCTTTATCTTTAATAGGCACTAACTGGTTTAGCTGCAGGGTAACATCAGGCTAATCAAAGGTCACCTAAGTCTTGTTTGATGTTGAATGAGAGCTGACAGCATCCTGGTCTCCCTAGCACACTATACAGAGGGATATATTTTTCCCTCCGTAGCAGCCACGGCCATCAGAGACTGACTTGTTATGCTGACTTTCAAACTCTTTAGCTAAAGTCGTTTAAAACTTGTACAAAATAAGGCAACTTTTGAAATCTCATTCTAGTTATTCTAAATTTAGATATTCAAGAAGGAATTGCATAATTTCTTTTTAAAATTTCCAAGCCTTCAAATAGCATCATCATCATCATCTGGCCACTTTAAACTGGTCTTTCAATAAGGCTATGTTAGTTTTGTGTAAAACAACACTAAACAGAAACAAGGCATTTTTCTTCGTATCTTTATTAATGCTCTGCCTCTCCTCTAAAACGGGGACTGAAAGAAGCCTACAAATTCAATGAAATGCAGCATAGTTATTTAAATAAACCAACAAATATCGAGATTAAATTAGAATTAGACTATTAAGCATCACTAAAGAAAATTTAAAACATGCAATTAAAATGTTAGAATGCAGTTAAAACAGTTCAGTACAACAATGCAGCACTGTCTCAAGAGCCCTTAAATTCCAAATGCCCAGCAGAATAAAAAAAAATCTTTGCCAGTTAACAGAAGGAGAGTAAAGACGAGGTCATTTGAGTCCCCCTAGAATTGAGGTTCCATATCCGTTAAGAAGGGCCTACATTGTCACAGGGCCCCCTGGTGGTGCAGTGAGTTAAACTGCTGAGCTGCTGAAATTGATGACAAAAAGGTTGGTGGTTCAATTCAGAGGAGTGGGATGAGCTCCCACTGTTAGCCCCAGCTTCTGCCAACCCAGCAGTTCAAAAACATGCAAATGTGAGTAGATCAATAGGTGCCACTTCTGAGGAAAGGTAGCAGCTCTCCATGCAATCATTCTGGTCACATGATCTTAGAGGTGTCTACGGACAACACTGGCTCTTCAGCTTAGAAATTGAGATGAGCACCACTCCCCAGTGCCGGACACGACTAGACTTAATGTCAGGGAAAATCTTTACCTTTACTTTACATTGTCACTATTCAAAGAACTGCAGAAAGAAATCCGTGTAATGAAAATTGTGATGACATTTTCTGGTACTATTTTGACATCTAGGCATAGATTGTCCCTTAGTGTATGTCATGATCTACCTGGGTATTGCCATGACAGACAAAGTGCATCACCAAATAAAAGCAAAAAGTAAATGCCAGTTCTTGCAGAAATAGCAGGTGCTGAGCCACACATGCACACAGTGAATTTTCCACAAGATGAACTTGAAATACAGACATCACAGTGATTGACACTTACCACTGTGTGTTAAGACATCGTTCACAGTAAAGATAAGAAAATTCTTAGTTTGCAAGTATTTACAATTACAAGATTTCTGACTAGAGTGGATTGGTCTTCAAACAAAGATCACCTCTGAATACAGGATTACTTTTGGTAATCCCATTTTCCTTCCTTTCTTTTTTTAAACAACATACAGTAGGGCACATGGCCAAGCAGCCTATATTTGTATAAGTTATGGGGGGGGGGGTTTATCCTCACTGCAATTCTCAAATATTTTTCTGTTGACTTGCTCCATGTCTGATTAGGAATGTAGCATAAAACATCAAACAAAGATCAGAAAGACAGCAATTTAAAATGCCATTCTTTTTCTAATACCTAGTGCATATTATCTTAAAATTATGCTAATAAATAAGGAAATCTTTGCTCCATGAAGATTGATTTAATTAATAGACTTGTCTTCAAAGCATTTAAATTGTTTTGATATGTTTATTATTTAACTGAAAATGTGCAGCTTGCCTTAACAGGGACCAACTCTCTTCTATGGTACTGGAGCTCTGCATTCCCTCCTCTAATCTGTTTCCCCAAACACTAAGTCCAGAGTCTCTGGAATACTCTCCTTCCATTTACATTTCTTACGCTACCACAAAGATTGCCTAGTCATGTTTAGAAACCCTTACGTTCTTCATTTCTGTGTAGGGAATGTGAAATCTCAGCATCATTTTTAAAAAGAAGTTCTATCAGAATTCTTCTTCTATCCCCGTTTCACAATGAGTCACAATCTTCCTTCCACCTTTTCATCAGAAAAGGGTGTAGATATTTTCAGGCATTTGTCCTCTAAAGTGCCTCATTAGTGTATGGAATATTAGAGAAAGTACAAATGTATCTAATTTACTATATGGCTTGGACTGCTCTTAGGATTGCATTTGCAATGTTCATTTAGGTTGGCACCATAGAATGCAGAGCGAGAGAGAGAGAGAGAGAGTGAGAGAGAATTACACAATGAAATTATTTTCATTCAAATGCAAGGGTGTTTTTAATAGCACTATATTGTTGTATAGATAGTACTGATGTTGGATTGTTGAAGACTTTCATGGCTGGAATCACTGGAGTGTTGTGTGGTTTCCGGGCTGTATGGCCATGTTCTAGTGGCATTTTCTCTTCACATTTTGCCAGCATCTGCGTCTGGCATCTTCCGAGGATCTGATGGTGGTAAATCAAGTGGAGCATATATACTTGTGGAATGTCCATGGTGAGAGCAAGATCCAATGTTGATCAACTAAGTGTGAAGGATGCAATTAGTAAATCAGATTTGCAAGTGTTTAAATGAATTCATCCACTGATTGCATTATTCAATAGTGATAGCATCTGCCTGGGAGTAGCCACCAGGCCTTTGTTATCTTGCTGGGTTTATTATCTAGGGAGGCATCCTTTGTCTGGGTGATGTTCACTGGCCCTTGGTTGCTTAGTGGCTGGGGGCTTGGGTGGTGTTTGTTCACTACTGTCTTGATTTTGGTGTTTCCCAATATTGGTAGTCAGATTTTGTTCATTTTCATGGTTTATTTCTTTCTGTTAAAATTTTCCATGTGCTTGTGGATTTTAGTGGCTTCCCTGTGTAGTCTGACATGATGGTTGTACGAGTGGTCCAGAATTTCTGTGTTTTCATATAATATTCTTCGCTCAGCTTGGTTTATCATGTGCAGCTGATTTTGCTGATTTTTCTGGTTTGCTTGTGCTAGGTCTTGCAGCTTTTCCAATGTCTGCAGAACATTAACCCTTCACACTTGGTTAATAGACACCGGTTCTTTCTCCTGCTCTGGACATTCCACAGGTATATATGTACTCCACTTGCTTTACAACCATCAGATCCTCTGAACATGCCAGTCACAGATGCAGGTGAAATCTTCGGAGAAAATGCTGCTAGAACATGGCCAAATAGCCCAGAAATGGAATAACACTCGAATACTGATTTTGTTTTTGATTTTGTTTTACTCCCATGCTTGGGATAGTTTTCTATATTCTAGAAAGCTCAGGCAGCTTATTTTTGGTTTCTTTCAAAAAATGTGCAAGGAAAATTCAATTTTCGATGGCATTTGATATGGTTGTTGTTTCTAACTTGCACTGTTTTTAGAATTTTTTTATATGTTAGTTTTGATTTTTCATTATCCATTTGTTATTAACCTTGTAACCTCATTTGTTGCTAATCTAAGGTAAGTAAAACATCTAAAATACAACATTATAAATAAAAATAATTAATACAGAGAATACTTATTAATATATGAGTTGTTCAATACAAACTTCATTCTCCTAGCTAAGTTAAGATGAAAAACATATTTTGGAATTGGAATTAAAAACAATGAAAAACAGATGAGTAGAGTTTTGTTTAAATTGATAAGTTTTCTACAAAATCTCAACAAAGAAGAATATTATTTCTAGTTATGAAACTGCTAGCAAAGTCTTTCCTGTTGTTAATGAGCTCTTCTTGCTGTTACAATGTTCTCTTCCCTTCTTCAAAGATTTGTTTCATTTGGTTTTGTTTACTGTGGTAAGAAGGGACACTGGTAGGGCAGAGTGCCAAGTAGGTGGGATAAACCAATTTGATTTGGCTCTAATGGTGCTTGGTTCAGTATCAAATCAAGTTCAGCCATTTAATGTATAGAACTTTGCATTTTGTATACTTTACCTCCATTGTACATGCATTTGTACTTGAACTTCTGGTCAGGCTTCAGATTCTTGGCCAGTTTCACATCTAATGCAATGAACTTCCTTGATCTGCCTGTTCTTCCTGCCCTTCTTTAAAGCTTTTGTTGTCTTTTGTGACTTCTTTACTTTTTCTGAAGCACAAGTTCAGATACTGATTGATCCATATGTCTCACAGTTGCTTTTGTGTACTACAACTCCAGCAGGCTTAGGGTTTCTGAGTGATGTTTTCAAAAAAAAGTAATGTATATCAAGCTCTGGTGTCTTGTCTCATATTTTGACCTCTTGTTTTGTGCTGAAGACTATTCCTTCTTTCTTCACAATTGACATTAAAGCTGTACTTGACCCTATTATACATATATATATATAGAGAGAGAGAAAGAGAGAGAGAGAGAGAATCATCCTCACATCATGGCATCTGTTCATTTAATGTCATTAGTCATGTATTTTATGAATCCACGAATTCTTCCTCTGAGCTCCCCTTCACTTTTTATCTTCCTAATGTAAATTGTCATCCCTTTTGCGAAAGAGGACTATGTCATGTCCCTTCTCTGTACATTATCTAGAACAGGCATGGGAGAACTTTGGTCCTCCTGGTGTTTTGGACTTCAACTCCCACAATTCATAAGAGCCAAAACATCTGGAAAGCCAAGGTTTGTCCATGCCTGATCTAGAAAGTGGTTGGTCTGTATAAATATTGAGCATTAGACATTGCTGACTAGGTGTGAATCTTTTGAAAATGATGGGAGACAGAAATATGATGAATGAGATGAAAACTGCAACAAGCCCAAATCAAATTACTATAAAAATGAAAAAAAATGTTTATTTATTTGTGATATTTGTATACCGCCCTTCTCAACCCCAAAGGGGACTCAGAGCAGTTCACAGTGTTGGCAACAATTCAATACCATTGATAAAAAAACAGCATACAATATTAAAATTGGCCCTCACCTAATAAAACATTAAACACTATTAAACACATCACATAAAATAACATCACCTATCACACAGAGAAATATTCTTGAAATGTAAGCAGAGCAGGAACACCAGAGTGTACAGACAGAACAAAGAAAAAGTGTTATGGAGGAAGCAACCAACTTATTTTCTTTCTTTCCCCCCTTCTTTTCCTTTTTTTGTGAAAGAATCTAGAGACAGATCCGCATCCAAAGTAATTTATTCAGGCAATATATTATACAAGGCATGCCTAAGAGAGGTGAGATAGAAGGTTGTAGAACTCATCAACAACAGCAATGTGCAAAACAACAATTCAACAGATTCAGGGAGTTTTAAAGGACTCAAGTGTGAAATTGCAGGATGAACAATCTAAAAAAAGTTTAATCTATTATTAACATAATAGAGAGTAACTGAAAATGTAAAAGCAAGTGGTTAATGTAAAAGCAAAAATAATGGAGGGAACAATAGGTCTTTGGACACTTTTTGTTTCCCTGTCAAAGACTGGCATACTGAATTGTTCTTTCTGATTAGATGATTTATTATATCTGACTCTCACAAGGCATGATTTGAAAGCTCCACTCAGCCTGAATGCACAAAGACGAACAGATGTAGTATCCACTGCTTTGTTTTTTGAGCTGAACTGAAAGGGAAATGTGGCAACATGTTTGTGCAGCAAAACATTTCTTCTGTCATGAGGTATCTCTTCTGAGTAAAACTTATTAGAATCACACTCTCCTAGTCAATTTTGCTCACAGCAGGTGCCAGCCATTCTAAGCTAGAATGTTATGTTTCCTATTCTCTCTCTGCTCGTGGTACAGCTGCATTAAAGTAAGCTGAGATGGCTAAAAAAAAGGCTTTGTCAATACATGTGTGTTTGCTGGGCTATGGTTATTGATACATGTTGTTAAGACATTGTTTTTCACCGCTAGAAGACAGCACTGGGTTTTGTGAATTCAGTGAGGCATTCTGTACCCTCTAAGTCCCCATTAAACAAAGGAAGCTAAGACGTATGACTGTAGAACATATGCCAAGGTCATTTATAATTCATAACTAATGAATTAATGCCCTATCTAATGCTACCATCTGCTGAAAAGGTAGCAGTAACAATGCAATCCCCAATATGGCAGTATGGTAAACAGTTAACATGTAGTTAATGTGAGAAGCAACCTTTTATTTAGTTGTTGAGTTGCAAAGAACAATAAATGAGTGACTAAATTTGTATGTGGTAACTGGGACCTAAACAATGATTCAGAGATATGAGTATATAACTAGCACTTAATGTTTTCATTAAGTTTGTAATCCTATGCACTTTGAACTTAAGATGTAGGATTTTAGCACATTCAAAGCAGGAAATGCTTTTCCTGTAGACTACCAATGGCTTTTGGGCACTCAATACATACTGGATATATATGAAGTAGATCACACTCACAGTTCTCTCCTTCCTGTATCTAATAAAATAAGATACTTTGACTGATCACATGGCAGGAAATTGACTCCTTCCAACCTGTCGGATCTCCTCCTTTCGAGGCTTTAAGAGAGTGCTGTTGCTGTATTTCAAAGGAACTGACTTCCATGTCACTAAGTTCAGTGTGCTTCCTTTTGACGAGACACACATAGGATTACACTTGCTGGAAAGCATTGGAGAAAAATATATGGAAGTATTGGGGAGCATTGAGAGAAATTGTGAAAAAAGTGTACTGGTGATGTTTTTACTCTTGATAGGACATAGATTTTTAAAGTTGGGTTCTAGACCTGGCATAAGCATTGCAACAATCATAGTTAATCCATGTTTCTGTGGACATCTGCCCCATTTTCTGCCTCATCTTATTATTTTATTAGCCAGGCTGGTCAACTATGATTCTCAGGTGTTTCAGATAGAGACTCTCATAATCTGCCATATTTGTCTATTCAGATTAGATCCAGTGGGTGTGCTAGTCCAAAAGCATTGGTACAATTCCCAAAAATAAAGCATTTTTTTTAAAAATATAAAGGACAATATAAAACATAATGGAAGGAGCAGGGTCAAGGAAACCTGTGACAGTCTAGAGAGAGAAAAGAATCCTAATAGGGACCAATGTGAAAAAGAGGGAGATTCTGAGCTTAGGATAAATACCTCAGATCCATGAAAAAAGATAGTAACTACTACAGTATCAGGAAAATGTGCTTTTTATCATTGAAAGGAAAAAATGGGCTACTAAAAAAGTGGTATGAGTGTTCATGTGAGCTCAGGCTGCCTGTCAATCTATAACAAACCCATGAGCTAAAAGGGAAAAAAAAGTTGTAATAAAAATATGGTTAATGTAATAGAATAGCCTTTGAGTTTTTAAAACATGAACAAAGTCTTCGGTGACTTTCATTGTGTGTGTTCTACTACTACCTTATAGAGAACTCTTCTAGCTTAATGGTAGGTATTTTCTTGGGCAAAAGGTTTAATCCCAGGTATCTTCAGATGTCCCGGAAAAGACTCTGAACCAGTACTTTGGACATCCACTACCAATTACAGTAAATAGTATACCAGAGAAACCAATGAATTTTCCATGTGTGACAATGTACAGTTATTCTGCTGTAAGTCTTCCAAAACAATACTACACATCTTAACTGGGAACAAGTCCCACTTTGTTCCACATGTCTTCCAAATTAGAGTGCATAGTCTTGCAGCCAAGTATTCTAAAAATAATCTTATCAAAGCTCTTTGAGTAGGGTGCCTATAAAAGGGAAAATGTCTTTATAGCAGGACTTTTCTGCTTCACTTGTGGCTGAAAGAGTAATCTAGAGCAAAAGTATTTTAAGCATAAGCAAATTAAAGGGCATGCCTTAATATTTTTTTTCACAATCACATAAAAAAATAAACTTAGCTTGCCAAGTTAAGAATATTGTAAATGTGGAGCCAGTTTATAGCATGTATCTATTTTACTGTTTAATGGGGGTAATTTTAACATCCTTAATAGGAGAGTCACCAAGCTATGATGTGTAAAGGAAATAATGTTCATTACTATTGTTCACTGTCAAGAAAACCTTTAAATATGGGAAAGCTCGATGCAGTTTGTAGCTTTCAGGTTTTGCTGAAATTAGAAGAAATGAAAATGCATAACTGAATGTAGATTTGACTTGTTGTGCGGTATTCAGCTTTGCAACATATAAATTCAGATATTTCCTTTGCAATAAGGAAGGGCACCTGTTTTTCCTGAGTATACTGAATCCGTACATTTACCTATGGAGTAAGTGAATAAATCTCTATTTTGAGTGTAGCAATTTTCTGTTTGGGCCATTGTGATACATGCAGACATAGGGCACAAGATAAGCTTGCCTTTTTCCCAATTTATATATCATCAGTCTCTATAAACTGAAAAAATTTTGCTGAGTAGAAAGGGTTGCTCATCCACACAAGTCAACAAGCACTTAGTAGGAAAAGCTCACCAAGGGTGCTTCCAGACTATACTTAAACCTGCTCCAAAGCATGTTTAAGTCCCCACCCTCAAAATGGACTTTGCCCATTACCTTGTCCCCATGCCATCCCGAAAACTGTCAGGATGGCATTGGGCCACCCCCACCTTCAATAAGTTTTCCTTTATTTTTAAGGCTTTTTTGGGGGGGAGGGTGGATAGGGGGGTATCCTCTTCGCTTCTTTGGGCTCATGGGGCCCGAAGAGGTAAATTGGGCTGTGGGAACAGACTACTGGGACTGCGGAAGAAGACCCAGTAGTCTGTCCCCACTAGCCCTAAACGCCATTAGACCAGGGCCTTTCAGGAAGGCCCAGGTCAAATGAAGTATCAAAGTAATCCAGGACAAAGCAGGGTTTATCTGCTTTGCCTTGAACTACTTTGCTTTTACCTGAGGAGTTATTTGGAAGCATCAGGTAAAAATCTGACAGGGCCTGGAATATGGGCCTTGTCTGGAAGGGTCCCAAGTTATCTTGACACATGAGAGTGTATCTCCAACAAGTGTCTCTCTCCCCACCATCACAACAGAAAAAAATACTAGTGATTTGCTGCCTATTGTTTAAAAATGCAAGTCATCTTTCCGAGGCAACTCATGCTATGTCAGGAAGCCCAAGGCAGCTGTGTGAAAAGGCTGCCCAGGTTATGCTGCAGAGAAGAGTTATGCTGCAGAGAAGAGAGGCCATGCTGCAGAGAAGAAGAGGATGGGAAGGAACTAGGGTGTGCTACATAGATAAGAGCATCTGGCAGTGTTTTGGGAATTGAAAGTATAGACTCTGAGAATGCAAACAGCAGAGGGTGGGGTGGGGATTTGTTTCTAGATATATAGCAGGGGCAGTAGAGAGGATAGCTAGAAATGACTTTCTTAAATGCTGGCAAGAAGGCAATAAAGACTTTGTTTCCTGTGATCTTCATTGTGTGCATGTCTTAATTCCAAAAGCCTCCAGTTTCTGACATTCTGGAACAGAGTAGGACTTACCTTGTTTCATTTTCACTCAGTGGTTGCTGAAATTTAGTCAGACCAATACTTTTTTTTCTATTGTGTCTTCAGAATTGCAACTCTGCAGCCAGTCCGATGTAGACATGTCCTCAACCGTTTTATAGACATACACATTATGCGGTTCCATGCTTTAGTGAGTATGCTGCATGGCCTAGCAAAAAATGGAAGTGCCAATCAAATGTAGACTTAGATCTCCCACAATGGATGGAAATTAAACCTGAAGATAAACACATTGCTCGAAATAACAAAGTGCACACTATTAACACTACAAATCTATCTACATCTGATGTGCCCAATGTTAGGACATGCCCTGAAGCAAAGTTCTCATCCATTCCTAATTACAACTTTCTGCTTTTCTATTATATTAGCTATGGCAGCAATTTTTGATATGGATCATGACATAGTACATGTTACATGTTCAACATACAATGTAGGAACTATTAGGGAATGGTCACAAACACAATTAAGGAGGATTTCTCTACATGAGTTCTCTAAGATAAAGGAACAATAGATGGATCAGTTCTGCATGTTGGGTCTCCTTCGTTACTGCCTTAGTAGTTTATAAAGGAAATGTAAATATATGTAGTCACTAAATTGGATTTCAAGCTAAACTAATATGTTTTCAATGTATATCTCACAATGAACATCCTTATGTCTTATTTTTCACATCAAACATTGTTGGAACAATCTGCATAATTATCATGCACTGTCAGCTCCTATTCTTCAAATATGAGTTGAAATACCACATTTTGTCACCAAATAATTTCGCCACCAATATTTGAAAATGTTCTTTAACAAAAAAAAGGGTGCATATCTCTTGAGTTCTAATTAGCATCCAGAAATACGTAAAGGTTCACGTGCATAGGTGATAAAAATGCTTTCATTGAAAAAGAAATGTAAAACCAAGATCTGTAATTGGTTCTAACATTGTTCATGAATGCCTTATGGGCTTTCATTTGTTTCACAATTCTCTAAGGAAATGCCCAGTCATAGCATTTACAGCTAGAAAGACTGTAGTATTCATCAGCTCTTCAGTAATTTAGCTTGCTCAGAATAAACTTTCATATTATACCTTTCATTTTTCTGTTTTACATATGTCTCTGAGCCCTTTCGTTCATAGCTTTTTGTGGATCATATCTGACACATGCTCCTGTGAACAAGGAAAAGTAGTAAATGAGGTGATGGGGTAAGTTTCCCATGAGATTATATGAAAGAGACAAGTAGTTGGATTTTGTTTCTAAAAATTCCTCATCTGGGAAGTTTTATTTGAAAACCAAAAGTAAATCCACATGATAGAAATCATCAGTCATTCTGGATTATGATCACAGATGGGTACCCTGAAGTAATATGTTTACTGATTTGTGTTCTTCTGAAGGGAAAAAAACCACAATATTTCATGACAGAGATTTAACATCAAGAAGAATTATTTATATGGCCGAGTAAGATACTTATTCATTACAAAGTCAAACAACCTTGAAATAAAATAAACAACTATTGTTACACATATTAAACAGATTCCAAACTATTACACCTTGAGTTAAAGGTGTGGCATTCAGTACTAGTCGAGGACACTTTGCTAACTAGGTGGGAACACACATGAGTTCAGCCATCCACATTATTTTGAGATATTCAGTGGGAAATCCCATAAGCACTTCTTTTGGAGGTGAAAACACAACAAGAAACTAAATATCTAACATTTTCTGACCTTAGCAGTATTTATACAGGTTGCAGCAGCATAACTTCCTTTTTTCAAAACTTAATAAAACCCATTGTATGAATCAGATTTTTTTTATAATGTAGGCATATACCTAAAGTTTTGTTTTACATAGTTTTGAAGATCCAATTAGGTAGGTGACACCCCCCCCCCTTCTCCATTCTCCATACACTGAGTAAACCGATTTCTGACATTTGTCCTGACTCTTGCCAGCATAGCAGGCGTTGTGTTGGTAATTTCTTCCTGGATGTTGGTCTTCAAATCTTGTAGGGTCCATGGACAGTTCACATAAACATGGGATTTCAAAAAACCCCATAGAAAAAAATCACAAGGGGCCAAATCTGGAGAGCGGGCCAGCCACTCAAAATCCGCTCGAAAAGTAGGCCTCAATGGCAAAAGCACGCTCCTCACTGTTCCAACGCATGACGGTGACTGAACTGTGTCAGGACAAAACTTTATACTCCCGCCTCTCGAACGAGACCACTAGAACTCTGCTACATCTTCAACTGACTGAATGGCACGCATTTTGAAAAAGGAAGTTATGCTGCCGCACTCTGTAGTATGTCCTAGAAAGCTGGTGTGAAGCAATTTTGATGTAAAAATGATGGACAAGACTATAAACATAAGAATACTTAAAGTTGACCTTCAACCTGTTTCATCACCCTATTATACCATTTATTTCCTTCACATCCACAAAATACATTCACATACTGGCAGTAACTACTGAAAAAGCTGTCATTAATTTGCTAAGAATAAGGGCATATATATTGTATGCCTTCAAGCCATTTCCCATGATGCCAGAAATGCAAACCTTTTACAGTATTTTCTGGCCATGAGAGTGTGTGATTTGCTCAATGTCACTCAGTTGATTTCCATAACCAAGCGGGGATTGTACCCTGGTATTCAGAGTTGTAGTCTGATGTACAAACCCTGGGTCTCATATAATGAATCGTGTTTTAATGATGCCTTACCAAATAAAGTTAGGAGAAAACTAGCGGACACCCAAAAGCTATAAATGACATATAGCATGTGACATATAAAGTCTTATATAGGTTAGGTTGGATAAATCTGATATACTGCATTTCCCCATAGGAGCCTGCTCAAAGATCCTCAGAAAAGAACTTGTTTCAGTCCCAAAATATTCAGGTGTATGGTGGTGAGGATACTTGATACTGTCTTTTCAATAACTGCCTCTAGATTCTAGAACTCCCTTCCTTGTTGTCCTTCCATCAAGAGGCAAATATTAGTTTGTACTCCGATAGGACAGTGGTGGTAAACCTATGGCATTCATGTCAGAAGGGGCACATAGAGCCATTGCCTGTTCCCCGCTTGCTTGCCCACCCCTCCCTCACTTGCCTGCTCTCTTAGCTGGCCCCTGCTCATCTCCCCCTACTCCCCTGCTTGCTTGCCTACTTCCCCACCTCCCTTACTTGCCTGTGAGCTTGCTGCTCATTAACTGCTTGCCCCCCCCCCCCACTTGCCACATCAACTCTCCATCCCCCAAGTGGGCACCCTGTCTCTAAAAGGTTCACCATCACTATGATAGAGTTTTAAAATTGAGTGTTTTAAAGATAAGAACTTCTAAGACCATAATGTAGTCTTTTAAATTGTATTTTTAAAGTTGATTTTATCCTATATGTGTGTGTGTGTTTTATATTGACTTAATATTGTTAATAACGTCATTCTCTTTTTATATTAAACTTTTGCATTTTTAATTTTATTTCACACATTGAAAGGTATCTTGAGTCCCACCACCATCAATATCATGAGTAATAATCTTGAAGCTTGCCTGATTCCTGGATAGAATCAAAGTTCAAATTTGTTGGTCCAAAATTTCAGTTAGACTATGATGCTGCAATGATGACATTATGAAGCTGATGTGCAAAAAAACAACAACCCCATACCAGTTAACTTATCTAGTGATCGCACACAATTTCAAACAAAAGTGATGAGATGGTGAAGACTCGAGACCTCCTTAGTAGGCTCAGGTCCAAATCATTTGAATAAAAATGATTTATAGTATTCAGTGGGCCATTTTATATAATCTTCAAAAACAGAATGAGGAGGAAGGAGCTGAAAAGCCCAACAAAACAGATTAAGGGAGAAGGATTTTATCCAGTTCCTGGATAGGAAGGGGTTAAATCTGAAATATACCTAAGGTAAGGATCTGCTGCATCTTTTCTCTCTCCCCGGCAGCAGCAGTGTTCTTTTGGGAATGTTTTCTAGGCTCCTCCTCCAGAGATGGCCCTGCTGGGAATTCACTTTCCCAGCAGCATTTGCATAGGGCGGGCATTGAAAAGTCTCCTCTCAGAGCATAATGTGAGTTGAAGTTTTTTTCTCTATATATTTCTCAGCCAATAAAATCTTGTTTGTTTCCATGATCTGATTAGCTGAGAGTGGACACAACCGGCAGCCACAATTCCCAGAACGCTCTCTTGCTGTTTGTCTTATTTTAAAAATGTAGTGTTTAAAACTTAAATAATTCCAAAAATCAGTAGATGGGTGAATTGTTTTGTAACTTGGCAGCCTGCAGTTGTAAATGGGGTCTTAAAGTGAGGTAGGTTTCATGCAGATAGGCCTTAAAATGGCTGAGGTTTGAGCCTTTAAAATTCCCCATTGTAGCCAATAGGCCAAATCTTTGCCGAATGAAAATGGCAACACCCCTCCCTTTTTAAGTAACTTCCCAGTAAACAGAACAATGTACCCCAAAACAGGATGCCTTTTGGCCAAATTGCACACCTCTACTGCATCTAGCAAGTCCTCCCCTGTGCCGACTACATTTCAGGGGCAAAGTGCCACAGATCCCTTCACACAATGTAAAACTACTTCCAATTGTCATCCGTTGCACTTCACCTCTGAAATGTAGTAGAAGTGTAGATAAGGGGCGGAGTGGGGTGGGGTGGGAGAGGATACAGGAAGAAACTGGCTTCAGAGCTCCTGATATGCCTAGAACAGGAGAAAGTTATTTAAAACATGTGGGATGAGATCTGTCAGATTTGCCCGTATTGAATAATTTAACTGACATGGAGGAATGGATGTTGCTGTGGACAGTTTCCTACTTGCCACTTGTACTTTTGAAAAATTGATGTAATCCTAAGGAATAGTGTATTGTAAGATATCACCCCCTTTCTTTCATTGCATTTCCTCCTCCATACTAATCTAGGCTTTCAAAATTGTGCTATTGCTAGGGTTTTAACTTTTTTTCTTTTTTTAGCCCATTATAAGAAGTTCTATTGCCTATAAAAATTCAGGGACAATGTATAATAACATGTCACAGGTTTTGAAAGGTACCCACAGGCTATTAGAGCTTTACATTTCACCAGATAACCCATCCAGGATCTCCTAGTCCAATCTGCTGCCCTTGGATACAGGTAGCCACTAGCCAGTAGGGCAGTGAGATTGAGCTGCCAGGTTGGTGGTTGGCATCTCTACTTGGAATTTTGGTCTTTGTGTCTAACAGCAAAATATCATTGTCGAACCAAAGTATGCTTTTCCTCTTACATTTGAACCAGAAAAGATACATGGGACATAGGAATTTATTATGTTTTATTATATGCCATAATAACAAATATCTTTAGGCCTCATTCTCTGGGGCACAGCAATGTGACAGAAAGTTAATTTCTCATTCAGAATATTTTCTTTCCTTTTTAAACTTAGAAATGTGACTCTGTATCTTACTTCACCAGCTCCACAGCCCGGTTCTTTACAAACAAATATTTGCTGACATAGGTTAGATAAAACACTGTCTCTTTTTCCATTTTCTCCCATCACTCGCTTTCTACATATTTGACTTCCCTCTGAATGTTTTCTTTAGGCAGTTTTTTTCTGCCCAAGGATCCTTTTTTTCTTCACCTGCCTCAGAAGTAAATGGCTAAATGTGGGAAACTGATTATACCAGTTGTGTTGCAATACTAATAGCTCCCTTTGCTGCTAACCTAGCATTTTCATTATAGCCATACTATCTAGCTTACACCCAGGAGCTGCCAGAGGCACAGATTACTGGAAAGCTTTTTGGTCCTAGTGACCAGAGTTCTAAGGTAGTAGATAAGAAGCAGCAGAATCTGAGTTTATTCTCCTCTGAGTAATTACAATATTCTTCTGGGTATAAGAAAGATCAGTATGAGACAGGAGCAGGCTAAGGACTTGTATTGTGGAAGAAAATGAAGGAGCTTCAGAAATTTAATGAGCAGGAGCAGTGAAAGATAGACACTCAGAGCTTTCTCTACAGGATCATAAGGCATCCCCGTAGATATTTGTGCTGTTTTCCAAATCATGAACTATCAGTGCTTTGAACTGTAACAGCCAAGTCTGCTTTGCTTGCTATGCAGTGCACTAGACAGTGTATAGAAAGAAACAGTGAGGAAATAGTCATCCAACTGGACAGTTACTCTATACTCATGTATAAGTCTAGAAATTTTAGTCAAAACTCTATGCGAAAAAGCTGGATCAACATATCCATGGATCAATGTAAATTACTGTACCTTAACTCTTATAAAAAGGAAAGAAGAATCTTGAACTCAATAAAATAAAGGACAGAATAAAAAAATAGATGGACAGACAGATAAGATGAAGGTATTATATGCCACCATGCCAATAACTGAAAACTGTAAGATTCACTTTTGCTCTTATTATTCTTCCTCCATGCACATACCATATATACTCAAGTATAAACTGACCCGAATATAAGCCAAGACACCTCATATTACTACAAAAAAACTGGAAAAACTTATTGACTTGAGTATAAACCAAGGGTGGAAAATGCAGCAGCAGCTACTGGTAAATTTAAAAATAAAAATAGATGCCAATAAAATTACATTAATTGAGGCATCAGTAGGTTAAATGGTCCCCGAGAAAGCCTTACTAGTACATTATTTAAACTGTAATGTTTATTCATATCATGATCTGATCACCATGCTCAATATATCCCATATGCATGGGCTTATTGGGGTAACGATACAAAAGGTTTGCTAGGGTGGACACTCTTTCACTCAGACTCAGCCCCCCCCCCCCCCCCGAATCAAACTCAGCTCCCCCCATATCAAAATCCTGGCTACAGGCCTGCTGAGAGGAACATTCAAACATGCCAAAATTCTTATCAAAAACTACACAGCCACTTTAGGAAGTTGATGTAAAGGAATCAGTTCTGCTATGGAATACCTACACCAGGCATCCACAAACTGCAGCCCTTCAGCAATGCGGGCCTTCAACTCCCAGAATTCCTGACCATTGAACAAGCTGGCTAAGGCTTCTGAGAGTTGGAGGCCAAAACAGCTGGAGAGTTTGAGGATGTCTGGCCTACACAATCAGTTCAAAGCTGGGATGATGACCATGGTATCCACTGAATGTGAGTAGAAACCACACATAGGAGTAAGTTTTTTTTCCTTACCCAGTCTAAAAGGATGCACTGATATGCATCTCCATGACCATCTGGATCAGCACAAAACCATGCCAGCACAGGAAATGGAGGCAGAGGAGCTGAAAGCAAGCCTTCCCAAGGGTTGGTTTCCTCATGGGGAAGTGGGATGCTTGTTTACCTTCTGGCCAGCTGTGTTTTCAAGTTTTTAAGGTACATCAGTATTATCCCTATTCTGGCAAGCACTTCACATTTTTCAGTCCCAGATTCCAGCCCTGTCAAGCAAATACTCTGGTTGGCTACAGCAGATGCTGTGGCTTGTGCTGGACTTTCCAAAGAGGGTTTTTTTTTAATACAGTGCTTCAGGCTTCATGTGTGTTGAAGCATGCATTGGGGATGTATGCTTTGTAGGCACCCCAACTTCAAGCCACCTCCAAGCTGCATTCTACTACCTCATCACACAGGCCAATTTGCCCATCGTACACTGTTTGCTCTCCACTTTCATCATGGAGCCCGTTAGACAATGCACAGGGACTTCCAGCCAGACTCCATGCCAAAAGGAATGGAGTAATGCATGCTGTAATAAAGACTAAGGACCGTTCAGCCATTGGCAAGGGGATAACCTTTCTATCCCACCTCTGCCACCAATGTAAGGGAGATTACAGGACCGAGGTGTCCCTTAACACACCTGTGTGACTGAGATTTTTGGTGAGGGAACAACTAAAGATATTAGAGACCGATGATTCTGATAAATTTTCGCCGCCACCACCTCAATTGTTTGAGGAAACAAAGGTGTGAATGTGTTTTAGGTAATATGCGCCCAGGCTTCTGTTCTTCTTTATGAGCTCCTTTTATATGCTGACTGGACTGTAAAGAGGTTTTTAGGCTGACTTGGTTTTTACTGAGTGCGACAGATTGAGGCAGACACCAGTTAAAGATAAACTAGGAACAGGTTTATTAAACTTTAAGAATATGTCAACTCATAAAATGAGTGGTACACACGCGTAATTCAGTTACTGAGGCTTAGGCTTATTAGGCAGATAGTTTCTACTGAAGATGTAGCTTTTGCTTGATGTGAGTTCCCTTCTCCACACTGTTCAACTCTTTGAAACAGTATGTCCCTGAGATCAGTCCCCCTGACTGTCTTCACAGAGTAATCAGACTTTCTCTAATTTACTCTTCAGGGCAATAAGCTTTCTTGTACGTTTTATTAATACAAGTGGACAAGTCTTCTTCACTGACCCTACAAGTACAGTAATACTGACCCTTGTCCCTTCCTTATTCCCTACCTGCTTGGCTCACTCAAAAGCTTCCTTCTCCCTGTCTAAATCCTACTCTGCTAAAATCCTACTTCTCTCTCTGCTGTTAAAACCCTTCTCTCTGTGATGTTAAATCCCTTCTCTCTTCTTGTCAGAAGTGACAGGGTTTTTCACTCACACCCAACTCCTCCCCTTAGTGCCTAAACCAATCAGGAGTCAGCTGACTCCTCCCCTGCATACTTGCCTCTCCCAAGATGTCAGCTAATTCTAAGCTACTCTCTCAAGATGGAGACTCAGCCCACTGACTCTTAGGCTTCGACCTAGCCGGCAAAGGTTAGAAGTTATCACACATGCCACCATTGCAGCAGCAACATGGGAACATTTCCATGTTGCCTTACCAGCCATGGTAGGAAGCCAGGTGGTGACATTTTCCCCTGTGGGATGAAGGGTATGGCAAGTTGTCTGGGGCATGGAGCAATGATTTCTCCATGCCCCCTGCCTCCAGCCAAGAGATTATGGATTATGGACCTTTATGATGATGTTCATAGTACCTCTGTAAAACCACCTTCAGTTTCTTCAAGATGGTCTCTCCCCTACTTTTTAATTAACCAATAACACTACAGAAAGTAATTGTTTAAAGTGGAGAAATCTGTCCCTTCCATTTTCTCCTGCATTCAGATTTTTTAAACCTCAAGTTCTTCGCAAATGAACTGAAAGACCCTGCCCTCATCATATAAATAAGTTCATAGGTACCTAGATACAAACCACTTTGTAGACACTCATAATATATAATATGGACCTGGGAATTGTACTTTGTGAAACAGTAGCAATTTTTTGAAAGAGAAAGTGAAAGGGATTGTAAAACTACAACTACCATGATTCCATAGCATCGAGCCATGGCAGTTAAAGTGATGTCAAACTGCATTGATTCTACAGTGTGGCTGCATCCCCAGATTCTTAAAAGTCAGTACATAAACCTGCTCTTGAATGAGCAAATCTGTCTTTTTCATTTGCGTTTTTGTAGCAGCATGATAGGCGAGATAATACCAAGAGCGATCCTTTCTCGAGGCAGGAAAGTACGGCATTTATTTCCAGCTGGGCCCCTGGGGTGGAGCTGTGTCCAAAAGCAACCAGAGTGAGGATAAAGGCATTCACTTTTCCTTTTTATACATCCCCAAATGCAGGCAAACAAAGAAACATGCTTCTACATATGTTACATCATTCACTATGTCACTTTAAGCATCATAGAAATATCAAATTCTATCTTCCAACATACAAGAGGCATGTCTCAGTATTTTTTTTCTAAGAGCAGCTTACATCCATCAAGGGGCCTACTTTGACTTGTCAGGAGGGAGAGGGATAGGCGCCTTACTTTTTACTTATCTCTATTGGTACTAAGACGGGCTTATCTCCCCCCTCCTGGAATGTTTACCCCCCTCTTGCTGTGCCTGGACAGCAGCTTGGCTTGACCTGTCAGCTTGGGTTTCTGATACAGAGAGAGCCTGATTTTTCTTACATTTCTGTCCTTCGAAATGTAAGAAAATATAGATATGTATAAATAAATAAATATATTTCCAATACCTCCCCATCATTTTGAATATGAATATGTAAAACTCATATCAAATTCTCACTCATTCCTGTTTCAGTTACACTGGACATTGCTTTTGCTATTTGTAGGTGCATTTTTCCCTCTATGAAGATAACAAGTGAGCTTGCATCCAGAACCCTCTGTTCTGCTATATTTCTCCACATGATTCCAGTCAACAGTTGATTAAAGTCTTCTAATACAGAACCTATTGATTCCCCTCCTACTTTTATTATTGTTTTCTGTTTCTATTTGCAGGGATTTTACAGTTCTCAGGTGTCAAGAGGATTAATCATGGGGGCACACACACATAAATCAAAGTATATCACAACATTATTTCAAGAAAATCAAAGGACTGTTCTCTTCCTCCACACTCGTAGTGTGGAGGAAACAGTTTAGCTGTTTGAAGTAACCTGGATTAGAAGCAGATGAACTCACAGAGAGACTTATAGCCTGCAAAGAATAGCTGGGAATTAATACTAAGCAAAAAGAGGGAGAACAGTACTCACCAAAGAGCAATACCTTTGTTTGGGGTCAATATTTAGGGCCAAATAAGGAATATAAGAAGTGCAATAATTGGTAATGATGACAGGAATGGAACAACGGAAAATGATACTGGATTGTGGTTTAAACGATGAGACGATGTGGAATGCCTTTTTGTATTATTGATATTGTTGATGTTTTTGATGATGATGTTTTTGGTTATTACTAGATTGATATTTTAGATTGTGTCTTGAATTTTGAACCTTGTTCTTTCTATGTTGTACACCGCTGTGAGTCGCCCCCGGGCTGAGAACAGCGGTATATAAGCAAAGTAAATAAATAAATACTTGCGATTTTGACTATAAAGTAGGGTTGAGTTTTAGGCTCCTTCTACACAACTGTATAAAATCCACACTGAACTGAATTATATGGCAGTGTGGACTTGGATAACTCAGTTCAAAGCAGACATTGTAGATTATCTGCCTTATTTTGTGTTATATGTGTATGTGGAAGGGCCCCTAGATTCGGGAGAGGCCCTTCTCTCCATCCCGCCTGCTTCACAGGTGCGGCTGGCGGGAACGAGAGACAGGGCCTTTTCTGTGGTGGCCCCGCGGCTTTGGAATGCCCTCCCTATAGAGATAAGATCAGCCTCCTCGCTGATAGTATTTCGGAAAAAACTCAAGACATGGATGTTTGAGCAAGCATTCGGCTAATCCGATGCGATGAAATCTCTGATCAAGGACTGGCAATCACAGACAACGAAATTGGATTATGATTTTAATTAAGAGATGCATTGGTCTGTATTGGTGGCCCAATACTGTGTATTGTATATGCATGTGTTTTATATTTTTAATTGGAATATTGTTGTTTTTAAATGTTGTAAACCGCAATGAGTCGCCGTTTTAGGCTGAGATATTAGCGGTATACAAGTGTACTAAATAAAATAAATAAAAAATAGATTGTGCAGCAAAGGCAGCATTACTGGGACAGCAACAAAATGTTTCCCTGGTTTTGTTTTTTTTTTTTTCCTGTGGCAGCACTTCTGCCACGTAGTTGCCCTGGAAGTAGTTATCCAGGATGTGATGGGAACCATCGGGCTCTGTGGCTGAAGGAAAAAAATACCGTCTTGCCACTAAAAATAATGTACGTCCTTAGATTACTTTTCATAAGTGATGAATGTACATATATTCCAGATGTCAAACAGTAGATGTAATACTTAGATGATAGAAAATACTCTTAATAAAGTTATATATAAATAGGCTTGTTTCAAATTTTCAGGTGTTCAGAAATTCTTCAATGAACTTTGAAGTGGAAAATACGCAGTACCACAAAGAACAAGAAAAAACAAACAAAACAAAACTGCTTGAGCCTAGTATTTTGCAATACCTCATAAACTTCTTTCTTGTGTTTTCTGGTTTTTTTTATATGAACATTTTCCATGTGACCTGTTTGGTTGTCCTTTTTCTTAAGTCTTGCATCCAGAAAGGCAATATCTTTCTACTCATGGTCACAGAAATTTATCAAGCATGAGTGGTTTATAACCTCTAGCTTCAGATTTCCTATCATCAAACTCTAAAGAGGATATCTGAAAGGGGAAGTTGTAATAGATAGTACTGGCATGGCAATTGAGGGCAGGGCAATCTTTCTGCCCTTTTCCTTAAGTTGTGTTTGCCCCCCAAGTTGTACTTAGCTTGCATTTCACCTCTGCTTGTGAGATTTTTATGAATCCATTTTAA